>NW_028270177.1:107871128-108218022 GCF_037043375.1 Chiloscyllium plagiosum
TCATGGTTTCTTTGTTGAATCATAATCGAATATACATTCTCTCATACAGACATCACATTTGTGGCTCAAACGAGTCTCAGAAGGTAGGATCAGCTTCCCATTGGTTTTTGTGTGGATTGAAGGGTTATCATTATCTGCTGCAAAACTGATATTGTAGCTGGGCAGATCCCAGCAGCTGTGCGAGCAGGACAGGGATGGGGGAACTCTTTCCCTGTGACTTTGCTTCTGTTGTTTTGCAGGCGCATCATTGAAAGTGTAAGAAAATGTGCGACACCGGCGGCTGGTCTTGTGGCCGAGTGGTCGAAGGCGCTGCATTGTGGCTCGAATCTCTGATGAGGCGTGTGTTTGAAGCCCACCATTTGTGTGCTTTGCTGGTTTTACTGCAGCGTGTTGATGTTCAGCATTTAAATTCCAACACGACAAGCTTACTTTGCTTGTTGGAAATGTATCTTTGATGTGGGAGAGTGCACCCTCTCCAACCCGCCAGTGTCCGTGCTGTAGTGATCACATTCGCCTCCCACACGAAAAGCCCGGGCCTCATGCGGTTCCACTACTGCTTCATATTCCGGCCAAGTTGTGTTGTTCACTGTTTTTGCTGAAACCGAACGGAGATTGGGATTTCATTGGTGTGAAACAAAATCCTGCAGTGACTTTACTTCTCGTTATTTGGTGTTCTGGCGAAAGGGTAAATAATTCCGGTTAATTGGGATGTCATATGGTCTTACATTTCTCTCATTTCCTTCACTTCTGTCCTGAACAAGTCTCTCCCCAGTGTTGACCCACTGGTGTGTCAGCAGGTTGGAGGTCTGAATGAATTCCTTGTCACACACAGAGCAGCAGACAGAGTGAAGACACTGCTGAGCCAGGAGGTGAGAGGACTTTATGAATGCTTTCCCTCACTTCGACCAGGTGAACGTTTCTCCCTGATCTGACTGTACCAATGTGTTTACAGATTGGATGGGTAATTGAAAGCATTCCCACAGTCCCCCCGCCATATCCACAGTTTCTTGTCCATTTGACATTGGTTTAGTTTCAAAAAGGCACATGTTAACGTGAAGCTCAGACCACACAGAATAGGTAGTTTCTCCTCACTCTAAATGTTCTAAAAGCTAGAACTATTCATTTTGTATTAATCTTGGGGTGATGTTTGATCTGTCTCTTAACTGCATGTCCCCATTTTATAAAACACTTTAGAATTGACATTTTTTTTTCAATGTTTGAGATAAAGAATAAACTGAAAGGCAGCTTGTGAAATCAGGGGGAATTAATGTAGTAATTGGCGGGTTTGTCAGTATGGAATAGTGACCATAAAACCTATCAGATTGTTGTTTAATTACCAAAGGATTCACTCATGCTCATCAGGGATGGGAACCTGTCACCCAGTCAGCACCCTCACCAATGTGAAAGGAGAGAGCACTGGGCAGGGGCTGAGAACAGTCCATTGGCTTTTTATACAGTCAGTGGGAGAGCTTACAGCCTCTGTATAGCGATCTGAAGGGGCTTCTTCTTCGCTGTTTTCTACACTTAATTTTTAATCCAATCAATTTAAAATAGACCAAAATTTAAAATAAACTAAAATCAGCAATAAAGTCCAAAACAATGGAATGGGACATGGAAAGCTGTCTAATTTAATCAGAATGTGTTTCTCCGTGTCTGTTAGACACCCTGTGTCCTAAGGGTCCAATAGTTCTGGAAGGTATCAAGTCCACTGCTTGTCCCCGCACACTTCATCTCGCTGGATAACCAGGCACAGACAAATGGACAGAGAAGAAGCAAATCCTGCCAGGAAAATGAAGGGAAGGCCACAATTGGGTGAGCGATGACTTTGATAAATGGCAGAGTGGACTTGATGGGCCAAGTGGACTCTCATATTCTCCTCTAACTATTGTTCAGACAGTAACCCGCCTCTCTCACGCTGTGCATTCTGGTTCTACAGATTAGTTTTAACCAAGTGAAGACCCTTCAACATCCCTGTGGCTTCCACCGTGTACAGCTCAGGATCAGGAACATGGAACTGATACTGGTTAGCACTGTTGCCTCACAGCTCCGGAGACCCGGGTTCAATTCCCGCCTAAGGCGACTGACTGTGTGGAGTTTGTACATTCTCCCCGTGTCAGCGTGGGTTTCCTCCGGGTGCTCCGGTTTCCTCCCACAGTCCAAAGATGTGCAGGTCAGGTGAATTGGCCATGCTAAATTGCCCATTGTGTTAGGTAAGGGGTATGGGTGCGTTGCGCTTCAGCGGGTCGGTGTGGACCTGTTGGGCCGAAGGGCCTGTTTCCACACTGTAATGTAATCTAATCTAATTGATACATCACTGAATGTTGGGAAGCTGACCATTCAGGGAACTGCACAGAGGCTAGAACCTGTCACAGTGAATATGTACATTGTCCATGGACTCCTCCTGACTGCAAACATAACCTGCAGCCCGGATGGAAGGGAAGCTGCTAAAAAGGAATCATAATCCAACTGTTCATATTTGTGAAAGAATCAAGAATGGTGAGGCACCGATGCAAGGTAATTGGCAACGATGCACATGTGACATTTAGACAAACCATTTTCATTCTGCAAAAGGTTGAGATTAGGAATCCACTGCTAATGGAGCCAGGTACAATGAAGTGAACATGAGATTCCCTACAGTGTGGAAACAGGCCCTTCGGCCCAACAAGTCCACACTGACCCTCCGACGAGCAACCCACCCAGACCCACTCCCCGACACCTAACACTTCGGGCAACTTAGCATGGGCAATTCACATAACCTGCACATTTTTGGACAGTGGGAGAAAACCTACGCAGACATGGGGAGAATGTGCAAACACCACACAGACAGTTGCTCAAGGTGGGAATTGAACTTTGGGAATGCTCAAGAGAGTGAAACTGGATGAGCTCAGAAATACACAACATTGATGTAGCTGAAGGGGACGCTGGTTAAAGATACCACAGTTAGTGTTTATTTCATTCCAGACACACCAACCAGGGAGCACATCCTTCCCGTATCGATCCTATTGAGCTCTTTAAAAATTTTATTCATTTCAAGTGTTTCATGTTTAGATACGCTCAAGAAGACAGCTTCATTCTCCTCAATCTCTCTTGACAGGGCAATGCTGCTGTTAGAAATCAATTCACTGGTGTATGTTACTGGCTGCTTCATGGATTGGAAGTGGCTACTGAGACTGTCAATTTACTGTATGCTGTATGGCCAGGTTGCCAGACATGTCAACTGTTTTCAAAGAAAAAAAAACACATTTGGGAAATTAATGTCTGTTGAGGGGCACCCTCTTTCGATACGATCGAGTTAATAGTTGTTGGAACTGACTTACCTGGCTTTAATCAAGTGGTCAAAGAATTATAACTGTCATAGAAGCTGGTATCCTGGGTCAAGAAGTGTAAGTAATGGAGGAGGTGTCAGTTCTGCTGGTTAAGTGCACAAAGTTATTTAAAATGTTGCGAACTTACTTTCAGCATCATGATGACAGTAGGACACATAACTGAGATCATTGCATTGTTCAAGTTTTCCACGTTCAGAGAACTGAAAGGAAAGCTGGAGCTGGGCGTTGTGGGATGAGCTAGGAGTCAAAGGGACAAAAAAAAACAAAAGTTGCGATTAATAAAAAAAACTTTAGTCCCACTCAGACTCTGTCCTGCAGTTTTGTCTTTGCTTCTCCAAAGCCTGGGAAATTCACTTCCTCTCAGTGATCCAGCCTCTTTTCCAGCTTCTCCCCATTCCCTTGGAGACACGAAAGCATAGCTACAGCTTTAAGTTGCTCATTTGAGCCATTGGAGCATGTGCAGAGACTAGCTGTTTAAAGGAACACTGTCCTTCACTGCTGTTCTCATTTAAAGGGATAGAAACAATGTGTGAGACAGACTGATGTCAACCTTGAGAGCAGAGAAATCAGATCCTGATCAGAAACGAATAATAGAGTAAATTACGAACTGTTCTCAATTCCACCTGCAATATTATTGCAATAAGGACAGAGATAACTTGTTTTACAGCCAAAGGATTCACAGATGGGAAATTCACAGTTGAAAGCGATATGAGAGCCACCCAATCACACAGGTCCTGATCATTATGGGTAATATGGAAGGGAAAGCAGCATTCACAGCCCAGAGAAACCATTCCCATGTTTGTGCATGGTTGAGGATTTAACTGGTCATGTGATCTGGGAAGACACCATCATTACAGGACCAGCGTGAGGCTGTGTCAATGTGGGGAAGGAGGGAAGGAATTCACCTACCCCTCCCAGTGGGACACTCACCAACACAGTCACACTGTGGAGAGGCCGCTTACCTGCCTCACGTATGGGAAAGGGTTTACTCGATCTTGCAATCTGCTGAGGCACCAGAGAGGGCACAGAGGATTGAGGCCCTTCACCTGCTCCATGTGTGAGAAAGGATTCATTCAAATCTCTCATCTGCAAAGAAATCAGTGCATTCCCACTGGGGAGAGGCCATTCACCTGTTCAGTGTGGGGGAAAGGGTTCATTCAGTCCTCTAACCAGCTGAAACACCAGAGAACTCACTCTGGGGAAAAGTTCATTCACTTGCTCCCAGTGTGGGATGAGACACACTCAAATGCCGCAGCTGCTGAAACTCCAGTGAGCCCACACAGGGGGAGAGGCCATTCAGATGCTCAGTGCGTGAGAAGGGATTGAGTGATTCATCCCTCCCCCGAGAAACCACTGAGCCCACACATGGGAGAGGCCATTCAGATGCTCAATGTGCGAGAAGGGATTTAGTGATGCATCCTTCCTTCCGAGACCTCAGTAAGACTACTTGGGGAGAGGCCATTCAGATGTTCAGTGTGTGAGAAGGGATTCAGTGATTCATCCTGCCCCCCTGAGACCCCAGTGAGGCCACACAGGGGAGAGGCCATTCAAACGCTCAATGTGTGAGAAGGGATTCAGTGATTCATCCGGCCTGCTGAGACCACAGCAAGGCCACACTAGGTAGGAACTCTTTCCCTCTCTGTGCGACAAGGGATTTGCTGCATCTTCAACAGGACTGAGAGACCAGTAAGTGCACACAGGAAAGTGGTCATCCCCCTGCTCCGTTTGGGGTAGAGTTCACACATCACTGCAGGACTCTGAGTCTGCAGTTACTGTTCATCAGAGTCAGGACTGGGCCTTGTACATGATGACACTGTTGGAGTATTGATGTGTGGCTGTTAATCACACTAACTGGGCTGGAGTTGACTGAATTTATACTGCCACTTTCTGAACCTCGGGATGTCTCTCTGGGCATAAGTCTCCACAAATAGCAATGTGACAATGAGCAGGTATCATCTGTTTTAATTTAAATTGTGACTGTAGCACTGCTGTTTCACAGCATCAGGTACAAGGTTGGAGTCCAGCCTTGATCAACGGCCATTATGGAGTGCCCATATTCTCCCCAGGATAGTGTGGGTCCCCCTCCCGGTGCTCTGGTTTCCTCCCACAGTCCAAAGATGTGCAGTTCAGGTGGATCGGTTGTGCTAAATTGTCCACAGGATCCAGGAATGTGCAGACAACGTGAATCAGCCATGGGAAATTCAGTGTTACAGGGATGGAGTGCTCTGAGCGTGATGTTCTTCATATGGTCGGTGGGGTTTGATGGGTCAATGCTCTCCTTCCGCATTGTCGGGATTCTATTCTATGATTGAGGATAAAGGCTACACAGCAGGGTGTCCTTGGAGAAGGAGCATGTGGTGTGTATCAATGCTCTCGATGCCTTTAGATAGAGGTGGGCACCGCAGGGGATACAGTGCTTTATCTCCACCGCTGCCCTATCCCCACAACTCTACTTTGATACAGTCCCGTCCCATTCTGTCACTTGTAATTATTTGCTTGGCCCGTAATGGGCTTTGTTTGGAAATATTCAATTAGTTTACAAATGGTTTACTGCCGGTGATTATATATTAACAAAAACCAAAACCGTGGAATGATGATGTTGATGGTGGGAAGGTTTCTCCGCCGTATGTGATAACACTTCTGTGTAGAAGAAAAAAGAACGCTTCACAGCACAGAGAACTCGAACTGAAAAGCGGTTAAAGCAAAACAAAGGTTCAGAAAGGGAGGGAATGTTTCCCTGGAGTGTGAGTAACTGGGTAGTGATGGTGTACGGGAGTAGACACGATTTTGTTCTAAAGGGCATTTGAAATTTTAAAACTTTTATATATAGATATTCCGTGTCTTTTCTTTTAGATTTATTTATTGTGGAATAAACGTTTACATTTAAAGCAAAACAAAGTCACAAACCTTGTGTGAAAGACCTAAATGTTAAATAAAATCCATCAAACCATCCCTCACTGAACACTGATGTGCAAGGGCAATCTCCTGGAGAATCCCTGCCCACTCCTTCCTACCCGGACTCCATGGCTATATACATACCTGGGAGATAGCAGCAGGAGGCCATTCGGCCTTTCAATCCTGCTCCACCATTCAATGGGAAGCAGCTGACCATCCAGCTCAGTCTCCTGTTCCTGCTGTGTTCCAATTCACTTTGATGACTTTACCTCGAAGAACTATATCTAAGTCCTCCTTTGGCTTCACTGCCTTTTGTTCCAGTGGTGTTGCGGTGTTACTGTGTGGGTGTAGGCGGGGGTAATGTGATGGTGCTCTTCCTGAAGGATGCACTCAGCCTCCCTCTTCATCCTGCAGTAATATCAATTGGGTTTCAGCAACTAGAGATAGAAACCGTTTCCAGGACATGGGCATCACTGGCTCAGCCAGCATTTATTCCCCATCTCTCGTTACCCTTGAAAAGATGGTCGTAGGCTGCTGTCTTGTACCATTCACAGTCATTTGGTGCAGATAAACCGACAATGCTGGGAGGGAGAGTGTTGCAGGATTTTGGCCGAGTGATTCTCCATCTTTGGTTCTTCAAATGCTGGTTAACTTTATCACGATCGGCACATGATGTTGAGCTTTCAGTCAGCAAATCTTCACCATCTAGCACCCTGTATAAAGGAATATGTACAGATTAGAAATTCAGAGCAGACAATTCTCGTTTCTCTGGAATATCTTTTGCCCCTTTCTTCCCCCAAAGCTGTAACCCTCCAGCCCACTTACGCTCTCCCTCCATTCTGACTCTACTATCCCCTAATGTACACCCTCCCCATTCTCATGGAGTTACTGATAAACAGATCCATGCCACCACTTCCCGTCCCTGGTTAGACTCTGCACCCTTTCTGGATTCACTTCCTTTCCCTTCAGTTGCTGCAAGTCAATTATGTAACAGCAGAATGAAACAAAAGGAAACAGAAAGGGAGGTGGCAGATCCTGGACAGAAGAGGAAGCTTCAGTCTTGGAGAATGGGTCAGATCCTTCTTCGTTTCCCATTAGTTGATTCCCACTATTACAATGAATTGGGGATGGAGAGTGGTCCTCCATGGATGTAGTGACACTTTGACCCCCTTCCCCAACTGATCAATACTATAAGCAGATGCATTCCTCCTCCAGCCAATCACAGTGTGAAATACTTTCTGGAAAGTATACTTACCCAAAGCACATGCTCCAAAACCCGCAGTTTCCCCGCACACGTGTGGTCCCTGCCTCAGGGATTGCGGGAGTTGTAGTCCCCATGAAGCCATTGGAGCCATGTCTCTGGAAAGAAAATGAAAAGTGTGGACTGGAGGGTGTTGTGTATAGGATCCCCATTCAGACACACAGAACATATGGACTGTCACTGAATTTTACTGAGACATCTGCTTCCACAACCTGATTTCCTGATGTAAGGAATATAGATTTTCAGCCAACTGGGGCGTGGGGTGGTTAATAGGAGGAGATGATTTTCAGCAGAGGTGGCTCAATGGTTAGCATTGCTGACTCACAGCGTCAGGGACCTGGATTTGATTCCAGCCTTAGGCGACTGTGTGGAGTTTACACATTCTCCCCGTGTCTGTGTGAGTTTTCTCTGGGTGCTCCAGTTTCATTTCTCAGTCAAAAGATGTGCAGGTTAAGTGGATTGGCTATGCTAAATTCCCACAGTGTCCATGCCTGTGCAGGTTAAGCTATTTACCATGGGAAATACAGGGAATGGGTGAGTCTGAATGGGATGCTCATTATCGGGTTGGTATGGACTCCATGGACGAGTACCCTGTTTCTGCACTGTAGGGATTTTATTCTATTCTTATGATGAAGAATGTACTTATCTCAAAGTGCTGTGAATCTGTGGAATGCCCTATTCAAAATGCGGTGGATGCCAGGACAATGAGCAAATTTACTGAAGAGATACAGATGTTGAATTTGTAATGAGTTGAAGGGTGAGAGAGAGCGGGCAGAAAAATCCAGCTGAGACCAAGGGGAGCTCAATCATCACCATATTAAATGGTGGAGCTGGTTCGAAGGGCTACATTGCCTCTCCTGTGCCCAGAGCTTATCTTCTTACGGTAATAACTGGAAAGCTGAATCCAAAACTCACCACCTTCACCAAATGAGATTTTTGGAAAAAGCAGGATAGTCAGGTGGATTAGCGTTCCAAACTTAGATAGTGAGGAAGTATGTGGGAGATAATGATTTTGCAATTTTAAACTGAGGTGAGTTAAAAATCACTCAACAACAGGTTATATTCCAACAGGTTTAATTGGATCATGATGAAGGAGCGATACTACGAAAGCGAGTGTGCTTCCAATTAAACCTGTTGGACTATACCTGGCGTTGTGTGATTTTTAACATTTTGTACACCCCAGTCCAACACCGGCATCTCCAAATCATGAAAACTGAGGGGAGACAGTGATGTATGGTTTTAGACTGTGTAGTACATTCACACCATCCAGAATACTCTGTTGTGAATATCTATCCTATAATTTATCACAAAGCGAAGGTCTCTGACAATGAAAACCAAAACACCCAGGTAACATCGCCTCACCTCGTAATCTGATAAAAGACTTGTGTTAAGTATGTTTGAATTTAGAATACAGAAGGAAAGCGGGAAGATTAAATCCAATCCCAAGATCCTGTGCTTAAATAAAGGAGACCTACAATAGGATGAGGCAGGAGTTGGCTAATGTAGACTGGAAGCAAAGACTTTAGGGTGGGACTGTTGACAGACAGTGGAGGAATATCAAAGAATTTTTCATACTGGTCAGCAAAAGTATATATCAGTGAAAAGGGAGGACTGTAGGAAAAGGAGTAATCTGCCATGGGTGTCTAAGGAAATTAGGGAGTCGACCAAATTGAAATAGAAAGCACACAAATTGGCAAAGACCAAGGAGAAACTAGGAGATTAAAAAAACTTTAAAGATCCACAGAAAGCTAGATGGGATTGAGTAGCTATCGCCAGGGCCAGAATAGCAGTTTACACGGCGAGAGGGGAACCTATTATGTGGGGAACATATGGCCTCTGTAATTGTTGAAGCACTTAACTGTTACCATAGAGATAATCCTGATCAAGTTAAAACTCACAGCACACTGCAAAAGCTTATAGTCCAACAGGTTTATTTTGAAGTACAACTTGGTGATGTGTGGTTTTTAAACTTTGCCCACCCCGCTCCAACACCAGTTCTTCCACATCAGAATCCTGACAGGCAGCCTCACTGAAACTGAAGTGCCTGTCAGATACGTGACTGAGCCGCAGGGGTGTGGGGGAGGGATATGTGATTTAACCACAAAGTGTTGAGCTGAACGCGACGTTTTAACTGCCGTTGCCTTGGAGATAATATTGAGCGACAGCCTCCACTCAAAACCACAAACCACAAAGGTATAAGAATGGGAGTGGAACACCGGACAGGCGGGGAGTTACCTGATGCTGCCTGGAGGTGTTTTGCATGTACACTATCCATGCAACTGCCATGTTTCATCAATAAAGACTCAAAGAAGACCTCTCAGAGTTCTGTGCCTAGTTATTCCTATCCAGCAGGGTTCAGGAATATGAGTACACAGCAGTCAGTCTTCACAGTGGAGGATACGAAGAACATGCCAGTAATTGATAAGGAGACTGAGGAAGGTGAGGACCAAAAAACAACCATCATCACAAAAGCGTTAGAGCTGGGAAAGCTAATGGAGTAAAGGTAGACAAGTCTCCTTGCTCAGATGAAATCCATCCTAGGGTGCTACCAGAGACCGCAGGAGAAATAGTAAATATACTTGGAGTCAGAGCATCCTATAGCAGAGGCTGGCCCTTTGGTCCAAACTGGCCCATGCCGTCCAAAATGTCCATCCACGCGAACCCGAATTCTCTGCACTTGGCCCATCTGCTTCTGACCCTTTGCTATCCATGAGTTTGTCCAAATGTATTTTACATTTTGTTAATGTGCCCACCTCAACGACCTCCACTGGCAGCTCAGTCCATATACATACCACCCTCTGTGTAAAACTGTTGCCCCTCAGGTTCCCTTTCATTCTTTTTCCTATAACCTTAAACTGATGCCCTCCAGTCCTTGATTCCCTGGGCAAAAGACTGAGTGCGTTCACCTTACCCATGCCTCTCATGGTCTTATACACTTCTAGAAAAGAGCCCCCCCCCTCTGTTTCCTCGAAACAAAACAAATCCTTGCTTGTCCAACCTCTTCCTATAACTCAGAGCCCTGGCAAAAATCTTTGTAAATTTCTTCTGCACTTTTTACAGTTTAATAACTGAAACCTACATTACATTCATCACATTTCCAATATTTCCCCACGGCGCTGGAACCGATGTGACAACGCCAATGGATTACAATCCATGATCGATAATTAACTCCTTTACAACAACAACCCTGTCTTCATCATTTGTTCCATGGTGCAGGTATCCTGGTCTCTTTCTGGTTGCATGGTTAATTAAAACCTTGTCCTCATACAAAACAAATCTGTAACTTAATTGTTCCAGGGAAATGTGCCATGTTTTTCAGACTTTTAAAAACAAATGAAATCTCTCTCCACAGTCACCACGCTAACATGGACTTGGCTGTGTCTCAGTAGTTTTTCCAGTCACAGTGATATTTGAAATATTTGCACACGGACAGAATACACACCTTTCCTTCCACATGAAAAGGCCAATGATATTCAGATCGGCACGGATCAACTAACTATCAAAACTGAACATGAAGTTCAATTTGAATTTCTCATCTGCAAATCCGCCATTTCAGTACCGTACAGAGAAAACAAGATACTACCGTTAATACCGGATGGATCTTTATAAGACAATGATAGTATTAAATTGTAGTTTCCTTGTTACCCCAAAGCTTTAAATCTCAGTCTCACAATTTCTCTCTCTTGTTAACTGAAGACCAAACCAATCTCCTCACTCCTTTCCTCCACACCCAGTTCTCACACTCTCTCTCCTCTCCTTGAATTCAGCTTCCTAGCTCCTGCCTGCAGGCTAAGAACCAAAAAAAAGGCTGGCATGATGGCACTGCTGCCTCACAGCACTAGGGTCCCAAGTTCAATTCCAGCCTTGGGTGACTGCCTGTGTGGAGTTTGCACATTCTCCCAGTGTCTGCGTGGGTTTCCTTCGGGTGCTCCGGTTTCCTTCCACAATCCAAAGATGCACAGGTCAGGTGAATCGGCCATGGGAATGGGTCTGGGTGGGTTACTCTTCCGATGGTCGGTGTGGACTGAAGGGCCTGTTTCCTCACTGTAGGAAATCTAATCTAATCAAGTGTATTACTCTGACTCAGAGCCTCTTGGGTGTTGGTGAGTCCTCCTCCACCTCCCAGGGTTTCCTTCCTGGTCAGACCCAAACTGATTTTTTTCCCCAATCTGGAATCTCTTATTTATTTTCCCCACACCGACCCTCTGACAAGAACCATCCTGCACACACTGGCCAAATCATATCTGGTTGAACTAAAATGAACCAAATTAGAACTTTAATTGCAGGCCCATCCTTGTTCCTTTCCATAACATTCCTGAATCTTCACAGGAGTTCTGATAACTTTCTGCAAAATGCTCCCCCCACTGAAACGCTGACCACTTGTCACGATACCAGGGCTGGGACCATTCCCCTGGGTTCTGGTCTCAGAGGGAGGAAGGGAGGGAGCAGCCAATGGCAGATTAATCCCACACATCCACAGCCTCCCTCCCTGGCACTGACCCATACTGCACATATGCCAACAATTGGCCAGCACTGCGCCTGTGCACTGGTTGCCCCTCCTACAGAGCATGCTCCAGATCACACAGGAGCCTGGGTGATTGACAGCAGTTGCTGCCCAAGAGGGTGGAGGGGTCGGGGCTGGAAGACTGGGACAATGGGATGGTAAATAATGAATGAATGTGGAGTACACTGGGGGATGGACAGGTCAGTGAGGGATAGGAGAAGTGCAGCAGCAGGAGGGGATCCTGGATAAACTCTGCAATGGGAGAGTCTGACAGGAGAGAAACTACAGCAAGATTCTGTTTGGAGGCTCAGGCAGGGACAGTTGGGAGCTTGGGCATGTTTTCCAAACAGCCTCTTCAAAGATGCTGTTACTCAACTCTGAACCCAAACCTCGTGGTTCAAAGGTCAGGACACTACCACCATTTCCTGGTGGGCTAGTGGAATGAAGGGAAGATTTTCTCAGTCTCACTCACATGGAAACTCCATGAGCTTCTCCCACTTACTGTCTATGGTGGGGATGGAGGAGACAGAGCAGACAGAAGGACTGCCGTTCAAAAGGAACTAACCGGCATTGGTGTTATTAACAAGATTCAAGACACAGTCACTAACACAAAGCTGGTGTACATGAACTTTATCCACAATATTAACACCTATAATTGGATGACGCAGACCCCAATGTACAGTTAAGTCGTGGATATTAATAACGGCTTTGTGTGTGAGAAATCACCTCTCATGAACGAGTCAATTTTTTTGAAGAAGTAACAAAGAGGATTGATGAGGGCAAAGCGGTGGAAACGATCTGCATGGACTTCAGTAAGGTGCTCAACAAGGTTCCCCATGGGAGACTAGTTAGCAAGGTTAGATCTCACAGAAGATAGAGAGAACTAGCCATTTGGATACAAAACTGGCTCAAAGGTAGAAGACGGAGGGTTGCGGTGGAAGGTTGCATTTGAGATTGGAGACCTGTGACCAGTGGGGTGTCACAAAGGATCGGTGCTGGATCCACTAATTTTCATAATTTATATAAATGATTTGGATGTGAATATAGGAAGTATTGTTAGTAAGATGACACCAAAATTGGAGGTGTAGTGGACAGTAAAGAGGATTACCTCACATTATAACGGGATCTTGATCAGATGGTTGAATGTGCTGAGGACTGGCAGATGGAGTTTAATTTAGATAAATGTGTGGTGCTGCATTTTGGAAAAGCAAATATTAGCAGGATGTTTACACTTAATGGTAAGGTCCTCGGGAGTGCTCCTGAACAAAGAGACCTTGGAAGGCAGGTTCATAGCTCCTTGAAAGCAATCGCAGGTAGATAGGACAGTGAAGAAGGTGTTTAGTATGCTTTCCTTTATTGGTCAGAATATTGAGTATAGGAGTTGGGATGTCATATTGCAGCTGTACAGGACATTGGTTAGGTCACTCTTGGAATATTGTGTGCAATTCTGGTCTCCTTCCTATCAAAACAACATTGTGAAACTTGAAAGGATTCAGAAAAGAATTACAAGAATGTTGCCAGGGTTGGAGGATTTGAGCTACAGGAAGAGGCTGAAGACACTGTTTCCCCTGGAGCGTCAGAGGCTGATGGGTGACCTTATAGAGGTTTATAAAATCAGTAGGGGCATGGATAGGGTAAATACATAAGGTCTTTTCCCTGCGGTGGGGAGGTGGTACGATGGAAGGTGGGAGACAGAGGGGGGAGACCGAGACAGGAGGGAGACAGTTATTTTATAGATCTGCAACACAACCCTGTTCCTGTTTTTTCCACATCCCCTTCAATCCCTCTGAAGGGCTCAGAACAAGTGCACAGTCCCTGGAATGTAGAGCTTCAGGGTGATCTAGTGCTGAAGGTTGCATTTGGGACGCTGCCCTTTATTGGTCTGTACACTTATCAATAAATGGACCTGGGTTCAATTCTACTGTCCCAGGTTCATGTCTGTGGTCACAGACGCGCCTGTCTCGGACCCTGACTAGTGGATCCCCTGTCGCTATAGCTCTGCCATTCTCCCTCCTCCCGTTCTGTGCAGCGGAGCTATCTGCGTTGTCATGAATCTGGCTGTTGCTGATTTCCCCTGACAGGCCACCCCACCTGTTCCCCCCTTATAGAATCCCAAGCGGTGCACAGTATCTGTATGAGAAGGGAATAACCGCTGGGGAGTCCTGCACTCCCCCCTGAGCCTTTTACTTGATCTGATGGTCACCCATTCCCTTTCTGCCTGTGTAACCCTCACCTGCAGTGTGACTAACTCACTAACCGTGCTGTCCATAACATTCTCTCACTGCTCCACAGTGAGTCCACTCTCTGCTCCAGGTCTGAAAAACAGTTTCTCAGTAGCTACAGATGGGCACACTGCCTGCACACATAGTCGTCACGGACACTGGAAGCATCCTTTAAGTCCCACATTGTGCAAGAGGGGCACACCACAGGTCTGAAGGCTCCTGTAACAACATCTCACTACATTCATCTCGTTACTCCCATTAAGAGAATTTAAATGAGTGAGCAACCTTCCTTCACTTCAAACATGCCCATTATAATTAAAAAAAAATCTTTACTTAAGCTGATATGTTGTACTTTTAAAAACATAAATACTCTGCAGGTATCACTGACAAATTGACTATTCCCATTGGGACTGTCAATTTCTGAAAGGCCTGAAGTAAAACGGAGTGTCAGCTTCACCTTCTCCGTGTCTCACCTCACTTTGTTTACACCCAACTCCAAAACACCCCCATTGATTCAAGCAGCCCTCACAGTGCAGCCCTGTCATTGTCATTGTCTGCTCTTACCTACACTGCCCTCAGCCTCCTGTACTGTTCCAATGCATCTCAATGGGAGGTCAGGAACAGCATCTCATCTCTCAGTTCAGCCCTTTGTAACCCCAGAGTCAAAATGGACTTCAGCAGTTTCTGAATGAACAGAGAGTTGTCAGAATCTGGAACATTCCATCTGAAATGGTGCTGGAATTTGAGTCCGAAAGGAATTTCAATGAGAAATTTGCAGGGAATTGGAAGTAGGGAGTTTACAGGTTAACATCGTAAAGTGGATGATTGAGACTAAATCTGACAGTTCCTGCAAAGAGACGAGGTGTAATTTGGATAAATCTGCGCTCTCTCTCAGGCCATTACCTCCTTCCACAGCTACAGGGCCAAGAATTAAACACATATCCAAAGGGTGATCCAAACATGAACTTGAACATCTTTCTGCTTTTTGCTTGACAAAAATATTGAAAATATTTTCCCACAGACAGAACAGACAAACCTTTCTCCTTTCACAGTTGAATGCCAATGATATTCAGATCGTGATGACTGTGTGGACTGTAGAAACTTACTTTTGAGATCCCAGTCTCAATTAATATCCACAAAATGAATTCACAAAACAAAGCTCATAGTCAGTGCAAGATGAATAGTGAAGGCAAACACTTCTTATGGTATGTGTTGGATGCTCCTCTTCAAATCACACCGCCCCCACCCAGGAAGAGGACACGTGCATGCTCCTTGCTGTACCTTGGCCCCAGATAAAGATGGCAGCCATAACCCAGCACCTCTCACTGCCTGAGGCCCAAGCCATCTTCCACTTTGCTGCAAATGTGGGACCAGGAGTTTCTAATTCAGATTAACGACCTGCACAGAGTGTAACTAAACCCTCCCAGTCCACCCTGATACATTTCATCCAGTTTCTGTTGCCACTCTCTCCTTTCCCGTTTCCTCCTCCTGCACACACCAAGGGTCATCACGAGTCCAGTGACCCTTCCTCAGAACCGATGGCAGCTGGGAAAATTAGAATCCCCACAGGAAACAGGCCCTGCGGCCCAACAATTCCACACCCACCCAGACCCATACCCCTACCCTATTACTCACCATTTCCCTGGACTAATGCACATCCCTGAACAAGACGGGAAATTTAGCTGGGCCAATTCTCCTAACCTGCACATCTTTGGACTACAGGAGATAGGGGTTAAAGAGTAAATAATAGGTGGGGACAGAGCCCAAAGAGAGACTGGAACATTTGGAAAGACAAAAGAGTGGATAACGATCCGGCTGGGAGGGCGGAAAGCTGTTAATGGAGGAGACAGGAACCTGGTAGCATCTCAGTAACGGTGGTGGAAATGGCGGCTGATGATCTATGTTCTGTTGCAAAAAAGACCCGGAGCATCCACTTGCCCCCCACTTTAACACACAAGGCTGTTCCCAGGCCAACATCTTTGTCTCATGCTTACTGCAGTGTTCCAGTGAAGCTTGATGCAAGCTGGCAGAACACTTCAGAACATACCAAATGGCCTCCGATTTCAAGGACTGCAATTTCCCCTCCCGTGTATCTCCTCCACTTTCCACACAACTGCCCTTGGCACCCACACCTCCAACTGCAAAAAGGATGGAATCCCCCTAGTCCTCACCTTCCACCCAGATACAATGCATCATCGTCTGCCATTTCCACCACCTACAATCAGACCTCACCACCAGAGATATATTTCCCTCCCCACCCCTTTCAGCATTCCAGAGACCATTCCCTCTGTCACTTCCTCATTAGATCCATGCTCCCCACCAAAGTATTCTCCACTCCCAGCATCTTCACTTGCCACCTGTGCCCACACCTCCTCCCTCACCTCCATCCAAGGCACCACAGGATCCTCTCATATCCAGCAGAGATTTTCCTGCACATCCAAACACCTCACCTTTTGTGTCCTTTGCTCTCGATATGGTCTCCTCTACAGTATGGAGTCAGGATGCCAACTTGTGGAATATTTCAGGGAACATGCACCAAACAAGCCCACCGCCCTGTGGCCAACCACTTCAGCTACCCCTCTCCGCCACCACGCTGCCAAGGACATGCAATTCCTGGGTGTCAGCCACCCCCAAATCCGAGCCACCCGACGCCTGGTGGAAGAACACCTCATCTTTCACCTTGGGACTTTTCAACCACACAGCATCAAGGTTTCCTCATTTCCTCTCCCCCACCTTATCACAGATTCAACCCTCCAACTCAGCACTGGCCTCTTAAACTGTCCCACCTGTCCATCTTCCTTCCCAATTCTCCATTCCACTCTCTCACCACTAACCCATCTACATCTACCTAGCCTCTTCCTAGCTCCCTTCCCCCCCAACTCCATACACCCCTCCCTATTTCTCTCTCAGCCCGATTCCCCCACTCCCACATTTCTGATTAAGTGCATATATGCCCAATATGTCGATTCTCCTGTTCCTTGGATGCTGCCTGAATTGCTGTGCTTTTCCAGCGCCACACCTTAAAGCAAGCTGGAAGAACAACACTTCATCTCCCACTCGGGGACTCATCGAATTCAATAATTTTAGGTCCTGAACTCTCCCACGTTCTAGTTTCTTTGCCCCCTACCTCACATACCAGGCCTTATTATTACATAGCCTGCTATTACACACTACCTATGGGTAACCACTAACAGTCCCCATAAACAGCTATTTACCCTCCCCCAGCCAGGTTGACATCCACTCCTTTGTCCAACTGCTCCTCTCTCTCTCTCTCTCTCTCTCTCTCTCTTTGGACTCTCACCCCACCTATCCTTTACTCCTTAATCCCTACCTTCTGCATATAAACCAATAGTTTTTTTCTCAGTAATATCAGTACCTGAGGAAGCGTCACCGGATCCAAATGCAAACTGATTTCTCTTCACAGATGCTGTCAGATTTGCAGAGCTTTTCCAGTAACTTCTGGTTGTTGTGCGTGATTTACAGCATCTGCAGTTCTTTTGGTTTTAATTTACCCCGAGTATTTTTTTCAGGTCTAGCAGACTGAAATCGTGTTTATCAACCCTCCCAGTCCACATTAACTCCATCTCTCTCCTCGTCCCTTTACACTCACTGAGACCCCTCCCCCCTCACAGTGACACTGCGCCTGCAAAGCTCATGGTCAGGTGTTGGCCCGCTGGACCCACCCCTCATTCACTTCTATTGGCTGGAGGATCACGCCAACTGTCCTATTCGTCTGAAGCTGTGTCAATCAGCCAGGGTCCATTGTGACAGAAGTGGTGGGATCCTCCCAGGTGTATCAGAGGCTGAGGGGTGACCTCAAAGGTTTATTAAATCATGAGGGGCATGGATAGGATAAATAGACAAGGTCTCTTCCCTGGGGTGGAGTCCAGAGCGAGAGGGCATAGGTTTAAGATGAAAAGGGAAAGACTTAAAATGGATCTGAGGGACAATTTCTTTCACAGTGGAGTTGGTGCGTGGATGGAATCTTCTCTCGGGAAGTGGAGGAAGTTGGCACAATTATACTATTTGGCATCTGGATGGGTATATGAATAGTAAGGGAGTAGAGGGATATGTGCCAAGTGTTGGCAAATGGGACTAGATTAGGTTGGGATATCTGGTCGGCATAGACCAGTTTAACCAAAGAGTGTGTTTTCATGCTGTACATGTCTATGGCTCTGCTCTGTGATGAGCTTCATCATTCACAGTGAATGGGACAGTATCTCAGAGAACAGGGGCTGGGGGCTATTCAGCCCAATGGGGCTGTACACTCTCCCTCTGGAGATGGTGCCAGTCAGTCCCAACTCATCTTCCATTTGGACATAGCCCCCCAAATCTTTCCTTTTAAAAGGAAAATTGCAAATTTGTTTTGACAATAACTACTGAATCTGCATCCAGCTGTCGATCAAACTGTTCCAGATGCTCAGAACTTACTGAGTAAAATAATCTTCACGTTTTTACCCTGCACTATTTGCCACTTACCTGAAAGTAGTTCATAAAAATTGTGACAATGTTAATAATTTCTCATGCTGTCTCTCTGTAAATTAAATTTCCTGGAAACAATTCTGCTCCTCGTTGAAATCACTGCTTAACCTTCTCAGCTCCAAGGAGAATTTTCTGACCTTCTGCTAACTCTCCATAAAAGAGAAACCGATCTTACTTTTAATTTATTAATGTCATAGAAATGTACAGCACAGAAACTGACCCCTTGATCCAACTTGTCCATGTCCACCAGATATCCTAAATTAATCTCATCCCATTTGCCAGGGCGTGGCTCATATCCTTCTCAAACTTGCCTGATCACATATCCAATCAGATGCCTTTTAAATGTTGCAATTGTACCAGCCTCCACACTTTCTCTGGCAGCTCATTCCGTACATATACCATGTTCAGCTTGAAAACATTGCCCCTCACATCCCTTTTAAATCTTTTCCCTCACAACGTAAGCCTGTGCTCTCTGGTTTTGGACCCACCTAACGTGGGAAAAATACCCTGGCTGTTCACCCTCACCATGTCCCTCACGAGTGTATCAACCACTGAGGTCACCTCTCAGCATGCCATGTCCCAGGGAAAACAGCCCCAGCCAATTCAGCCTCTCCCTATATCTCAAACTCTCAACCCTGGCAACATCTTTGTGCATCTTTTCTGAATCCTTTCAAGTTTCACAACATCATTCCTGTAGCGGGGAGACCAGGACTGAAAGCATAATTCGAGAAGTAGCTGAATCAATACCCTGTACAGCCCCAAAATAATGTCGCAACTCCTATACTCAATACAAAACACCTTCTTCACTAGCCTACCTAAGATTCCACTTTCAAGGAAGTGTGAACCTGCATTCCAAGGTCTCTTTGTTCAGCAACACACCCCAAGATCTCCTCACTAAGTGTACAAGCCCTGCACTGATTTGCTTTTCCAAAATGCAGAACCTCATATTTATCTAAATTAAACCCATCTGCCACCCCTTAGCCCATTTGATTGAAGTCCCAATGTACTGAGGTTAACTTCTTCACTGTCCATTACACCTCCAATTTTGTTGTCTAGTGTAAACCTACTAACCATACCTCATATATTCACATAGAAACCATTGATATAAATGACAAAAAGCAGTGGACCCAGCACCCATCCTGACAGCATATTTCTCACAAAGTTGTTGGGTTGGGTAAGTTGTTGGCATGGACGGTACGGACTGAAGGGTCTGTTTCCATGTTATACATCTCTATGACCTTCTAGACAATTCTGTATCTAAATAGCTAGTCCTCCCTGTATTCTACAGTCTCAAACTTGCTAACCGGTCTGTTATGTAGAACCTTGTGTCTTCCTGGAGTCCAAGTTAGTGACTTCCATATACAAAGCCATGCTGCCTCTCCCTCATCACTTCTTGCCTTTCCAATTACATGTAAATCATGTCTCCGCGAATCACATCCAACAACTTCTCTGCCACTGATTTTAGACTCACTGGTCTATTGTTCCCTGGCCTTTCCTTCCCATATTTCTCAAATAATTGCGCCCATCTTCCAGCACCTCACCTGTGACTATCAATGACACAAATATCTCAGCGAGGGGTCCAGCAAATACTTCCCTAGATTCCCACAAAGTTCTGGGTTACACCTGAGCCGGTCCCAGGGATTTATCCACCTTGCTACCGTTTAAGACATCCAGTACCCCCTCCTCTGTAATATGGACACTTATCACGTTATCACTATTTATTTCTCCAAACACTCTAGCTGCCACATCCTCGTTCAGTAAAAGAATCTCATATAGAATCTCTCCCACCTCCTGCGGTTCCACAGACAGCCTTGATGATTTTTGTGGGTACCTATTCTCTGCCTGGTTACTCGTTTGTCCTTAGTGTATTTGTACAATCACTTTGGATTCTCCTTAAACCTATTTCCTCAAAGCTATCTCATGTCCCATTTTTGCCCTTGTGGTTTACCTCGAGTATACTCCTACTGCCCCTACACTCCTCTGGGGAGTCACACAAACCCAGCTGTCTGTACCTGCCATATCCCTCCTTCATTTTCTTGACCAGGCCTTCAACGTCTCTCGACAGGCAGTATTCTCTACTCCTACTAGCCTTGGCTTTAACAGGAACATACTGTCTATGTACTCTCATCGTCGCAGGCCTATGGAGGCAATGGCAGATGAGGACAGAGATGCAATCATTCTCAGTAAAGAGTTTATGTTGGGAAAGATAACAGCCTAAAGGTAGATGGATCTCCTGGCCCTGATGGAATGCATCCCAGGGAAAAAAAAAGAAATGGCGAGGGGGGGGGGGGGGGGGGGGGGGAGCGGGTGGAATAGCTAATACAACTCATGATAATTCACTAAAATTTGTTGGATTCTGGGATGGTTTTGACAGAATGGAAGCTGCCAATGTGGTGCCACTATTTTTCAAAAAGGACCCGTTAGCGTAACTTCTTTAGTGGAGAAAATGCTTGAATCTCTCAAGGAAGTAGTGGTGAGATATCTGGGTAGAAATTGCCTCATTGAGCAGACACAGCATGGATTCATGAAAGGCAGGTCATGTACAACGCATTTACTGAATTTATTTGAAGATACGACGAGCGCGTTGGACAGGGCGGACTTGGGTGGATGTGGTGTATCTGGATTTCCAGTAGGTATTCGATAAGTTGCCACACAAAAGGCTGCTGAATAAGGTGAAGATGCATGGCATTGTGGGTAAATATCATTAATACAGGATCGGTTAACCAACAAAAAATAAACAATGGGGATAAATAGGTGTTTGGATTACTGTTGGCACTACAACTGTTTATAATTTACACAAGTGTTTTGGAGTTGAGGACCAAGTGTACGGTGTCAGAGTTCACATTTGATACAAAGATAAGGGAGAGCAATGTCTGCAGAGGCCACTGTCAGTCTACACAGGGATACAGATAGGTTAAGTGAGTGGGTAAAGATGTGGTGGGTGGAGGACAATGTTGGGAAATGTGAGGATATCCATTTTGGTTGGACGAACAGCAACCTGATGACGAAATGGTGAAAACTTGTAGCATGCTGCTGTGCAGAGGGAGCTGGGTGTCCTTGTGCATGAATCACAGGAAGTTGGTTTGCAGGTGCAGCAGGTAATTAAGACAGTGAAGGGAATATTGTCCTTCATTGCTAGAGGGATGGTTATGCTGCAGCTGTACAGGGTGCTGGTGAGGCCACACCTGGAGTACTGTGTACAGGTTTGGTCCCCTTACATTAGCAAGGATGTACTGGCACAGGAGGTTCACTAGCTTGGGTTGGGAGTTGGGTGGGTTGGCGTATGTGGAGAGATTGAGAAAACTGGTTCTATAGTCATTGTAATTTAGAAGAATGGGAGGTTGGAGAGGAAAAAATAAAACTTTGAAGGAAGTAGATGAGATAGAAGCAGGGAGGTTATTTCCACTGGGGACGGGTGAAACTAGAGCATAACCTCAAAATAAGGGGAGCAGATTTAGGACTGAGTTCAGGCGGAGCTTCTTCAGGTAAAGGCTTGTTAATCTGTGGAATTCCCTGCCGAGTGCAGCATTTGATGTTATCAACTTGAACGCCTTGAAGGCAAAATGTAGATTTGTGAACAGGCAAAGAATTAAGGGTTATAGTGAGAGAGCAGGAATGTGGAGCTGAGGCCATGAAAAGATCAGCCCTGATCTTGTGGATGGCAGAGCAGGCTTGAGGGGCCAGATGGCTTACTCCTGCTCTTATTCCTTATGTTCATATGTTCCCACTTTCCAGCCATCCCTTTCCCTGGGAATAACCTCCCGCAAACAAATTTTGAAAGTGCTTGCCTTGTGCTGTCAAAATTGGCCTTTGTCTAATTTAGAACCTTAACTTTTAAATCTGGTCTATTATTTTCTGTAACTATTTTGAAACTAGTAGAATTATCAGAGAATCCCGACAGTGTGGAATAAGACCATTCATCTCATCACATCGACACTGACCCTCAGAGCCGCCTAACCTCTCCCTGCAAAGTTGCATTTCCCAGGGCCACCCTGCACATCCCTGAAAACAGTGGGCAATTCAGCCTGGATAATCCGCCCAACCTGCACATCCCTGAATACTGTGGGCAATTTAGCCAGGATAATCCACCCAACCTATACATCCCTGAACATGTGGGCAATTCAGCCTGGATAATCCACCCAACCTACACATCCCTGAACATGTGGACAATTCAGCCTGGATAATCCACCCAACCTGCACATCCCTGAACACTGTGGGCAATTCAGCCTGGATAATCCACCCAACCTGCACATCCCTGAACAGTATGGGCAATTCAGCCTGGATAATTCACCCAACCTGCACATCCCTGAACACTGTGGCAATTCAGCCAGGATAATCGAACCTACCCAGCATATCTTTGCACTGTGGGAGGAAACCAGAGCACCCAGATGAAACCCACGCAGACAACCCCAATAAGGAGATCATCCATTCCTTATTTCCCAGTTCCACCCAAATAACTTCACTGGACGTACTCCAGGAATGTCCTCCCTAAGCACAACCATAATGCTGTCCCTAATCAAAAATGCCACTCCCCCTCCTCTTGTCCTCCTTTCTATTCTTCCTATAGCATCTATACCCAGAAACATTAAGCTGCCAGTCCTTTCTATAATACCCATGATATCCTAGTGCCATGTTCAAAACCAGACCCTGAGCTCATTTGCCTTCCCTGTCAGGCCTCTTGCATTGAAATAAGTGCAGTGTAACTGCTAAATCCCACCTTGTTCTGTGCCTTGCCCTTGTCTGCAATGACTATTTGCCTTCTGAACTGTACCAGACTCAGAGATACCTCTTTTCTCACTATCTATTTGCGATCACACCTACTCCTCGCTGGTTTACTGCCTCCCGAGTCGCATTAACAAATCTCCCTGCCTCGATATTAGACACCTTCCAATTCAGGTACAATCCATCCTTCTTATGCAGGTCAATTCTACTCAGTAGTTGATCACAATGATCCAAAAATGTGAATCCTTTTCCCCTGCACCAGCTCCTTAGCCACTCATCCAGCACCTCCTCCTCCTCTGTAATACGGACTTTTTTTTCAAGATGTCACCAAATATTTCCCCATATTCTATATCTCTCATGTAATTCTTCACAGTAAACACTGATGCAAAATCCTTGTTTCCTATCTCGCCCATCACCTGCAGCTCCACACAATGGTTACATTGCTGGTCTTTGAGGGTCTCTATTTTCTCCCTAGTTAGCCTTTTGTTCTTCATGTATTTATAAAAGCCATTTGGATTATCCTTAACCCTATCTTCCAAAGCTATCTCGCGTCCCCTTTTTTGCCTCCTGATTTCCTTCTTAATTATACTCCTACTGCCTTTATACTCAAAGTAGTTTTGGATTGGAATAAATGCATCTTGATAAAACAAACGAAGGCAGGACTTACACTCATTACAAGTAAGGCGTTAAGTAGTGATATGGAACAAAGAGACCGAGGGCTTCATGTCTTTGAAGTTCGTGTTACATGTAGACAGGGTGGTTAAGAAGGTGTTCAAGCACACTTACCTTCATTGTTCACACCT
Organism: Chiloscyllium plagiosum; assembly: GCF_037043375.1. NCBI lineage: Eukaryota > Metazoa > Chordata > Chondrichthyes > Orectolobiformes > Hemiscylliidae > Chiloscyllium > Chiloscyllium plagiosum. The sequence goes on from NW_028270177.1 coordinate 107,895,344, forward strand.
TTGAGTATAGGATTTGGGATGTTATGTTGAGGTTGTACAGGATGTTGGAGAGGCCCCTTCTGGAATTCTAAACCCAGTTCTGGTTGTGCTGTTATAGGAAGGATATCATTAAATCGGAGCAGGTTCAGAAGAGATTTACTGGAATGTTAATGGGAATGGAGGGATTGTGTTTTCAGGAAAGGGTGGGACTTTTTTCACTCGAGTTTAGGAGGTTGAGGGGTGACCTTATTAAAAGGTTTATGCAATTATGAAGAGTGTAGATAAACGTGAATGGCCGGGAGAGAGGGGAATTCAAAATTCGGGTGCATTCATTTTGAGAAGAGATGAGAAAGATTTGAGAAAAGACATTAGGGTTTTTTTTTTAAATTACACGTGTGGAATGAACTTCCAGAGGAAGTGATAGTTGTCAATACAATTACAATATTTAAAAGACATTCAGATAAGTGCATAAATAGGAAACATTTGATGGATGTGGACTAAACGGAGGCAGGTACAATTAGTTCAGTTTGGAATTATGCTTGGCATGGACTGGTTGGACCACAGGGCCTGTTTCCTTGCTGTATAACATTAGGACTCTAATTATCACTGTCTCCAAATTCCTCGATCCTCACAACTCTCCCGATCACTGTCCCCTCATCCAGCCTCACAACTCTTCCTTATTTATATAATTCCTCTCCAGCCACAGAACGCTCCCTATCTCTAATCTCCTCCAGTTTCTCAAATCTCTGCTACATGTGCCTTTCTTTAATTCCCGCCTTAAGGATACTCTCGTTCACTCCGATTGGTTGGAAGATAAACTGGTACTGCCTCGTGTACAAGTCCAACCCTCTGCCTCCTATTGGCCTGCGCTGACATCAATCACCTGAGGGCCATTGTGAGGTGAGTTGTGGTATCCTCCCTCTCTGCCCTGGGATGAGCTTCATCATTCACAGTGAATGGGGCAGTATCACAGAGCATGGGGCTGGGGGCTATTCAGCCCATTGGGGCTATACTCTCTCCCTTTGGAGATGCTGCAAATCTGTCCCTACTCCCCTCCCATTTGCCCATAGCCCTCAAACCTTTGCTTAAAAAGTAAAGTTCCAAATCTGTTTATGAATAACTGCTGAATATGTGTCCAGCTGCCATTCAGACTGTTCCAGCTGCTCAGAATTTACTGAATTAAATAATGTTCACATATTCACCCTGCATTAGTTGCCAATTACTTGAAAATAGTTACTAAAGTTGTGACGTTGTTAACAATTCATCTCTCTCTCTGCAAATTAAATACCTTGGAAACAAATCTGTACCTGGTCGAAATCATTGCTTCACATTCTCAGCTCCAAGGACAATTATCTGTGCTTCTGCTAGCTCTCCACAAAAGAGGAACACATCTTATTTTCATTTATTAATGACAGATGTACAGCACAGAAACAGACCTTTGGTCCAATTGGTTCATGCCAACTAGGAATCCTAAACTAATGGGAGTCCCGTTTGCCAGCTATTGGTCCGTATCATTCGAAACTCTTGCTATTCATGTACCCAATCGGATGCCCTTTAAATGTTGTAATTCTATCAGCCTCCACTACTTCATCTGGCAGCTCATTCCACACAGCTCAGCTTGAACACGTGGCCCCTTAGATCCCTTTTAATTTTTTGCCCTCTCAACTTATGCCCATGTGCTCTTGTTTTGGACCCATCTAACCTGGGGGGAAAAGACTCCGGCTGTTCACCATATCCATGCCCCTCGTGATTTTATAAATCTCCGTAAAATCACCTCTCAGTCTTTGACTCTCCAGGGAAATTAATCCCACCCTATTCAGCCTCTCCCTTTAGCTCAAATCCTCCAACCCTGGCAAAATTGTTGTAAATCTTGTCTGAACTCTTTCAAGATTCACAACACCCTTCCCAAAACAGGGAATATTGAACTTAAAACAGAATTCCTGAATGGCTTAATCAATGTCCTGTCCAGCCACAATATGACGTCCCAGCTTCTGTATTCAATGCATTGACCAAAAAATTTAAGTGTACCAAACGCCACCTTCATTAGCCTTCCTACCTGCAACACCACTTTTAAGGAACAATGAACCTGCACACCATGGTTTCTTTGTTCAGCAACACTCCCCAGGATTTTATCATTAAGCGCATACGTCCTGCCCTGATTTGCCTTTCCAAAATACAACAGCTCACATTTATCTAAATTGAACTCCATCTGCCATTCCTTGCTCCATTGGCCCATCTGATCAAGATCCCGTTGTGTTCTGAACTAACCTTCTTCACTGTCCACTACACCTCCAATTTTGGTGTCTTCTGTAAACCTACTGACCATACCTCATATTCACATCCAAGTCATTTGTTTAAGGACTCCCATATCCATTCCTGCAGCACACTGCTGCTCACAGGCCTCCAGTCCACAAATCAACCCTCCGCCGCCTACCTTCAAGCCAGTTTTGTATCCAAATGTCTGGTTCTCCCAACATTCAATGTTATCCAACCTTCCTAACCAGTCTGCTCAGTGTCCATATAGACAATGTCCACAGTCTGCCTTCAAAAAAACTCAATCAAGTTAGAGAGAGAGAATTTCCCTCACACAAAGCCACGTTGACTATCACTAATCATTCCTCGTCTTTGCAAATACATGTAAATCCTATCCCTCAGAATCCCTTCCAACAGCTTGTCTGCCACTGACGTCAGGATGACTGTCCTCTTGCTCCCCGGCCTTTCCTTGCTACTTTTTAAAATAATGGCACACATCTTCCAACACCTCACCTGTCATAAACGATGATATAAATATCTCAGGGAGGGGCACTGCTATCACTTTCCTAGCTTTCCACAAGTTTCTGGGATACACCTTGCTACGATTTAAGACATCCAGTACCACCTCCTCTGTAATATGGGCACTTTTCAAGTTATCACTATTATTTCTCCAAACTCTAGAGAACAGAATAGCATAGTATCTCTCCCACTTCCTGTTGTTCCATAGATGGCCTTCTTGATCTTTAAGGTGTCCTATTCTCTGCCTGGTTATTCTTTTCTCCTTGATGTATTTGAAGAATCTCTTTGGATTCTCCTTAAACTATTTCCTAGAGATATGTCATGTCCCCTTTTTGCTCTCCTGATTACCCTCGAGTATATTCAGTAAAAACGTGATCCTGTCCTCTCAATTCCTCTGCTTCTGCCATATGTGCTCCCAAGAGAAGCAATTCCACTCGAGGACATCGCAGAAAGGTTTCCTACTTCAAGCACCACATCTCCCTTCCACGTGATCAACAATGCTCTTCAATGCATATCCTCCACTTCCTGCACCTTCGCCTTTACATCAGCCCTCCAACCACAAGAAGAATATAATCCACCGGTCCTCACTTGCCACCCCACTTATCACCAGATAAAGCGCCATTTCCGCTACCTACAGTCAGACCCCACCACCAGGAATATATTTCCCACCCCAGCCCTTTCTATGTTCCGCAGACACCATGGGAATTTTGGTGCTGATGTGCTGCCCTACGGATACCTCAGTCACTCACCCTGCCAAATGGCCTAGTGACATTTTGGCTAAACCGATAATCCAGACACCCAGATAAAGTTCTGGAGCTCTGGGTGTGAAGCCTGCTACGGCAGATGGTGGAATGTGAATTCGATAAAAAATTGGAATTAGGAATCTATGAAAGACTATGAATCCATTGTCGTTTGTTGCGAAGAAAAACCCATCAGATTCACTAATATTCTTCAGGGAAGTAATCTGCCATCCTTACCAGGTCTGGCCTACGTGTGACTCCAGTCCCACAGCAATGTGACTCGCCCTTTGGGCCCAGCCAGTGACACCCGCATCCTGTGAATGAATAAAAAAGGTCAAGTCTTGTATACAACCATACTATTCTTACAGAGAAGTGATGTCTTTGTAAATTTGCTTCTCAATTCCCCGCTGACTATTGGGGAAGGGGTGAGGAGGGGTCAATAGCACAATCCCAGTAAGAAGATCATCCCTTTCTTATTTCTCAGTTCCACCTGTATAACTTGCCTCGATGTACTCCCAGGAATACCCTCTTGAAGCCCAGCTGTAATGTTGTCCCTAATCAAAAATACCTCTTCCCCCTGCTCTGTTGCCCCCTTTCTATCTTTGCTATAGCATCTATACACAGGATCCAGACTCACCATTCTCGGAGAATTCCCTCCCTCCCGCAAACACATACCTCCTTAAAGTTCCCCCTCCCATTTCCCTTACAATCACTTTCACATTGATCTCGTTAGGCCTGTGCTGCTGCGCTCACTGTTGCTGTGTGACCATGCCCAAGTCTTACCATCGGGACGTTTAAACCAGTTGATCCATTTAGATACCGCAGTTGTGAGCTCAATCCACATGGCGCAGCTTTTACTGACATGGACCAGCGATTATTGAAATAGGGAAGCATTGAGGACAATAAACTTTATTCAAAAAACACCAGTTTCTGTCGACTTTCGCATCATTTATTTCACGTGTTCATTCGGCTCTAACGAGACTATTGTGTGTAGTTATGCAGGGGAGATTTGCCAGGATATTGTCTGGCTGAAGAAGAGAGATTGGATAAACTGGAGGTGTTTTCCTTAGAGAAGAGCAGATTGAGAGGGGCATGATTAAGATGTACAAAGTACTGAGGGATAGGAATAGCGTAAACTGAAATATATGTTTTGCTTTGATGGAGATTTCAATCACGGGAGGCCATCGATTTTAGGTCAGAGGCGGAAAAATTAGAATGAATGCGTGGAAAAACGTTTTCAAACAGTGGGTCGTTGAAATGGGGAACACAGTGTATGCAAGGGTCGGAGAGGCAGAAGTCCACATAACTTTCCGAAGTATTCAAATGTGAATTTATGATGCCAAGACATACAAGGATGTGGGTCAAGTGATTTGAAAAGGAGTTAGGATAGTTAAGCAATTGTTATTGAGCAATACAGATACTCCGTTCCAAGTACGGATTATTGATACCTGTCCTTCCATTCTCGAAGGGACAAGTCACAGGAAGAACTGTGCTGTCTGAATCAGCGTGGGGGAGTACTACTGCTCCCGGGGAGACAAGGTGACAATGACAGTGCAAACACGTAACTTCTCAATCTGTGCCTGGTGCTGTTGTTGAAATGAAAATCATTTGATACTTTTGCTCTGTAGTGAGCTGTTTACTTATAGCAGGTAGCTCAGGAAGATATACATTCTACTGCCCTTTCCCCACTGGCCCACACCACTGAATACCGGCACTATGCAGGACAATTGCTCTCTGTACACCATCGTCCAATCCTCCTTGACCCCCAGCACTTCCCCACTTAGCACCATTACAAGAATTCCCAGAAGGTGTAATGCTGCTCGTTTACGATGTCTCCCTTCACTGTGGAAGATTCCACTGATTTATCTGCCCATCACTCAATTTAGCAAACTGCATTTCCTGCTCAGAATGTGGTCTAATCGAGACTGTGGTGAGAAAAAACAAAGCGGGTGACAAACATGAGTACACCTACATTCTGTCGGCAAGCAAACTAAGACCCTGAGGTTCCAGGTTCTTGTCACTGCAACATCCCACTGTGTTCCCATGCCTCCATGTCAGTTTGGTGTGCTGCAGCGCTCCCGCATAGCACAGCGCGAGTTGGAAGAGCAGCACGTCATTTCCTACTGAGAGACCATACAATCTTCAGTACCCAACATTGAGTTCAATCATTTTAGACCCTGCCCACCTACACATACCATTCGTTCCAAAGGCCGATCATTTGGCTCGAGAATCTCTCCTCAGATCCACTAGACCTGCTGGTTTTGTTCAGTTATTTCTGCTTTTCTTTTGATAACTTTATTCTATTCTGATTGCCAGCCTTTTGCACGGGAGGGTGGTCAGAGGAGATTTACCAAGGTGGTGTCTGAGCTCGACCATTCCCCCTGCAAAGATAAGCGAAAGTGAGGGCTACAGGTGCTGGAGCTCAGAGTCGAAAGTATAGTGCTGGAAGAGCACAGCACGTCAGGCAGTATCTGAGGAGCAGGAGAATCGATGCTTCGGACACAAGCCCCTGCCGTTCCATTACCAGCCAATGCCTGGAGGAAGAAAGTCTCATATTCCACATTAGGACCCTACAACCACACGGAATAAATGTGTATTTCAACAGCTTCTTCATTTCACCTCCTCGCACATTATCCCAGTCCAAAGCCTCCAACTCGGCACTGCTCTCTGGACCCGGCCATCATCCCCCTCTCAACTATCACCTTCTCCCTTACCTTTATCCACCTATCTCTTTCCCATCTACCTGACCACTAACCCCATTCTCCTCCCTCAAACCCCACACAAAAGTCTCATCCCTGACGAATGGCTTATGCCCGAAACATCGATTCTCCTGATCCTCGGATGCTGCCTGACATTCTGTACTTTTAAAGCACTACACTCTCGTCACTGCAAATATAGATGAGCTCGATTTGGGCTCTTAATCTGACAGCGGAGAAATATGAGAGAGGAATTGATTAACGTGCACAGAAAGGGGATAGATATGTGTGACATGAATAAAATTTTAATGGGAAGGGTTAATAACCAGGGATATAGTTGAAACGCTAGAGAGAGGATGTTCAGAGAAGATTTAGGAAGAACGTTTGCATCCTGAGAGTATTGTTTGTCTGGAACTCACTGTGTGAACGTATGGTAAATCTAAGAGTCATCCAAACACTTCAGGAGTATTTAGCCGAACACTTGAGGAGCTAGAGCATGTACGGATAAGGACCAGGTACTGGAAAGTGGGGCGAGGATAAATAGATGTTTGATGAAAGACTTGAACACCGTAACGTTGGGTGCAGTAAAATGTAGGCTATCTCACCTCTGTGGCATAATGAAAGTCGTGTTGGACTTCTACTGCATTGTTAAGATTGTGATTCAATGTATCTGGGTTTGAGTCCCAGCAGAATCGGATTTTAGTTCAGATTTCCGCTGAATCAATGATTGTTCTGCTTATTCGTCGTCAGTTTCCATCGTCTGGAGTTCTCGTCCCCGCTACTGACCAGAGAAGATTCATCACAATCTTTGTGGTGAGTTTTGAGGGAATCGCATTATTTGAAACATGATCAGTCCAGAATACGCTGCTCATTCACAAAACCAACTGCTGATGCCCACTGTCTCTAAACACATTTCCCTCCCACAGTTGCACAGTGTTTCGGTTTATTCAGTGTCTTTTTTCCTTTGGGCGACAGGTTGATGTGGATGGGCTGGGAAAAGACATTGACGTGTTCAGTCAGCCATGATGATATCAAATGGAGGTAGCGCTTAAGGGTGAAATGGCCCCATCCTATTCCTCTCTGTCTGTGCTGTTTCTGACAGAGGGTTTTAAACAATAACATGATGAGCACCCTGTGAATCTACACCACGGAATACCAAGGTACTCCCCTTTATCCCACCGCTCTCACAGCTGCAATACACAACTCCTGTTGTAGCTTTAGATCAGACAGTGGAGGGTTCTCCCAGGCGCTCTGTCAGACTGCATGTTCCTTCACACAGGTTTCCAACTGGAGACATAGAGCGAACGGCCGTGTGGATATTGGGGATTCAGGGACAGATTTCCCCTTTGCCTCGCTAAAGTTCTGGCCACAGTAATAGTCATGAATTTCGGGCATTCTGGATCTTACTCTGGATTTTTGTCACTTTACAATTTAAACTGAAATTCAATTTACTCTTGCATGACATTCTGATATCTTCAGTATTCATGAAACCTTTGCAACATGTCCTTGGATGTAACCATGTTGAATATTAATGATGAGTGCAGTATATTTCTTGTTGTCTGTAGGAACATGCAGAAGGAAGATAGTGAAGTGTCGATGAATCGAATTCTGTGGCAAATTGAAGCCGACCGAATGAGAAGTCCTGTGACAGCGATAATATAACACTGTCTGTAAACAACGCAGCAACCCACAGAAACCCAGTTTTCAATCAAGTCTATTTTGCACAACGTTTTTCTATGTCCCATTTCCTGAACCTGATGCTCGAGAAGTCACAGGTCCATATCAGTTCCTCCTCCTCTGCCTTAGCTTTAATTTCAGAACCACAGCAAAAGTAGAACAGGCGGGTCGAAGGTCCCAGAGGTACGATTAGGGCACGTTAATACGATTAGGCTTGCTGCCGGCGGCTCCAGTGGAGCAACTGATCAGCGCCTGGTACTTAACAGCATGTAAAAACGCTGTTGTAATTCCAATCGTTATCTAAGGCTGCTTTTACTGACGTTAATCAGGAATTATTGGTGCATCAGACTGAAGGATAGTTGAAGAATAATGTCGAATAAAGCAGCATCTATTCTAAAACTCCAGTTTCTGATTTGGGAAAGGTATCAATTGTTAACTGTAAAACTGCACATATTCCCCAAGTAATTATCCATCTGTGGATCGAGAAACAGAGATGATATTTTAGCTTGATGACCTTTTTCAAATCTCTAGTTGAAACTTTATTGCTGGAACAGCACAGCAGGTCAGGCAGCATCCAGGGAACAGGAGATTCGACGTTTCGGGCACAGGCCCTTCTTCAGGGCCTCATTCCTGAAGAAGGACCTGTGCCCGAAACGTCGAATCTCCTGTTCCCTGGATGCTGCCTGACCTGCTGTGCTGTTCCAGCAATAAAGTTTCAACTTTGATCTCCAGCATCTGCAGACCTCACTTTCTCCCCTTTTTCAAATCTCTAACACTGCACTGGATTACATTCTTGAAAAGGCTCTTAAACTCGTTTCATATAATCCTGTTTGCTGCAAACTCACACAGCTCAATTAACCGTTCGAAAGGAATTAGATTTATTTCTTTGCGTAGATTGAATGTTGTCACCGAATCTGGTAAAGCCATGACAAATAGTTTTGATGCTGTGTGGAACAAAGGGTTCAAACAGGAATAAGGATGAGTCTTGTCTCTGGCTTTTTCGGACGGAGATGAGTGAGTATTAAAAGGAATCAGTCCCGTTCCTGGTCATTGTGACCAAATGTTCAAGGCAACAGATGGCAATGATAATGATGCTTGACATCGACAGGTCCGTTCCTACTCACAATAGTCAACATTGTATTCCAGATCACGTGAGCGGAGGAGATGATGATCCTTCTAACAAACTGAGACAGTGCGACATTTAATCCCACGTTGTTAGTCTCACTCTATACCATAAACCAGTTATCCAGCAGACTGAGCGAACCGGCTTCCACTTAATGCAAAGCTAAAACAAACAGCTCAGCACATTAACAATCTTTAGTAGTTCACGGAGAACCAGCTGCCACACCTTTCAACACCATTAGATCTTCTTACACTTAACATGCTCAGTTGCAGGTATTTAGCAATTTCTTTCCGATGAACGCTGAACAATTTGTGAGTGCGTCCATTTTGCCTCCCCATTCAGGCAGCTCAGAATCCCTGTCCCTGTTATAGTCGCTCCTTGTGTGTCTGCACGTGGCCTTTCAAATATACTGGAATCATCTCATAACATGTTTTCTTCTGCTGAAAAATCATCTCCGATTTCAATAACTCTCAGAATAAAAGTACCTGCTGTAAACTTCTTTGTCGTTCCTCACTGATATTGAAGCTTTAACCTTTAGTTATACATTCACCTGAACGAGGGAATTTCCCTCCTATTTATCCTTTCCAACCTCACATCAGCTGGAAAAGTTCCAATAGGACACAAATCAGTCATTCCTGATTTGTGTCGCGTGATTCTTCGTCTATTCCACCATCCAATTAAATCCCTTCTTTTCTTTTCTCGTGGCTTTATCTCCCAATAAACCTCGTTTCCGTCATCTCTAACGATTTTGTATCACGGGAACTCTGGCCATATCCTTTTTAACTATATTCCACACCCCAACCCCCGTCTATATCATCATCTCTTTATATCCCAGTAAATTTCGTCCTGAGAAATGAAGCTGAGTCTAATTCAACTCATTAAAACTGACCACTATGCTATGCAGTCTCATTACTGGCACAGGAAAGGAGTGGGCTATTTTGCTTGCAGCTGAATCGGTTGGCTGCAGCAACATTGTGTCAAATCGCAGTCACACAGGTTACTGTTGTTCTCATTTTAATTTCTTCTCAACGGGTGTTGAAGTAACACAGTGAGGAATCAATTAATATTGTAAGACATACATAACCGGGTGTGTTAAATCTAAGGTTATGTGAATAGGGCAGTTTTAATTAACATAGACCAGAGATTGTTCAAAGCTCAGGCACATGAGATTGACAGAGAGCGATGTTGAGCGAAATAGACTGTCTTGGCAAATGCCATTGTTATGAGGTTGTGGTGTAATGTACTTTTAATGACGCTGAAATGTCTGGCTAGCACAAGGAGTCCAGAACAAGGTAACAACATAACATCAGGTCGAAACAACTAACAGCTGTGTTACATGGATACAAAAACAAATTCGACTTCGGCCAATTAGTTTCAATTATGCCCAAATAAAGTTTGGATGTGGTATTTTTACAATGTTAAAACCAATGAAACGACCCGACGGTTTGTGGGACAAATATCGGCCATTTTGAACAGTTACCCAGAGCGGCAAAGAACAGCAAAGAGAGCATCTAAAAGACCAACAGATGGAGGATGTTAGTAACATCTCCAAGATGTGCCTATCTGGAGAAATAGATTGCATAGAAAAGAAACATCAATACCGACCTGGAAAAAAATATCTACAGAGAAAGATACGAAGAAAAGATTCGACAACAAGCTGGTTTGTAAATTGATTTATTTCGTAAATGTTAATGGGGTCGGGGTTGGGGAAGGTATTGTAGAGCACAAGGTTTAGAGAAATGAGTTGTAAGTAGTTATGAGTTGATTAATCTCTGTCAAATGTTAAAAAACAATAGAATTGTTATTTTTAACTTTAAATAGTGATTTTTGGAATAGTTCTTTGCCTCTTGAATTTTTACAGAATACAGTACGGGGTGAATCCTTTCTGTTTTGTCGGTTTACATTTGCAGAGGGGTTTACCCCGTCACGTAACACCAATTTCTGTGGTTGCTTTGCTGTTTCTCATATTTGTGAATTTTGCAGCACTAACGATTTTGAAGTTGTCCCCTCTACACAAAACGTCCGTGGTTTTGCACCATTGTACAAAAGGTGCAGTGTGTCTAAGCGACAGGGCTCCCTACAATGACATCCGACGCTGTTTCAATCTATCTATCCTGATATCGACCCATGGAAACAGCACTGTGCACTCTCCTCGAGTCTGGAAAACAGTCCCTTCACAGATAATGTTACATCCCGCTCTCAAGCGGCTTTTCATTCCATCGCCTTCAATTCCGCACAGAATCCGTTTCAACAGAATTTGTCACTGAGTCATTTGTTTGTGTTCAAATCCTGTGAGCAGAGGGTCACAGTTGGAGAGTGCTGAGCTCATAACCCAGAGATTAGACCATACTCTGTAGACTGTAGTCTGCTGTTCATCGTTTCACTAACAGCAGGTAGATGTGTCTATGCTCTGCAAATTTTCACGCCTGTTTTAAGAAACAAGATAAACATTTCCTGGTACCTGCTCTTGTTGTCACACAGACAACAACAACAGCACTAGTCGAGATTGTCTGCACTCCGACATCCGTTTTCTTCCCAGGGGTGTAAAGATGATGGTCTGAAACGATTTCTTCTGTTCACTGTCACTCTGGGATGGTGTAAGCTGTGAAATTTATTCTCTGAGCTTGGGGTAACGTGATAAAGCTTATGCATATCAGGTGCAGTGTGCCTGAGCGACAGGATATGCTGCAGTAACATCCCATGCTGAATCAGACAGCAGAGCCCTCGCTGTAACTTAGAGGAGTACACAGACACAGTTCCCGATGACGGGGAGAGACTCTCTCTTTCCCTGCAGTTCTGCTTCAGAATGTTTCATCTGTTTCAGATGGCGTTATTTGCACAAGGTTCCCAAAAGAAGGATGGGTTCCTGTGCATGTGCATTCTCCCTTTTGTACAGCTTTCCAGAATTTGCATAACTCCCAATCCCTCTAGCCTCCTCCCCGATCCCCAAACCCGTGTTTGATATGGAGCTGAAGAGCGCGTTCACGTTTCTCTCCCACGACACTGATTGCCATGCCACACGCCAGATGAAAAGCTGAAAACTGTGGGAAACTGCTATGGTCAGCGCTAACAGAGCGGCGCAGCGGGAGCGTATTGGGCTCATAACCCCGAAATTAATGGATTGAAAACATCCTCTGCTCGTTGACAATTCCAGGTTTCAGTGTGTGTACTGTCCCCGCTAGAGTTCCTATATAACATAGCTCCATTCTACATATTCCATGTTGTTTCACTTTCCGCTTCCTTTCACTCAATGTATCTGAAATGAATATTTCATACTGATACACCCGGGAAATTTACACAAATGACGAAAGACACTTGTGAAGGTCTGGAAGATCTTTTCCTGTTCTCTGTCGGTCTGCTCTGATCTGATTCACAAAATCATTTGCCAGAGCTGGGAATAAACTGGTGAAGGTGAGCGATACCAGTTGTAGAGTGCTCTATGCGTATGACGCCCTGCAGTTATTCCCTATGCTGGTTTGGATAGCAGTGTCCTCCCGGTGAAATGAAAAGCCGTGAGTGACAATTGGATCAACTTGTTGGAGACAGCATTATGACACTGACACAGTTCCGCATTATTAGGACATAGATGGCCAATTATGAATAACCACAGAGATATACAAGTGACAGAGAGTCATCACCAAAGGCGCAACAATCTCTTCCCTCGCTTCCTGTAGTAACTTTGGACATACCCCTTCGGGTGCGGCAGATTTATCGATTCTTATGTTTTACAAAATTCGCAGCACATCCTCCTTCTTAACATCAACCTATAAACATGTATCAGTCTTTTTCATGCTGTCTTCACAAATGACAATGTCTCTCTCAGTAGTAAACACTGAGGTATAGTGTTTATTACGGGCATCCCCTACCTCCTCCGACTCCAGACACAAGTTCCCTCCACTATGCCTAATCAGCCTTACCCTCACTCTGGCCATCCTCTTGTTCCGCATGTAAGTGGAGAATGCCTTATGGTTTTCCTTAATCCTTCACACCAAAGCTGTTTCATGCCCCCTTCGACCTGTCCTAAGTACATTCTTCAGTTCCCTCCTGGTACCTTCAGTGAATCCCAACAGTGTGGAAACAGGCGATTTGGCCCAATAACTCCATACCAACCCTGCAAAGAGTATCCCACCCAGAAACATTCCCCCGCCATATTACTCCACATTTTCCCTGACTAAAATGCCAAACCTACACATCCTTGAACACTCTGTGCAATTTAGCTTGGCTGAGTCACCGAACCTGCACATCTTAGGGTTGTCGGTGGAAAGCAGAGCACCGGGAGGAAACACACGCAGACGATGGGGGAACATGCAAACTCCACATGCAATCGACAGGGGCTGAAATTAAAATCAGTTCCCTGGTGCTATGAGGCAGCAGAGTTAACCACTGAGACACCGTGCTGCCCCATGTAAACCTTTAGAGGTCTATTTGATGCTTGCTTCCTCAACCTTAAGTCAGCTTGTTTCTTCCTCTTGACTAGACGTTCTACATTCCTTGGAACATTGTCAAATGCTTTGCTGAAGTCCATGTAGACATCATTGACTGCTCTGCCTTCATCTATCTCTTGGCAAACTCCTCATTCCTGATGAAGGGCTCCGGCCTGAAATGTCGATTTTCCTAGCTCCTTGGATGCTGCCTGACCTGCTGTGCTTTTCCAGCAACACCTTCTCAACTCTGATCTCCAGTATCTGCAGACCTCACTGTCTCCACCTCCTCAAAGTGTCCACCTGGTTTGTGAAACACTGTTATCCACTCACAAAGCCGTGCTGACTATCTCTAATCAGACCTTACACTTCTGAATATACGTAGCTCCTTTCACTCAGAAGCGCCTCCAACAACTTACTTATCACTGGGCTGTAATTTTCTCACTTTTCCCTGCAGCCCTAAAGTAATGGAACAACATTAGTCTCCCTCCAGTCTTCCGATAACTCACTGTGTCTGTTGATAAAGCAAATATCTCTGTTCGGGACACTGCAATCTCTTCCCTAGCTTCCCACATTGTTCCAGGATCGACCTAATGAGTAACTGAGGATTGATCGACTTTATTTGTTTTATGATTCCAGCACTTTCTCTTCTCTGTTGCCGATTCATTCCAAGACATCACTATTTATTTCCCTAAGTTGCCGAGCTTCGATCTCTTTCTCCACAATAAATACTGACAAGATTGTTTTGTCTAATATCTCACCCATCTCCTCTGGTTCCACACATAGGTGACTTCATTGATCTTTAACGGGCCCTATTCTCCTCCAAGTTACTCTTTAGCCCTTTTTTAAACTTGTGCAATGGCTTCTGAAAATTCAAATTATCCATATCCTCCATACCACCACATATCTCCTACACCCTTATCTACTCTGCCATTTATATTCACACCAACAAATAAACTCCAACAGGCTCAATAAAAAATTCTCTGTATAAAACGTGTCTGTATAAAAATTCTCTGGAAAAAAGGGTCCAGTTATTGCATATTAACATATCATTTCTAACACATTTCAGCATACTCTTGACTTATATTAGATTACTTACAGTGTGGAACAGGCCCTTCGGCTCAACAAGTCCACACCGACCCGCCGAAGCGCAACCTACTCAGACCCACTCTCCTACACTTAACACTAGGTGGAATTTAGCATGACCAATTCACCTGAGCTGCACATTTTCGGACTGTGGGAGGAAACCAGAGCACCCGGAGGAAACCCACGCAGTCACGTGGAGAATGTGCAAACTCCACACAATCAGTCGCCTGAGGCGGGAATTCAACGCGGTTCTCTGGCGCTGTGATGCAGCAGTGCTAAGCACTGTGCCACCGTGGCACCCATACTGTCAGGCTAACAGTAATTGGTTTCAGACTGGCAACAAAAAGGGTTGTGGGAGTTCTTGCTTATCAATATGAAAAAGGTAGCTTACAGAGTTGGCAGGTAATAGGGAAGGCAAATCAAATGCTGGTATTTATTACAAAGAGAATGGCGTCTAAAAAGAGGGTGATCGAGGGTAAGGTACAAGTCAGACCACACCTATAATATTATGAGCTGTCTGAGTTCCCTAAGGAACGACATTGTCACATTGGAGGCAGTCCAGAGAAGGGTCACTCGGCTAATTCTGAGGATGGAGGGATTTTCTAATGAGAAGAGGTGGAGAAGATTGAGGTTTAACCCATTGACGTTCAGAAAACATGAGAGAGAAATTGAATGAAACATTCAAGATTCTGGGAGGCTTTCACAGGTTAGATGTTGGGAAGTTAGAAAACAGAACAATAGAGCACAATAATAGGCCCTTCGGCCCACCATGGCTGTGCTGTCCATGATGTTATTGTCAACTAGTCCCATCTACCTGCACATAGTCCATGTCACTCTATTCTCTGCCTGTTCATGTTACTGTCCAAATGCCACTTCAATGCTTTGCTCATATTGCTGCTTCTTCGACCTCCCTCAGTAACTCCCACTCTCTATGTTAAAAAAACGTGCCTCACAAATCTTGTTTAAACTTCCTCTTTCTCACCTTAAACCTAGGTAAGCTATTATTTGAAACTTACAAATTGGAAAAGAGATTCTGACTATGCACATTATCTGTCCCTGTCATAATTTTATTTTCCTGTATCTGGTCGCCTGTCAGCTTCTGATACTCTCACAAAACAATCTAACTTTGTTTAATTTCCTCTTATACCTAATACTCTCTTCAAAAGCCTCAAACAGGCAACGTGCTGATAAACCCCTTTTGCACCCTCTCCAAAGCCTCCATATCCTTCTTATTATGCGGAGATGACAACTGCACACAATACTTCAAATGTGGCAAACAAACATTTTATACAATTACAACATCAGATGCAAACCACTATACCCAACGTTGTGACCGATGAAGGTCAGTGTTCCATTTGCTTTCCTTTCCATCTCAAACACTGCTGTTACCATTTTCAGGGAGTTACTGACTTGCACCAACAGCCTTCTGTATATCAATGTCCCTCAGTATCCTAACTTTCTTCTTGAACTTGACATGACCTCACACATGTCCAGCTTAAACTCAATTTGCCATTTCTCTGCACGTCTTTCCTACTGATCTGTAACCTCCTGCTACATTAGTTATCCTTGCTCATTAACCCAAAAGGAGAAAGTGAGGTCTGCAGATGCTGGAGATCAAAGTTGAAACTTTATTGCTGGAACAGCACAGCAGGTCAGGCAGCATCCAGGGAACAGGAGATTCGACGTTTCGGGCACAGGCCCTTCTTCAGGAATGAGCAGAGAGTGTTCAGCACTCTCTGCTCATTCCTGAAAAAGGGCCTGTGCCCGAAACGTCGAATCTCCTGTTCCCTGGATGCTGCCTGACCTGCTGTGCTGTTCCAGCAATAAAGTTTCAACATTAACCCAAACTCCAGTAATTTTCATGCCATCTGCAATAATTATGTCTGTCACTTCCTTTCATGTTAATGGTGTGAGAATCTGTAACCAGAGGGAAGAAAATCCCAGCAAGGGCTCACCCATTTAAGATGGAGATGAGGAGGAATGTATTCTCTCAGACGATAGTGATTCTGTGGGAATTCCTGACTGCAGAGGGCTGTCGAAGCTGGGTCATTAAGAATATTTACAACAGACTTGGTCAGATTTTAATGAATCAGGGAAACAAGGGTTTTGTGGAAAAGGCAGGTAAATAGAGTTAAGGATCATCAGATCAACCATGATCTGACTGAAGGGCAGACCATCCTCAATGGGCCAAATGGCCCAATTCCGCTCCTCCATCTCATGGTCTGAACTCAAACTCAATATGTCCTGTATAACATTATGGGTCTCTGCTCACAAAACACCTTTATCATGGGATTATTAGATATTTAATATTACATAGCGTTTGACCTGCAATAGGCAATTTTATTGATGACTACTTTACTGGAGATTAGATTAGATTAGATTACTTACAGTGTGGAAACAGACCCTTCAGCCCAACAAGTCCACACCGATCCACCCAAGCGCAACCCACCCAGATCCATTCCCCTACATTTACCCCTTCACCTAACACTACAGGCAATTTGGCATGACCAATTCACCTACCCTGCACATCTTTGGACTGTTGGAGAAAACCGGAGCACCTGGAAGAAACCCACGCAGGCACGGGGAGAATATGCAAACTCCACACAATCCTTGATATGATGTTATAGAAAACCATCTCATGTACAATCCAGGATTCCATCCATTACAGCCCTAATACTCATTAGTTATCCAACCATATTGACATACCCATCCCTGTCTGGTGCCTCTCAAAGAATTCCTGCTAACAGTTGCTGCTGCTTGCTTATTCTCAGCTGAACTCAAATAAGACTCCAGATTTTGATCTTCAGATCCACATGAATGTCTCATTAATGCATTAAACTCATCCTTTCTTGACAACTTGATGGTTTGTTGCCTAGCCTGTCTCGATCCCAAAAACCCTTCAATATTCAGTTCCCAGCGATGGTGATGCTGCAGCTCCATCTCAGGAATGACAGTTCCATTATATCAGTTCACTGTCATTCCATCTGCGTCATGGCGAATGCAGGGAGTCATTCCTCAGTAGTGGGGGTTGACAGATGGGTAGAGGTTACAGAGATAGGGAGGCTAACAGGGGCTCAAGGATGTTTGAATTAAACAGAGTTACATTTGGTCAAGAATGTCAGTGGGACAAAGCAGTTTGGAGATTGGAGGAATTTACAGAGATAGGGAGCTGGGTTAGATTCCGGAGATAGGGATAGGGATAGAAATAGTTCAGAGGCAGGCAGACTGATTGGCACAGACAGAGGGTCATAGAGGCATAGTTATAGAGTCATAGAGATGTACAGAATGGAAACAGACCCTTCTGTCCAACCAATCTATGCAAAACAGATACCCCAACCCAATATAGTCCCACCTGCCAGTACCTGGCCCATATCCCTCCAAACCCTTCCTATTCATATACTCATCCAAATGCCTCTTAAATGTTGCAACTGTACCAGCCTCCACCACTTCCTCTGGCCACTCATTGCACACACATACTTCCCTCTTTTTGAAAACGTTGTCCTTAGGTCTCTCTTATATCTTTCCCATCTCACCATTAACCTATGCCATCTAGTTCTGGACTCACCAACCCCAGGGAAAAGACCCCAGGCAAACCTCTATAAGGTCACCCCTCAGCCTCTCACGCTCCAAGGAAAACAGCCCCATCCTGTTCAGCCTCTCCCTATAGCCCAAATCCTCCAACCATGGCAACATTCTTGAAAACCTTTTCTGAACCCTTTCAAGTTTCACAATATCTTTCCGATAGGAAGGAGACGAGAATTGCACGCAATATTTCAACAGTGGCCTAACCAATGTCCTGTAGAGCCACAACATGACCTCCCAACTCCTGTACGCATTATTCTGACCAGTAAACGAAAGCATACCAAACGCCTTCTTCACTATCATATCTACCTGCAACTCCACTTTAAAGGAGCTATGAACCTGTTATCCAAGGTCTCTTTGTTCAGCAATACTTCCTAGGACCTTACCATTAAGTGTAAAAGTCCTGCTAAGATTTGCTTTCCCAAAATTAATCACCTTGCATTTATATGAATTAAACTCCATCTGCCACTTCTCTGCCCATTGGCCATCTGGTCAAGATCCTGTTGTAATCTGAGGTAACCCTCTTCGCTGTCCACTACACCTTCAATTTTGGTATCATCTGCAAACTTACCAACTGTACTTCTGATGCTTGCATCCAAATCATTTATGTAAATGACAAAAAGTAGAGGACCCAGCACCGATCCTTGTCGCACTCCAGTGGTCATCGGCCTCCACAAACTTACCCTGAACCATCACCTTCTGCCTTCTACCTTTGAGCAATTCTGTATCCAAATGGCTCGTTCTCCCTGCATTCCGTGAGATCTAACCTTGCTCATCAATCTACCATGGAAAACCTTGTTGAACGCCTTACTGAAATCCATATAGATCACATCTACCACTCTGCCCTCATCAATCCTCTTTGTTACTCCCTCAAAAAACTCAATCAATTTTGTGAGACATTATTTCCCACGCACAAAGCCCTATTGACTATTGCGAATCAGTCCTTGCCATTCCAAATACATGTACAACCTATCCCTCAGAATTCCCTCCAACAACTTGCCCACTACTGACATCAGGCTCACTGCTCTATTGCTGTCTGGGAGTTTCAGGGTGTTTCAGGGAGAAGAGAATTGTATACACTTACAGAAATATGGAAGGTTGTAGTGACTGAAGACGTTTAAAAATATTAGAAGGCTTCGAGGCTCTGGAGGCGACGTAGATAGGAGGACAATGGAGAATGCCAGGTTGCTGGATTGGAGACAATTACACAGATGTGGTCGGTTGCAAAAACTGAAAGAGGTTCCGTTAGGGTTGGTGGGGGTGGGCGGGTTGAGGGTGAATTTTAAATAGATTACGATCGAAGAATTTGTGAAGGGTAAGGAGATTACGATTTTTTTCACAGCAAAGGAAGGATTGTAGAAGCTCGAGAAGTTGGCACAGATCGGGACAGATGAAGATGTTAAGGACATAAACATTGATCTGGAGGATGGTGTTGTTAGAAAGAGCTTACAGGGATACACAGCACTGTCGTGGTTTACAGTGATGAAGGAATTTAGTATCTACTGGAAAAACGTAAGGATTAGGGTGTCAGGGATTCGAAAACCTAACAGAGACAGACAGCATTATGTGGATAAGAGGAGATTCCAAAAGGAGGAAGGATTATCGGGACTGGAGGATATTACAGAGATCACTAATACAGCATGGGCCAGGATTGATTCCTGAGATGCTCTGTGCTGTCTCAGTGAGGACCATTACAGCAGAGGTAAGAGCAGGACTCTCACAAGATGCTAGGAATGAAGCCTAGGGTGTTGATGGTCCTTGGCCAGCACTGTGTCTATGTCCTGTCTTCCGGTTCTGAATAGTGAAGACCACTAACTCCTCCCTGTGCTGTTTACTGTGAGTGATCTTACCGGCTGCAGGATTTACTGAAGGCTCCAGATCTCACTCTCCATCCTTCCATCTCTCTCTGGCCGACCAATTGCCTTCAATATGGTAATGGACGGGAATTAAGAATTCAGCTAAGTCAGGAACATCCTGATTACCTACAGGAGACAGAGAAACAGACAGAATGGGAAATTAGACTGAGGCAGTGAGGATGACTCGTGTAGAGTAGCACTGAGTTCAACAGAGACCTGGGAATTCCCTGTCTCCATCCCTGGTCTGTGCTGCTGCATCTCTCTGGAGTGGAGAATTCTGTTGGCTCAGTATCTCAGACCAAATTGAGGAGTGAGAGGTGCTGATAGAGGCAGAAATTAGACCCACACAATGAGGGATACCACATGGAGAGATACTGAGTGATATCACCAGAGTGCAGCAGGTTTTCAGAATCAAACCATGGTATCAGAAGAAGTGGGTCTGATGCAGCGGGAACTGCTACCAGTTCTCAGGGAGAACTCAGCTGTGTTATTTGGATGGTACATTGGTGGATAACAATGGGATGATGAAGAAAATATGTGGCCTTAGATTATCAATCGGTCGTCGACCAAATTATGGGTAATAAGTGTCAGGACACAGAAGTGAAAGGGCAGTGTTAAGGCTCCTTTACAACATTACATTGTGAGACACGACATTACCAGGGAATTATTTGAATTTGTAACAAAGGCACTGGGATAATTGAGAGGGGATTCAACTTGCCTCTCCCATCATCGCATTGGTGTTGGTCACAGATTGCTGACTCTCTTATGGGGAGTCTGTCGGTGCATGTACAGACCGATGCGGCCTCCCACAGACTCTGTTACACTTGGGTATGAAGGTGGCCGTGGGGAGGGGGTGGGTGAGGCATTGGGCTGACAGCGCGCTCCTTGTGCTGTATTCTCCTGGATTCTCCACAGTAAATCTTAACATTTTTTTTTCAGATCTCCCCCATCAACTCTGATTGACATAGTTGGCCTCATTGACCTTTCAAAGGCTCTATTCTCTCCCTCGCTATACTTTAGCCCCGTTGAAACTTGTCAAAATGCCTCTGAAATTTCAAATATCCCCCACCACTAATAGCCTCCCACGCTTTTATCTATTCTGCCACTTATGCTTACACCAAAATAGAGAATCCAACATTTTTAAAAATATTCCGCTTCTATAAAACCATGTGTCTCCCATTGTTTCTAAGCATCCAGTTATCATTTATTGTCATATCCTTTATAATACAGTCCAGCATGTTCCCGACTTACTGTCGGGCTAACACCGTTTGGTTTCAGGCTGACTGCACAGAAGGTTTTGGGCGGCATGTTAAACAAAACATCGTGGGCTCATTCCTCTGCTGTATTGTTCTATGTAACAATATGTTCTATGTTCTATGTAACTCTTTGAAAAGTATGCATCAAGGAAGGATCTGGAACGAGAAAAGACTCGGGCCTCTCAGGGATGAAAGAGAGAGAAAGGGGTTGTGGGGGAGGTAAGACAGGGAAGGGGAATTGGGGTGGTAAAAACAGGGAAGGGAATACAATGTGTCAGAGGGAGCATGAAGAATAAAAGCAAGCAGGAACATAGAAAAGTCTGAGTGAATTTTGTGAGGGAGACCATATATATGAGTGGAATAAATTTACAGCATATTGTTCAGGGACATGCAGTGATGAAACCCTTATTTGAACATGACTTGAAGGAATAACAATAAACTATCACATCGGATTAAATTCCACATTATAAAAGGTGGCGTGGGTTGGACAATGTTAAAGAGATTGTCATGGAGAACAGGGATGCAACAGAGCAATGGATGGACATGGATTCAGATCCACACTAAAGGGATCACACCAGGGCCTGACCAATGAACCACAGCAAGGCAAGTTCAGTATTGAATTATAGATGACTGCTCAATAATATTCACCTCTGAAGCAATTTCATTGTCCTTCAATGTAAACTCTACGGCTGGATCTTGTAAAAGAGAAGATAGGAAAGAACTGGAATCAGAGAAACACTTCAGTTTTCATTACTACCATTTCTCTGCAAAATGAGATGACAAAAACACATGTTGAGAGACATTCAGAATAAAAAAAATATATCTGTTGGTTTGAGTGCTAAACATCCACCAGTTAAAGGAGTTTCCAAAATCCACCACCATCAATTCAGGACGGGAATTTACAAAATGATTTGAGAGATCTCGTACTTTAATGACAAAGTTATGTTATAGAGATGATTTGAGAGATTTGATAGATGCATCCCATTTTAAGATATTTTACTAACCGCTAGTTTTGTTCTTCCAAAGATTATTTGGAAAACAAAAGGTTGTAATACAGGAAAAAAAGTTATTCATGAACAGACTCAATCTTCTGTCATAACTGAATTCAATGGCGGTTGTAACTACCCAGCATCCCACGCGGTGGTAAATGCCCTCTATACGCACGACAGGCGAGTGCAGCATATTGGCAGTACCGACTTTATCTCCGTGGGAAATCGGAAGAGATGCGCTTTTCCAATAAGGTAAGGCTGC
This sequence comes from Chiloscyllium plagiosum, assembly GCF_037043375.1. NCBI lineage: Eukaryota > Metazoa > Chordata > Chondrichthyes > Orectolobiformes > Hemiscylliidae > Chiloscyllium > Chiloscyllium plagiosum. The sequence continues at coordinate 107,917,783 of NW_028270177.1, forward strand.
AGGAACTGGAGAGCGTTTAAAAAACCTTTCAGCGAGAAGCGAGCACGTTGAAAAATAACTTGCGGTGAAATGTATCGCTGTTTCGAGATGAACAGTTGCCATCTTGGCTGGGGGTCTGGGCGCATGCGCAGACGGGTCACTGACGTCACAGCGCGGGGCGGGGCCTGAGGGTGATTGCTGATGCTGAAAATCTGAGAGTCAATCAGAAGGTGCTGGAAGAGGTCTGCAGGGTTGGCTGGAAATGTGGACAATAGACACAGAGTTAACCATGTCATGTCCCACTTGTGAAGCAGATGGGGCTTGAGAATCCAGACCTTCTTCGTTAGAGGGAAGTTCCTCAGGGTCGAGTCTTTGGCCGAACCACCTTCAGCTGCTTCACCAATCATTTTCCCTTCACAAGTAGGGATATTGGGTGACGATTGGACAATATTCAGCATCATTTTCAACTGCTCAGATACTGATGTAGCGCATATCCATATGTTCAGGTTGTAAGTTTGCTTTCTGAGCTGGTAGGCTTGTTCTCTTTGAGAACAATCTTACAACCTGAACCTCAACCTCAGCTAAAAATGTTCTCAAATATCGCATACCCACATGTAGCAAGACCTGGCCAGCATATAAAATCTGCGCAAGTGGCAAGTAATAGCGGTATCACATCCGTGCCTGGGAAAGGCCATCTTCAACAAGAGAAAATCTGAGTATCACTTGTTGACATTCAACAATAATATCATGATTGAATCCTCTATGAGCAGCATTCAGAGTGTGTAATATTGATGAGAAACTGAACAGGACTCACCGTACAAGTCTTGACACAGGGTCAGGGCAGAGGTGATAAGTCTTGCAGTGCTCAACTCACCTCCTGTCTGCCCACCTTTCAAGATGAAATCAGGTGTGACTCGGAATCCTCTCCATTTGACTGGTTGAATGCTCCTACAACAACACAAGAAGCTTGTCAACATCTGGAACAAAACAGCACTTTTCATTGCAAACAACCTTCACCATTCACTTTCTTCACCTCTGATGTTCACTAGCAGCAAAGCTATCATCTCTTGTGTAACATCCTTCTGGATAGGGACCTGTGCTATCCACCAGTTGGCGAGATACATCCCTCAACAGGTTTATACCTCAGAACACACAATGTCTCACAGATGTTGGGAACAACAACCTGAATTATTCAGGAAGGTTTCTTTTTGCTTTTGATCGGGTTTTTTTGCATCTATCAATATGATTGGATCATATGTTTGGGTGAAGATGTATAACAGAGGAAGAATTTCTTTCTGAAATTGGGTTTGTTTCTTCTGAGATTTTACCCTGTATGGACCGAGAGAATATTTGAAAATCATTTTGCAAATAAATAGATTGAAAGAATTGAAGAAGAGTGAGTCAAATCAAACATGATATAAAAATCCAACAGAGTCACTAAATTCATTTGGACATATAGGGAACATGTTTATTGTAAGGTAAGTGAAAGTTTGTAGCTCAGGTTGAGGTTTAGGGTGGAGGTTTGCTTGCTGAGCTGTAGGTTTGATATCCAGACGTTTCATTACCTGGCTAGGTAACATCATCAGTGGCGACCTCCAAGTGAAGCAAAGGTGTAGCCTCCTGCTTGTGAGAAAATTATCCACCAAGATACACGAACACTAGCTAGCCACAAAAAGACACGACCCTCTCTTCCTCGTAGCCCTACACACGGATGGAAAAAAACACCAATTCGATTGGGACAACACATCTGTGGAGGAGAAGTTAATCAGCTGTTCCATGTGTGGGAAAGTTTTCATTTGGTGATCCAGCTTAATGTCACACAAGCATCTTCATCATCGGGAGAGAAGTTTTGTCTGCTCTGTTTGGAAAGGAATAAACTTCACATTTCAGGCTAATGTCAACCTTGAGTGGACACTGGGGAGGGACCACCCATCTGCTCTGTGTGTGAGAAGGGATTTATTAAATCAACAAAGCTTCAAATACGCAGCTGTGGCCGTTCTAGAGAGAGACTATACGCTTGCACTGAGTGTGGGAAAGAATTCACTTCATCACCTGTACTCAGTGAGCACACCTTTTACCTGCTCCTTGTGTGGGAAGGGGTTCACGCGGTTGTCCAATCTCAGCAGCTATGGCTTTGTTCACACCAATGAGAGAACATTTAAGAGTTTTATGAGTGGCAATGATTTGATGAAACACCAACAAGCAAATTGTGGGGAGAGGCCGTTCACCTGCAGTGGGTGTAGCAAGGGATTCAATTATTCATCCCCACATGTGATACCCCAGTGAGGGGGAATCGCTTTAGCTGAGTTGGCTGTATTGTTGGTCTACAGAGCAGTGTGATGCCAAAAATATGTGTTCAATTCCCATTACTAGTTTGAGGTAACCATGATGGCCTCTCCTTCTCAAATTCTTCCCTCTCCTGAGGTCTGGGGCTCTCTGGTCAAATCACCATGAGTCGCTTTTCTCTCTTTTGAAGAGAGCAGTCCCTGTGGACTGGTAAGACTATGATGACACACACACATTCCAGTGATGTCTCATGTAATTGTACTCTGCTGTTATTGCATCCAGAACTGAGCTGTGTTCATTCTGCCAGCAGTGGTTTACTTCATTGAATGTGAATTATCTCTTTACTTGAACTAGAGTTATTTTTTTCAGGTGTCAATCACATCAAATGCACTTTTTTTTCAAACATGGTTTCTCTCCCATGAGATGACACTGGTAGAAATTCATTTACTGCCCTGTTCTTGGGTCTTTTATTCATTGCTAAGTCTTGATTTGTTTTTATAAACGTATTTTCACAAATTCAGGATTCATGAATGTGTTTCATAGCAACTGAGGTCGTTGTGAAGTGTAGTCGCTGTTGTTGGAGAAACAGCAGCTAAATTGTGCCGATGTTCAGTGGGAACCCAATCCCACAGTGAGAACGCGTGAATGATTTCACATGAATGTGAACACGTTGATGGGACTTGAGTTCCTGTGACCTGATAAAGCACTTCCCACACTCTGGCACTTAAACAATTTCTTGTCACTGTGAACCAGTTGGTGTATTTGTATGATGGGTGAATTAAATGCATCATTTCCCAAATTTGGAACGTACAAATGGCCTCTCGCCAATGTGACTTCTCTGGTGTCTCAGTAAATTTGATCAGTGAGAGGTCCTTCTCCACATTCAGAGTAGGTGAATGGGCTCTCTCTATTGTGAAAATGCTTGTATTTCAGCAGGTTGCTGGAATCAATTAATTTCCTCCCACACACTCCCAGAGGATGAGTGGTCTCTCCTCTGTGTGATCTTTCTGGTGTCTCAGCAGACTGAATGACTGACTGTATCCTTTCCAACAGTTAGAGCAGGTGAACAGCCTCTCTCCAGTGTGTTCGCTAATGTAAAGTGAGATCAGATGTTGGCCTGATCCCACTCCCACTTTGAGAGCACTAGAATTGGTTCTCATCAGTCTGAACTTTTTGATGGTGCATCAGCTCCTGAGAATTTTTAAAGCATTTGGTGCACTCTGGACAATTAAATGGTCTCTCCTCAGTGTGAACCCACTGGTGTATCAGCAGGTTAGATAACTGAGCAAATCCTTTCCCACACTCCGAACAGTTGAAAGTTTTTTTTTTCCCAGTGTGGCTGCACTGATGAATTTTCAGAGCAGACGAGAAATTAAATCCTTTCCTCGGTCACCACAATTCTAGTTTACCTCCAGTGTCCCTCCATTTATATTTTGAAAAGCCAGATGATTGGCTGATGCCCTGCTTACTGACAGACCAAGTGAATGAATTCACTCAAATGTGAATGTTGCTTCCTCATTTCATTCTCAAAGGTCGAAGAGAGTCAGGCGACATCAAACAGAGCAACTTCATCAGGTTCTGATCTGATGCTTCATTTCAGTTTTCCAACTGCAAATCCTCATCTTTAATATTTATGAAATTAAAACAGAAATAGCCAAGTAATTGAGAACTTTTAAAAACACCAAAGCAGAAATTTTTATTCTTCGTCAGATGTGGATATTCCAGACGAGGTCAGCATTTATTGCCCATTGCTAAATTTACTGGACAAGGTGACGAGGGCCTACCTTTTGAACAACTGCTGTCCATTTACTGTTGGTAGACCCAAAACATAAAGAAGGGAAATCCAGAAGTTTGACCCAGTGACGCTGAAGGAATGGCAAAATATTTCCAGATCAGGATGGTAAGAGGTTTGTAGGGTTTTCCTATCTATCTGCTAACCTTTCCTTTTCGATGTAAGTGGTTGTGAGTTTGAAAGGTACTGTAACAGGAGCTTTGGTAAATTTCTGCATTGCATCTTGTTGATAATACAGACTGCCTGGCTGAGTGTTTGCAGGTGAAGGAAGTGGATCTTTGTCGTCAGTAACGTGGTTCTGATCAATTCGGCTGTTCTGTTCTGGATAATGTTGAGCTTTGCCATATTGTTGGAATTGCACTTTGGAGTCCTCAAGAAGGTCATAATTGAAATGTCTCTTGCTACTCGGATGCTGCCTTATCTGCGGTGTTTAACGTGCGCCATGCTTTCCCAACACTGCACTCATCCAGGCAAGCAGGGAGTATCCCTGCATGTTTCTTACTTCTGTCTTCTAAAGGAGTAAAGAATAGGCGGGCAAAACACCCAAAAGAAAGAGAAGAACAGTTGGACAATTGAATGGATAATGATCTGGCTTGGAGAGTAAATAGCTGTTAATGGAGGCTGCTACTCACTAACAACAGGCGGCGTGTAATTGCAGGCTACATGTCAGATAGGCTTCAGGGAATAAAGAAGTGTATTCCTTACTGTAAAAATCCCGGACTCTGACCTGCTGTTGTGACTACAGTGTTAATATGGCTGGTGCAGTTAGTTTCTCATAGAGACCGGGACTTTTACAGCACTGAAAGAGGCTTTTTGACCAATCTCGCCAATGTCAGGCATCACGCAGATATCCACTCTCATCCTATTTTCCAGATCTTGGTCTGTAGACTTATGCGCGGTGATGCTTCAAGTGAACATTTAAACATATATTTTTTAATTCCACCAGTTCCAGTGAAATGCCATTCCACTTCCATCCCGTGTCTGCCTTCCGCAGGGGCAATTACCTCTGGGAAACACTGATGCATTCTGCCTTCACTCTCAACACCTCCCCCCAGAGCCCCATGGAATCTTGCCCTGCAATCACTGAAGATGTGACACATACATACACAGCAGATCAGAACGAGGAGCAAGGGTAGGTCATCTGACCCTTCAATCCTGCTCCACAATTCAATAAGCTCATGGTTGATCTTTCCAATGACTCAGATCCACTTACCCGTCCTCTCACTGTATCCCTTCCTTCCTTTATTGTTAAAGAAAATCTTAGCTTTAAAAACATTTACTGAAGTAGTGTTAACTACTTCACTAGGCAAAGAATTCCAAAGATTAACAATCCTCTGGGTGAAAAAGTTCCTTCTCAATTAAGTGCTGAATCTGTTCCCTCTAATCTTGAGGCTACGCCCTCTTGTCCAAGTTTCATCCGCTAGTGGAAACATCGTTTCTACTTCTATCATATCTGAAACCTTCAAACTGTTATATGTTTCTTTTAGGTCTCCCCTCATTCTTCTGAAGTCCAATGAATATCATCCCAATCTACTCAGTCTCTCCTGAAAAGCCAACCCTCTCAACTCCGGAATCAACCCAGTGAACCTCTTCCGCAACCCTTCCAGTGCCAGAACATCCTTTCTCAAATAAGGATGTACTGGCACACAGTCCTCCAGGGATAGCCGAACCCCACATGTACAGCTGAAAGATAATCTCCCTGCTCTGAAACCCAATTCCTTTCGCAATGAAGGATAACATTCCATTTGCCTTCCTGATTGATTTGTTGTACCTGCGGAGCAACCTTCTGTGATTCATGCACAAGGACACCCAGGCCCCTTTGCATAACAGCATGCTGCAACTTTTTATCAAAACAAGTGATAATGTTTTTTGCGTTTCCTACCACCAAAACATATGCCTTCCCATTTACTAACATTGTATTCCATCTGCCAGAACTTTGCCCACTCACTCAATATATCCACATTCCTCTACAAAGTTTCACACACCTCTGCACACTTTGCTCTGCCATTCATCTTACTGTCATCTGTAAACGTTGACATGCTACTCGTGGTCCCCAACACCAAATCATCGATATAAGTTGTAAATAATTGCAGTCCCAACACTAATCCCTGAGGCACACTACAAATCACTGATTGTCAGCCGGAATAGCACTCATTTATCCCCACGCTTTGCTTCCTATTGGACAATTCAATCAATCCTCGATCCGTGCTAATATTCTACCCTGAACATCACGCATCTTACATTTTGCAGCAGCCTCTTAGGTGGCATCATGTTGAAGGATTTTTTTTTTTGGAAATCGCGGTGCACCACATCCACTGTGTCCCCGTTGTCCACCATGCTCATAATGTCTTCATGGAATACCAAAAGATCTGTGAAAGCCTTTCCTACCCTTCATGAGCCCATGCTGCGTCTGTCCAATTTCTGTCGTGATGCCTTCCTTGATAAAAGATTCAAACATCTTCTCCACTACAGATGTTATGCTAACGTATCCTTAACTCGCCATCTTTTGTGTGCTTTCCTTTATAAACAATAGCACCACACTTACTGTTTTACGATCTGCTGGAACTGCCCCAAAGTGCAGCAAATTTTGAAAATTACCGCCAGTGCACCTGTTTTGTCCCCTGCTGTCTCTTTTAGTACCCTGGGATGCATTCCAGGAGGGCCAGGAGACTTGTCTATCCTGAGCTCCATGAGCTTGCCCAACACTAGCGTTTCTGTAATAATGTTTGTTTCCAGGTCCTCACCGACCTTTGTCTCTTTGTCAATCACTGCCATGTTATTACTGCCCTCCACTGTGTAGACCGATACAAAATACATCTTCAATGCCTCGGCCATTTCATCACAGCCCATAACTAAATGCCCCTTCTCATCCTCTAAAGGACCAACATCTACCTTAGCCACTCTTTTTTTATTTAAAATTCTAATACAAACTTCTGCTATCTGTCTTTTAATTCTGTGCTACTGCTTTTCTCTCCTGTTCTTTTGTACGGTTTTTTTTTATATCTTTTGTGCCTTTCTTTTGACCTTTAAAGCTTTCTCAATCTTCCAGTTTCATGCTGTTTTTGACCACTTTGTATGTCTCATCTTTCAATGTGATCGCCTGCTTGATTTCCTGAGACACCCAGGGCAGATTACATCTTTTCTTACAGTCCTTTCTTTTTACTGGAACATACTTCTGCTGAGCACGTTGAAACATTTTTTTGAAAGTCCTCCACTGCTCGCCAGTTGTATCAGTTTGGTTCCAGTCTTCTTTAGCCATTCCCTCCTCATTCATTGTTGTCCCTGCTGTACATGCACAGGAGCCTGGGATTGGATTTTAACTTCACACTCTCCATCTGTATTCGAAATCCAAACATACTGGGATCACTCCTTCCAAGGGGATCCCTAACGATGAGCTCATTCATTATTGCTGTCTCATTGCACAAGGCCAGGTGAGCTTGCTCCCTCGCCGCTTCCGTTACAAACTGTTGAAGGAAACTCTTGCGGATACACTCAACGAACTCGTCCTCAAGGCTCCCTGACCGAGCTGGGTCGACCAATCTAGATGGAAATTGAAATCCCGCATGATAAGATCCGGCCCATTTTGACCGCCTGTAGTTATTTCTTTGTTTATTGCCCGTCCCAGGGTGATGTTATTATTTGGTGGCCGAGAGACTAGGCCTAGCAGAAACGTTTTCTTAGAATTTCAAATTTCCACCCAAATGGATTCATACTCATTCTTCCTACTACCCATAACACTTCGCAACACCGCACTGATATCAGAGCGACGCCACCTTCTATACACTCCTGTCTGTCCTTCTGAATAGTCTGTTACCCCGAGATATTTACCTCCCAATTGTGACCATCCTGTAACCATGTCTCTGTAATGGTTCCTAAATCATATTCTTTTGTGATGATTTGTGCCAGTACTCTCTAACCTTGTTCCGAATGCTGCCAGCATTTAGGTAAAGTGTCTTTATGATAGCTTTGTTACCCTCATAATTTCCAACGTCTCAAATAATATTTCCTGGGTTTCCCTTCCTGTTTGCTTCTTGTTTCTCCTCACCTGTCTATTGACAACCTCCCTCCTCAGTATCGAAGACCCAAACACACCTTCCAGTTGCAGTAACACTTTCCCTGCCTTCGCACAATCCCGTTGAGTACATTCATTGCTTGCTCGATGGTCTCCACTATCTTGGGAAATGAAGTGTGGACTGGGGAACCACTTTGCAGAACATCTAAATTCAGTCTTCAAGAAGACGTGGAGCTTCCACGCCCCTGCCCCTTGAACAGCCCACCCTGTTCCTTGGCCAACATCTCTGTCTCAGGATTACTGCAGTGTTCCAGTGAAGCTCAGCATATGCTTAAGGAAGAACACTTCATTATCCGTGTGGGTATTCCGCTGCCCTCCGGACTCCATATCCATTTCCATATTTTTGGGTCTCAACTCCTCCATCTCCTAGCTCCCTACTGCACCCACAGGTCTTGTTATCACATAGTCAGTCATTGCATATACCTATCGGTGGGGTGGCAAGGAGAGGTGGGGAATGAGGGGGAAAGCAGAGGGGGGAAAGGACGGGTGAAGGAGTAAGTGTTGGGAGGGAGGAGAGAGGAGTGAACAAGGGGCATGAGATGGGGAAGCAGACGGGTGGAGAAGGAGAAGGAGTGAAGGAATGGGGGAAGGGGGAAAGGGAGGGGGATGGGGTATGGGGGAATAGAGGGTAGGGACGTAGAGGGCAAGAAGGAGATGGGGGAAAGGAGAGGACCCGGGCGATGAGGGGATGGAATGAGAGGCGGGCGAAGGAAGAAGGGAGGGGAGGGGAAAGGGGAAGGAAGGTGGGAAGGCGAGGGGGTGATGGAGAGAGGGAAGGAGAGGGATGAAAAAGAGGGGGCGGGAATATAAAGGGGGAATCAGGGGAAAGGAGAAAGGGGAGAAAGGGGGGAAGGCGAGAGGTGGTTGAAGGAGGAGGGGAAAGGAGAGGAGGGAAGGAGAGTGGGTGGAGATGAATGAGTGGAGACTGGGAGATGGGGAGAGGGGAGAAAATGGGGAGCAGAGTGGGGAAGAGGGGAGTAGAAAGTGAGAGGATGGGGCAGGAGAGGGGGCGAGTAGAGAGGGAGTGAGGAAAGGGGAAAGAAGGGGGAAGTACGGGGTTCAAGGAGGGATGCAAGAATGGCTGTGGAAGGAGAGTGGAAAGGAGAGAGGAAGGATAGGGGAGAAAGAGAGAGGAGGGAGAGGGGGAAGGAGAGGGGAAGGATGGGGAAGCAGAGGGGGAAGGAGAGGGTGAAGAAAAGGGTGAGAGTGAGGGGGATATGGGGAGAGGAGAGAGGACGGGGAGAGGTAGAGGGGGTGAAGGCGAGGGGAGGTGAAGGCAAGGGGGGTGAATGCGAGGGGGTGATGGTGAGTGGGGTAAAGGTGAGTGGGTGCGAAGGCGAGGGTGGCGAGAAGGCGAGGGAATGAAGGCGAGTGGGGATGAAGACGAGGGTGTGAAGGCGAGTGGGTGAAGGCGAGAGGGAATGAAGGCGAGGGGGTGAAGGAGATGGGGTGAATGTGAGGGGTGTTAAGGTGAGGGGGGTGTGAAGGTGAGGGGTGAAATCGAGGGGGGAAGTGGAGGGGGGTGAAGGCGAGGGGGAAGGGGAAGGGGTGAAGGCGGGGGCTGAAGGTGAGGTGGGTGAAGGAGAGGGGGAGTGAATGCGAGTGGGGTGAAGGTGATTGGGGTGAAGGCGAGGGGGTGTGAAGGTGAGGGGGGTGAAATCGAGGGGGGAGTGGAGGGGGTTGAAGACGACGGGGGAAAGGGGAGGGGAGTGAAGGCGGGGCGGTGAATGCGAGGGGAGAGAAGGCGAGGGGAGAGAATGCGAGGGGAGCGAATGTGGGGGTGAACACGAGGGGGTGAAGGCCTGGTGGGGTGAAAATGTTGGTGTTGAAGGCAAGGGGAGCAAGCGGGCGGGGGTGCTGGCAAGGAGGGGTGAAGGGGAGGGATGGCGAAGGCGAGGGGGAGAAAGCGAGGAGAGAGAACGCGAGGGGAAGAAGACGAGGGTGGTTTACGGAGAGTGGGGTGAAGGCGAGGAGGGTGAAGGCTGGGGAGAAATTGGGAGGGGGGTACAAGTCGAGGGGGTGAAGCCGAGCGGTGAAATAGCGAGGGGAGAGAAGGCGAGAGGGTGTGAAGGCGTGGGTGGAGAATGCGGGGAGAGAAGGCGAGTGGGGAGAAGTCAGGGGGAAAGGCGGGGAGAGAAGTCGGGGGAGAAGGCAGGGGAGAGAATACAAGTAGGGTGAAGACAAGGGAGAGAGAAGGTGGGAATGAAGGTGGAGGAGAAGGCAAGATGGAGAATACAGGGGAGAGAATGTGGGGAGAGAAGTCCGGAAGAGAAGGCGGAGAGAAAAGTCAGGGAGAGAAGTCGGGGAGAGAAGTCGGGAGAGAACTCAGGGAGAGAAGGCGAGTGGAGAGCGTGGGAGAGAAGGTGAGGGTGGAGAATGTGGGGGGAGAAGGCGGGGGAAGAAGGCGAGAGGGAGAAGAAGGGGGGAGAAGGCGAGTGGAGAGGGTGGGAGAGAAGGCAAGGGTGGAGAATGGAGAGCAGAAGGCGGGGAGACAAGGCGGCGGAAGAAGGCAAGGGAGAGAAAGCAAGTGGAGTGAAGGCAAGGGAGGAAGAAGGCGATGGGGTGAAGGCGGGTGAGGGTGAAGGCGAGGGGTGGGTGAAGGTGAGGGTATGGTGAGGGCGAGGGTGGAGAAGGCGAGGGTGGTGAAGGCGGGCGACAGAAGGCGAGGGGAGGGAAGGCAAGGGCAGAGAAGTTTAGGGGAGAAGGCGAGGGGAGAGAAGGCCAGGGGGAGAAGGCTGGGATGAAGGCGAGAGGTTCAAGGTAAGAGGTGTGAAGGCGAGGGGGAAAGGCAAAGAAGCGTTAAGGCGATGGGGTGAAGGCAAGGGGGTTGTAGGCGAGGGGATAAAGGAGAGGGTCTGTGAAGTCAAAGTGGCGGTGAAGGCGAGGGGAGTGAAGAAGAGGGTGTGAATAAAAGTGGCGTTGAGGGCGGGGGTGAAGTTGAGGGATTAAAGGCGAGTGGGGGAGAAGGGGAGGGGTTGAAGGCGAGGGGGCAAAGTTGAGGGGTGTGATGTCATGGGGGGTTCAGGGCGAGGGGTTGTAGGCGAGGGAGGTTGAAGGCGAGTGGGTGTGAATGGAAGGGAGTTTGAAGGCGAGGGGGTGAAGGCGAGGGGCGGTGAAGGCGAGGGAGGGTGAAGGCGAAGGAGGGAGAAGGAGAGGGAGGGAGAAGACGATAGGGTGAAGGCGAGGGGGTTTGGGTGAGGGGGTGTGAAGGCAAGGGGTTTGAAGGCGAGGGAGGGGAAGGCGAGGGAAATGATGGCGAGGGGAACGAAGGCGAGCAGAGAAGGCGGGGAGAAGGTGGGGGAGAAGACGTTGGTGGAGAATGAGGTGGAGAAGGCGGGGAGAGAAGACGAGCGGGAGAAAGTGGGGGCAGAAGACGAGGATGGTGAAGACGAGTGTGGAGAAGGTGGGGAGAAGGTAAAGGTTGTGAAGGCGAGGCTGGAGAAGGCGGGGGAGATGGCGAATGTGGAGAATGCGAGGGTGGAGAGGGCGACGGGGAAGAAAGTGGGGAGAGAAGGCGGGGCGAGAATGTGGGGAGAGAAAGCGGGGAGAGAAGGCGGGGAGAGAAGACGGGGAGAAGGCGAAGGTGGAGAATGCGGGGAGAGAAGGCGGGGGAGACGTCGATTGTGGAGAATGCGGGGCGAGAATGTGGGGAGAGAAGGTGGGAAGAGAAGGCTGGTTTAAAGGTGAGGGGGAGACGGTGGGCGGTGAAGGTGGGGCTGAAGAATGTGGGGGGAGAAGGCAAGGGAGAGAAGGTGCGGGGGAGAAGGCGGGGGACAGAAGGCGATGGTGGAGAATGGGGAGAAAAGGTGGGGAGAGAAGGCAAGTGGGAAGAAGGCGAGGGGGAGAAGGGGTGGGGAGAGAAGGCGATGGTGGAGAAGGTGAGGGAAGAGAAGGCGAGGGGGAGAAGGCGAGTGTGGAGAAGGCGAGGGTGGAGAATGGGGGAAAGAAGGTGAGGAGAGAAGGCGAGTGGGAAGAGGGCGAGGGGGAGAAGGGGTGGGGAGAGAATGCGATGGTGGAGAAGGTGAGGAAAGAGAAGGCGAGGGGGAGAAGGTGAGTGTGGAGAAGGCGAGGGTGGAGAATGGGGAAAGAAGGTGGGGAGAGAAGGCAAGTGGGAAGAAGGCGAGGGGGAGAAGGAGCGGGGAGAGAAGGCGGGGAGAGAAGACAAGGGTGGTAAAGGCGAGGGTGGAGAAGGCAGGCGAGAGAAGGCGGGGAGAGAAGACGAGGGTGGAGAAGGCGAGAGTGGAGAAGGTAGGGGAGAGAAGCGAGGGAGAGAAGACGGGGAGGAAAGGCGAAAGGGTGAGAAGGCGAGGAGATAAGCCGAGGGAGAGAGAAGGAGACGGTGGAAAAGGCGGGGAGAGAAGGCTGGGAGAGCTGGCGGGGGGAGAAGGCGAGGGGGTATAATGTGAGGGAGGAGAAGGAGGGAATAGAAGGCGGGGAGAGAAGGCGAGGGCGAGAAGGCGAGGGGGAGAGAAGGCAAGGATGGGGAAGGCGGGTGGGGGAAGGCGGGTATGAGAAGGCAGGGAAAAGGCGGGGGAGAAGGCGTGGTGAAGAAGGTGAGGGTGGAGATGCGGGGGAGAGAACGCGGGGAGGAGGTGAGGAGGAGAAAGCGAGGGTGGACATGCGGGGGAGAGAAGCAGAGGGGTGAAGGCAAGTTTAGAGAAGGCGGGGAGAAGGTCGGGGAGAGAAGCGAGGGTGGAGAAGGTAGGTTGAGAGAAGGCAAGGGGAGAGAATGTGAGGGGAGAGAAGGAAGTGGTTAAGGCGGGGGAGAGTAGGCGGGGGGAAAGCGGGGGTGAAGCCGAGGGGGGAGAAGGCAGGGGAAAAAGGCAGGGAGAGAAGGCGGGAGAGAGAAGGTGGGGGGAGAAGACGGGGGAGAAGGTGAAAGGGAGAATATGGGGGAGAGAAGGAGGGGAGAGAAGTCAGGGTGAGAAGACGGGGTGGAGAAGGAGGGGGTGGAGAGGGTGGAAGAAAAGGCGAGGGTGCATAATGCAGAGGAGAAGGCGGGGAGAGAAGGCGGGGAAAAGAGTTAGCGAGTGGGGTGAAGGCTGGGGAAGGTGAAGGCGAGATGGTGTGTGAAGGCGAGACGATGGTGAGGGTGAGGGGTGAAGGCGAGGTTGGTGAAGGTGGGGGAGGGTGAAGATGAGGGGGTGAGAAGGCAGGGCAGAGAAGGCGAGGGGAGAGAAGGCGAGGGCAGAGAAAATTGGGGAGAAGGCGAGGGGACAGAAGGCGAGTGGAGGGAAGGCGAGAGATGGGAAGGTGACGGCAGAAAGGCAAGGGAATGTGAAGGCGATCGTGAGGTGAAGGCAATCATGGGGTGAAGGCGAGGGGGATTAAGGCGAAGGTGGGTGAATGCGAGGGGTGAGAAGGTGAGGGGAGGGTGAAAGTGAGGGGGTGAAGGCGAGAGGGTGAAGGTGAGGGATGTGATGGCTTGGGGGGTTGAGGGCCAGGGGTGTGGGCAAGGGTGGTTGAAGGCGAGTGGGTGTGAATGCAAGGTGGTGTGAATGCGAGGGGGTGAAGGCGAGGGGCAGTGAAGGCGAGCGGGTTGAAGGTACGGGGGTGAAGGCGAGTGGGTGAGGGGGAGGGGGTATGAAGGCAACGGGGTTGAAGGCGAGGGGGTGAAGGCGAGGGGAGTGATGGCAAGGGGAGTGAGGGTGAGGGTGGAGCAGGTGGGGAGAGAATGCCAGGGTGATGTTGTGTGGGTGAAGGCGGGGTTAGAAAGCGGAGGAGAGAAGGCGAGTAGGGTTAAGGCGAGCGTGGAGAATGAGTGGGAGAAGGCGGGTAGAGAAGGCGGGGAGAAGCCGGAGGAAGGCAGGGGAGACATGGCGAGTGGGGTGAAGGTGGGGGAGGGTGAAGACGAAGGGGAGAGAAGGCAGGGGAGAGAAGGCGGGCCAGAGAAGGCGAGGGGAGAGAAGGCGAGGGGAGAGCCGTTTAGGGAAGAAGGCGAGGGGAGAGAAGGCGAGGGGGTGTGAAGACGAGGGGTTGAAGGCAAGGCTGGTGAATGCGAGGGGATTTGAAGGTGATGGGGATGAAGGAACGAGGTGTGAAAGAGAGGGAAAAAAGCAAGGGAGCATGACGGCGATGGGGTGAAGGTAATGGAGGTGAGGTCAAGGGGGATTAATGTGAGTGTGGGTGAAGGCAATGTGGGGGTGAAGGCGAGGGTGGTGAAGGTGAGGGTGTGAATGCAAGGGGCTTTGAGTTCGAGGGGTGATGGCAAGTGTGTTTGAAGTCGAGTGGGGGAGAAGGGGAGGGGGGAGAAGGTGGGGAGAGAAGACGATGGGGAGAGAAGGTCGAGAAAGGCGAGGGAGAAAGCGAGGGTGATGAAGGAGAGGGTGGAGAAGCCGGGGGAGAAGGCGGAGAGAGAAGGCGAGGGAGAGATGGCAGGGGGAGAAGGCGGGGAGAGAAGGCGAAGAGAGAAGGCGAGGTTGGAGAAGAAGGGGATGAGATTGCGGGGGTGAAGGTGGGAGGAGAAGGCGAGGGTGGAGAAGGTGGGGAGAGAAGGCGGGAGAGAAGGCGTGGGAGAAGGCAAGGGTGGAGAAGGCGGGGAAGACGGCAAGTGTGGAAAAGGCGGGGGAGAAGGCGAGGGTGGAGAAGGCCAAGGTGGAGAAAGCGGAGGAGAAGGCGAGGGAGAGAAGGTGTGGAGAGAAGGCGAGGGTGGAGAATGCGAGGGAGAGACGGTGGGGAGAGAAGGCAGGGGGAGAAGTCCGTTGGTGAAGGCGGGCAGTCAAGGCAGGGCATGAAGGCGGAGATGAGAATGTGGCCGAGAAGGCGGTGGGGTTGAAGACAGGGAGTGAAGTCGACGGGAGAGAAGGGGGTGTTAAGGCGAGGGTGGAGAATGCCGTGGAGAGAAGGCGGGGGTGAAAGCGGGGATTGAAGCTGAGGGGGAGAAGGCGGGGTGAGAATTTGTGGAGAGAAGGCGAAGGAGAGAGAAGGCGAGGGGGATGACGGCAGGGAGAGAGAAGGCGAGGCTTGAAGGTGGGTGAGGGAGAAGACGAGGGTGTGTGTGAAGCCGAGAGGATGGTGAGGGCGAGGGGAGTGAAGGCAAGGGTGGTGTCGGCGGGGAAAGATTAAGACGAGGGAGAGAGAAGGCAGGGGAGAGTAGGTGGGATGGAGAAGGCGAGGGGTGAGAAGTCGAGGCCAAAGAAGATTGGGGAGAAGGCGAAGGGAGAGAAGGCAAGAGCGGAGATGGCGAATGGTGTGAAGGAGAGGGGTTGAAGTTGAGGTGGGTGAATGCGCGGGTATTTGAAGGCGAGGGGGTGAAGGCGAGTGGTGAGAAGGCGAGAGGGAAAGGCAAGGGAGCGTGAAGGCCATGGGGTTGAAGACAAGGGGGATTAAGGCGAGGGTGGCTGAAGGCAAGGTGGTGAAGGTGAGGACGTGATTTCGAGGGATGTGATGGCGTGGGGGGTTGAGGGCGAGAGGGTGTAGGCGAGGAGACGGTGAAGGTCAGGGGCAATGAAAGCGAGCGACGGTGAAGGCGAGCGGGATGAAGGTGAGGGGGTGAAGGTGTGGGCGTGAGGATCAGGGGGTGTGAAGGCAAGGGGGTTTAAAGAGGGCGTAAAGGTGAGGGGAGTGATGGCGAGGGGGGCGAAGGCGAGGATGGAGAAGGCGGGGATATAATGCGGAGTAGAAGGTGGGGGAGAAGGCGAGGGTGGGGAAAGCGGGATGAGAAGGCGAGGGTGGAGACTGTGGGGGTGATAATGCAGGGGTGAGGTGGGGGAACAAGGCGAGGGTGAAGAAGGCGTGGAGAGAAGACGGGAGCAAAGGCGGGGAGAGAAGACGAGGTGGGAGAAGGTGGGGGTGAGAAGGCCAGGGTGGAGAACTCGAGGGTAGAGAAGGTGAGGGGGAAGAAATTGGCGGGAGAATGCAGGGAGAGAAGATGAGGGTGGTGAAGCCGAGGGTGTAGATGGCGGGGGAGAAGGCAGGGAGAGAAGGCAATGGTGGAGAAGGCGAGAGTGGAGAAGGCGAGGGGAGAGATGCGAGGGTGGAGAAGGCGAGATAGAGAGAAGGCCAGTGTGGAGAAGACGAGGGGAGGGAAGGCAAGGGTGGAGAAGGAGAGGGGAGGGAAGGCGAGTTGGAGAAGGTGAGGCTGTGAGAAGGCGGTGGTGGAGCAGGCGAGGGTGGAGAAGGCGACGGTGGAGAAGGCGAGGGTGGACAGGCGGGGAGAAGGCGGGGAGTGTAGGCGATGGTGGAGAAGGCTTGGAGGGAATGCGAGAGAGAGAAGGCGGGGGTTGAAGGATTTGCGAGAATCTGGCACAGAAGGCGGGGTGTGAAGGCGGGAAGTGAAGGAGAGGGGAGAGAAGGAGGTGGTTAAGGTGAGGTTGGAGAGCGCCGGGGAGAGAAGGCGGTGGGTGAAGCAGGGTGAAGCCGAGGGTGGAGAAGGCTGGGGGAGAAAAGGGAGGGAGAGAAGGCGGGGAGAGAAGGCGAGGGGAGAGACGTTTAGGGAAGAAGGCGAGGGGAGAGAAGGCGAGGATTGTGTGAAAGCGATGGGTTGAAGGTGAGGCGGGTGAATGCGAGGGTATTTGAAGGTGAGGGAGTGAAGGCGAGAGGTGTGAAGGCGAGAGGAAAAGGCAAGGGACCATGAAGGCGATGGGTTTGAAGACAAGGGGGATTAAGAGGAGGGTGGCTGAAGGCAATGTGGTGAAGGCGAGGAGGTGATTCCGAGGGGTGTGACGGCGTTGGGGGTTGAGGGCGAGAGGGTGTAGGTGAGGGGCGGTGAAGGTCAGGGGGAGTGAATGCGAGGGACGGTGAAGGTGAGCGGGGTTAAGGTGAGGGGGTGAAGGCGAGGACATGAGGGTCAGGGGGTGTGAAGGCAAGGGGGGTTAAAGAGGGCGTGAAGGTGAGGGGAGTGATGGCGATGGGAGCAAAGGCGAAGATGGAGAAGTTGGGGGTGATAATGGGGGGGAGAAAGTGGGGAAGAAGGCGAGGGTTGAGAAAGCAGGGTGAAAAGGCGAGCTTAGAGAAGGCGGGAGTGATAATGCGGGGGTGAAGGTAGGGGATCAAGGCGAAGGTGGGAGAAGGCGAGGGTGGAGAAGGCGAGTTGGAAGAACGTTGCGGGAGAATGCGGCGAGAGAAAACGAGGGTGGTGAAGCCGAGGGTGGAGGTGGCGGGAGAGAAGGTGGGGAGAGAAAGCAAGAGGGAGAAGGCTGGGGAGAAGGCGAGGGTGGGGAAGGCGAGAGGAGAGAAGGAGGGGGAGAAGGCGAGGGAGAGAAGGCGGGGAGAGAAGGCGAGGGAAAGAAGGCAGGGGGAGAAGTCGACTGGTGAAGGCGGGCAGAGAAGGCGGGGCGTGAAGATAGAGGTGAAAATGTGGCGGAGAAGGCAGTAGGGTTAAAGACAGGGAGTGAAGTCGACGGTAAAGAAGGAGGGGGTTAAGCCGAGGGTGGAGAATGCGGGGGAGAGAAGGAGGGGGTGAAAGCGGGGATTGAAGCCGAGGGGGAGAAGACTGGGAGAGAAGTTTGGGAGCGAATCTGAGAGAGAAGGCGAGGGGGATGACGGCGGGGAGAGAGAAGGCGAGGTGTGAAGGTGAGTGAGGGTGAAGGCGAGGGGGCGTGTAAAAGCAAGAGGATGGTGAGGGCGAGGGGAGTGAAGGCGAAGAAAGGTTAAGATGGGGAGAGAAGGCAGAGGAGAGTAGGTGGGACGGAGAAGGCAAGGGGAGAGAAGTCGAGGGCAAAGAACGTTAGGGGAGAAGACGAGGGGAGAGAAGGCAAGGGCGGAGAAGGTGAGGGGGTGAATGCGAGGGGTTGAAGGCGAGGCGGGTAAATGCGACGGTATTTGAAGGCGAGGGGGGGTGAAGGAGAGAGGTGTGAAGGCGAGAGGGAAAGGCAAGAGAGCGTGAAGGCGATGGGGTTGAAGACAAGGGGGATTAAGGCGAGGGTGGCTGAAGGCAAGGTGGTGAAGGCGCTGGGGGTGAATTCGCGGGGTGTGATGGCGTGGGTGGTTGAGGGCCAGAGGGTGTAAGCAAGGGCTAATGAAGGTCAGGGGGAGTGAAGGCGAAGGACGGTGAAGGCGAGCGGGCTGAAGCTGAGGAGGTGAAGGCGAGGGCGTGAGGGTCAGCGGGTGTGAAGACAAGGGGGTTTAAAGAGGGCGTGAAGGTGAGGGGAGGGATGGCGAGGGGAGTGAAAGCGAGGATGGAGAAGGCGGTGGTGATAATGTGGAGGAGAAGGTGGGGGAGAAGGCGAGGGTGGAGAAGGCGGGGGTGATAATGCGTGGGGAGAGGTGGGGAATCAAGGCGAGGGTGGAGAAGGCGGGGAGAGAAGGCAGGAGCAAAGGCGGGGAGAGAAGACGAGGTGGAAGAAAGTGGGGGAGAAGGCCATGGTGGAGAAGGCGAGTGTGGAGAAGGCGAGGGGGAAGAAATTGGCGGGAGAATGCGGGGAGAGACGATGAGGGTGGTGCAGCCGAGGGTGGAGATGGCGGGGGAGAAGACGGGGAGAGAACACGAGGGTGGAGAAGGCGAGAGGAGAGAAGACGAGGGTGAAGAAGGCGAGGGAAAGAAGGCGAGGGTGGAGAAGGCGAGGGGGATGAAGGCAGGGGACAGAGAAGGCGATGGGTGTAAACGCAGAGCACGGTGAAGGCAAGAGGTCGGTTAAGGCGAGAGGGCAATGAGAATGAGGGGGTGAAGGCAAGGGTGGTGAAGGTGCGGGAGGGTGAATACGAGGGGAGAGAAGGCAGGGGAGAGAAGGTGAGTGGAGAGATGGCGAGGGGGTGTGAAGGCGAGGAGTTAAACGTGAGGGGTGGTGAAGGTGAGGGGGAGCCAAGACGAGGGAGATTGAAGGCGAGCGGGGTGAAGGTGAGGGGGTGAAGGTGAGGGGCTGAGGGTGTGGGGGTGTGAAGTCAAGGTAGGTTGAAGGCGAGGGTGTGAAGGTGAGCGGAGTGATGGCGAGGGGAGCGAAGGTGAGGGTGGAGAAGGCAGGGTGAGAATGCGGGGATGAAAGTGGGGGGAGATGGCAGGGAAAGAAGGCGGGGAGAGAAAGTAAATGGGGTGAAGGCGAGCGTGGAGAAGGCTGGGGAGAGCAGGCGGGGAGAGAAGGTGAGGGTGGAGAATGTGGGGAGAAGGCGGGTTGTGAAGACGGGGAGAAGGCAGGGAAGGAAGGCGAGTGGGGTGAAGGCATGGACGGAGAAGGCGACGGGCATGAAAGCAGGGAAGAGAGAAGGCGATAGGTGAAGGAGGGGGAGGGTGAAGGTGAGGGTGTGTCTGAAGCTGAGAGGATGGTGAGGGGGAGTGGGGTGAAAGCGCAGTTGGTGAAGTTGGGGGCCGGTGAAAGCAAGTGGGAGAGAAGGCAGGGGAGAGAAGGCGGGGGAGTAGGTGGGGGCAGAAGGTGAGTGTGGAGAAGGCGGGGAGAAGACGAGGGTGCAGAAGACGAGGGTGGTAAGGGCGAGGGAGAGAGGGCGAGGGGGAGAAGGCGGGGAGAACATGAGGGTGGTGAAGGCTAGGGGGATGAAGGCAGGGGAGAGAGAAGGCGATGGGTGTGATGTCACAGGACGGTGAAGGCAAGAGTGTTAAGGCGAGAGTGTGGTGAAAGTGAGAGGGGTGAAGGCGCGGGTGGTGAAGTCGGGGGAGGGTGAATACGAGGGGAGAGAAGGCAGGCGAGAGAAGTTGAGGGTAGAGAAGGTGAGGCTGTGTGAAGGCGAGGAGCTAAAGGCGAGGGGTGGTGAAAGTGAGCTGGACCAAGGCGAGGGAGGGTGAAAGCGAGAGGGGTGAAGGTGAGGGGGAGAAGGCGAGGGTGGAGAAGGGAGGGTGAGAATGCGGGGATGCAGGTGAGGAGGGATGGCGGGGCAGGAGGCGGGGAGAGAAGATGAGTGGAGTGAAGGCAAGGGAGCGAGCAGACGAGGGGGATTAATGCAAAGGTGGAGAAGACAGGGGAGAGAAGGCGGGGAGAGAAGGTGAGGGTGGAGAATATGGGGGAGATGGCGGGGAGGGAAGGCGACTGGGGTGAAGGCAAGGGAGGGAGATGGTGAGGGACATGAAGGCAGGGGAGAGAGAAGACGATGAGGTGAAGGAAGGGGAGGGTGGAGGCGAGGGTTTGTGTGAAGCTGAGAGGATGGTGAGGGCGAGAGGGTGAAGGCACAGTTGGTGAAGGCGGGGGCGGGTGAAAGCAAGTGGAAGAGAAGGCTGGGGAGAGATGGCGGGGGTGGATAAGGTGGGGACAGAAGGTGGGGAGAGAAGGCGAGGGTGGAGAAGGCGGGGAGAGAAGGCGGGGAGAGAAGGCGGGGAGAGAAGGCGAGGGTGGAAAACGCAGGGAAGAGAAGGCGGGGTGGTGAAGGCGGCAAGAAGGCGGAGAGAGATGGTGAGAGTGAAGTAGGCAGAGTGAAGGTGGGGGAGAGAAAATGAGGGGGAGAGAACGTGGGGAGAAGGCGAGGGAGAAAGCGAGTGTGGTGAAGGCGAGGGTGGAGAAGGCCTAATTTGAAGGGTTGGAAGGGGTTTGAAGGGTTTGAGGAAGGGGAAGGCGAGGGGAATGATGGCGAGGGGAGCGAAGGCGAGGGTGGAGAAGGCGGGGAGAGGAGGCGAGGGTGGAGAAGGTGGTGGAGAGAAATTGGGGAGAGTAGGCGGGGAGAGATGGCGAGGGTGGAGAAGGTGGGGGAGAGAAATTGGGGAGAGTAGGCGGGGAGAGATGCCGAGGGTGGAGAAGGCGGGGGTGAGAATGCGCAGGTGAAGGTGGGTGGAGAAGTTGAAGGTGGAGAAGGCAAGGGTGCAGAAGGCGTGTGAGAGAAGATGGGGAGAGAAGGGGGTAGAAGCTGGGGAGAGAAGACAAGGGGCGAGAAAGCGAGGGTGGAGAAGGTGAGGGTGGAGAAGGCGGGGAGGGAAGGCGGGGAGAGAAGGCGGGGAGTAGGTGGCGGGTCGAGAGAGTGGGAGAGACGTTGAGGGTGGAGAAGGCGGGGGAGAAGATGAGAGTGGTGAAGACGAGGGGATGAAGGCAGGGGACAGAGAAGGCGATGGGTGTAAAGGCAGAGCACGGTGAAGGCAAGTGTGTCGGTTAAGGCGAGAGGGCAATGAGAGTGAGGGGGTGAAGGCAAGGGTGGTGAAGGTGCGGGAGGGTGAATACGAGGGGAGAGATGGCAGGGGAGAGAAGGTGAGTGGAGAGATGTCGAGGGGGTGCGAGGAGTTAAACGCGAGGGGTGGTGAAGGTGAGGGGGAACCAAGACGAGGGAGATTGAAGGCGAGCGGGGAGAAGGTGAGGGGATGGAGGTGAGGGGCTGAGGGTGTGCGGGTGTGAAGTCAAGGTGGGTTGAAGGCGAGGGTGTGAAGGTGAGGGGAGTGATGGCGAGGGGAGCGAAGGTGAGGGTGGAGAAGGCAGTGTGAGAATGCGGGGATGAAGGTGGGGGGAGATGGCAGGGGCAGAAGGCGGGGAGAGAAAGTAAGTGGGGTGAAGGCGAGCGTGGAGAAGGCTGGGGAGAGAAGGCGGTGAGAGAAGGTGAGGGTGGAGAATGTGGGGGGAGAAGGCGGGGTGTGAAGACGGGGAGAAGGCAGGGAAGGAAGGCGAGTGGGATAAAGGCATGGAGGGAGAATGCGAGGGGCATGAAGGCAGGGAAGAAAGTAGGCGATAGGTGAAGGAGGGGGAGGGTGAAGGTGAGGGTGTGTCTGAAGCTGAGAGGATGGTGAGGGGGAGTGGGGTGAAAGCGCAGTTGGTGAAGTTGGGGGCCGGTGAAAGCAAGTGGGAGAGAAGGCAGGGGAGAGAAGGCGGGGCAGTAGGTGGGGGGAGAAGGTGAGTGTGGAGAAGGCGGGGAGAAGACGAGGGTGCAGAAGACGAGGGTGGTAAAGGCGAGGGAGAGAGGGCGAGGGGGAGAAGGCGGGGAGAACATGAGGGTGGTGAAGGCTAGGGGGATGAAGGCAGGGGAGAGAGAAGGCGATGGGTGTGATGTCACAGGACGGTGAAGGCAAGAGTGTTAAGGCGAGAGTGTGGTGAAAGTGCGAGGGGTGAAGGCGCGGGTGGTGAAGTCGGGGGAGGGTGAATACGAGGGGAGAGAAGGCAGGCGAGAGAAGTTGAGGGTAGAGAAGGTGAGGCTGTGTGAAGGCGAGGAGTTAAAGGCGAGGGGTGGTGAAAGTGAGCGGGAGCCAAGGCGAGGGAGGGTGAAAGCGAGAGGGGTGAAAGTGAGGGGGAGAAGGCGAGGGTGGAGAAGGGAGGGTGAGAATGCGGGATGCAGGTGAGGAGGGATGGCGGGGCAGGAGGCGGGGAGAGAAGGTGAGTGGAGTGAAGGCAAGGGAGCGAGCAGACGAGGGGGATTAACGCAAAGTTGGAGAAGACAGGGGAGAGAAGGCGCGGAGAGAAGGTGAGGGTGGAGAATATGGGGGAGACGGCGGGGAGGGAAGGCGAGTGGGGTGAAGGCAAGGGAGGGAGAAGGTGAGGGACATGAAGGCAGGGGAGAGAGAAGACGATGAGGTGAAGGAAGGGGAGGGTGGAGGCGAGGGTTTGTGTGAAGCTGAGAGGATGGTGAGGGCGAGAGGGTGAAGGCACAGGTGGTGAAGGCGGGGGCGGGTGAAAGCAAGTGGAAGAGAAGGCTGGGGAGAGATGGCGGGGGTGGATAAGGTGGGGACAGAAGGTGGGGAGAGAAGGCGAGGGTGGAGAAGGCGGGGAGAGAAGGCGGGGAGAGAAGGCGGGGAGAGAAGGCGAGGGTGGAAAACGCAGGGAAGAGAAGGCGGGGTGGTGAAGGCGGCAAGAAGGCGGAGAGAGATGGTGAGAGTGAAGTAGGCAGAGTGAAGGTGGGGGAGAGAAGATGAGGGGGAGAGAACGTGGGGAGAAGGCGAGGGAGAAAGCGAGTGTGGTGAAGGCGAGGGTGGAGAAGGCGACATTTGAAGGGTTGGAAGGGGTTTGAAGGGTTTGAGGAAGGGGAAGGCGAGGGGAATGATGGCGAGGGGAGCGAAGGCGAGGGTGGAGAAGGCGGGGGAGAGGAGGCGAGGGTGGAGAAGGTGGTGGAGAGAAATTGGGGAGAGTAGGCGGGGAGAGATGGCGAGGGTGGAGAAGGTGGGGGAGAGAAATTGGGGAGAGTAGGCGGGGAGAGATGCCGAGGGTGGAGAAGGCGGGGGTGAGAATGCGCAGGTGAAGGTGGGTGGAGAAGTTGAAGGTGGAGAAGGCAAGGGTGCAGAAGGCGTGTGAGAGAAGATGGGGAGAGAAGGGGATAGAAGCTGGGGAGAGAAGACAAGGGGCGAGAAAGCGAGGGTGGAGAAGGTGAGGGTGGAGAAGGCAGGGAGGGAAGGCGGGGAGAGAAGGCGGGGAGTAGGTGGCGGGTGGAGAGAGTGGGAGAGAAGATGAGGGTGGAGAATGCGGGGAGAAGATGAGGGTGGTGAAGGCGAGGGAATGAAGGCAGGGGACAGAGAAGGCGATGGGTGTAAAGGCAGAGCACAGTGAAGGCAAGTGGGTCGGTTAAGGCGAGAGGGCAATGAGAGTGAGGGGGTGAAGGCAAGGGTGGTGAAGGTGCGGGAGGGTGAATACGAGGGGAGAGATGGCAGGGGAGAGAAGGTGAGTGGAGAGATGTCGAGGGGGTGTGAAGGCGAGGAGTTAAACGCGAGTGGTGGTGAAGGTGAGGGGGAACCAAGACGAGGGAGATTGAAGGCGAGTGGGGTGAAGGTGAGGGGGTGGAGGTGAGGGGCTGAGGGTGTGCGGGTGTGAAGTCAAGGTGGGTTGAAGGCGAGGGTGTGAAGGTGAGGGGTGTGATGGCGAGCGGAGCGAAGGTGAGGGTGGAGAAGGCAGGGTGAGAATGCGGAGATGAAGGTGGGGGGGAGATGGCAGGGGCAGAAGGCGGGGAGAGAAGGTAAGTGGGGTTAAGGCGAGCGTGGAGAAGGCTGGGGAGAGAAGGCGGTGAGAGAAGGTGAGGGTGGAGAATGTGGGGGGAGAAGGCGGGGTGTGAAGACGGGGAGAAGGCAGGGAAGGAAGGCGAGTGGGGTAAAGGCATGGAGGGAGAAGGCGAGGGGCATGAAGGCAGGGAAGAGAGAAGGCGATAGGTGAATGAGGGGGAGGGTGAAGGTGAGGGTGTGTCTGAAGCTGAGAGGATGGTGAGGGGGAGTGGGGTGAAAGCGCAGTTGGTGAAGTTGGGGGCCGGTGAAAGCAAGTGGGAGAGAAGGCAGGGGAGAGAAGGCGGGGGAGTAGGTGGGGGGAGAAGGTGAGTGTGGAGAAGGCGGGGAGAAGACGAGGGTGCAGAAGACGAGGGTGGTAAAGGCGAAGGGAGAGTAGGCGAGGGGGAGAAGGCGGGGAGAACATGAGGGTGGTGAAGGCTAGGGGGATGAAGGCAGGGGAGAGAGATGGCGATGGGTGTGATGACACTGTACGGTGAAGGCAAGGGGATGGTTTAAGGCGAGAGTGTGGTTAAAGTGAGAGGGGTGAAGGCGTGGGTGGTGAAGTCGGGGGAGGGTGAATACGAGGGGATAGAAGGCAGGCTAGAGAAGGTGAGGGGAGAGAAGGTGAGGGTGTGTGAAGGCGAGGAGTTAAAGGCGAGGGGTGGTGAAAGTGAGCGGGAGCCAAGGCGAGGTGATGGGGTGAGGGTGAGGGGGTGTGAAGTCAAGTTGGGTTTAAGGCGAGAGGGTGAAGGTGAGGGGAATGATGGCGAGGTGAGCGAAGGCGAGGAAGGAGAAGGCAGGGTGAGAATGCGGGGATGAAGGTGGGGAGAGATGGCGGGGCAGAAGGTGGGGAGAAAAGGTGAGTGTAGTGAAGGCAAGGGAGCGAGAAGACGAGAGGATTAAGGCGAGGGTGGAGAAGGCAGTGGAGAGAAGACGGGGAGAGAAGGTGGGGAGAAGGCGGGGAGAAGGCGAGGGTGGAGAAGGCAGAGTGAGAATGCGGGGATGAAGATGGGGAGGGCTGGCGGGACAGAAGGCGGGGAGAGAAGGTGAGTGGAGTGAAGGCAAGGGAGCGAGAAGGCGAGGGGGATTAACGCAAGGGTGGAGAGACAGGGGAGAGAAGGCGGGGAGAGAAGGTGAGGGTGGAGAATGTGGGGGAGAAGGCGGGGAGGGAAGGCGAGTGGGGTGAAGGCAAGGGAGGGAGAAGGTGATGGACATGAAGGCAGGGGAGAGAGAAGGCGATGGGGTGAAGGAAGGGGAGGGTGGAGGCGAGGGTTTGGGTGAGGGCGGGGGGGTGAAGGCGGGGGCGGATGAAAGCAAGTGGGAGAGAAGGCAGGGGAGAGAAGGCGGGGGTGGAGAAGATGGGGACAGAAGGTGGGGAGAGAAGGCAAGGATGGAGAAGGCGGGGAGAGAAGGTGAGGGTGGAAAAGGCAGGGGAGAGAAGGTGGGGTGGTGAAGGCGGCAAGAAGGCGGGGAGAGAAGGCGTGAGTGAAGAAGGCAGAAGGTGGGGAGAGAAGATGAGGGGGAGAGAACGTGGGGAGAAGGCGAGGGAGAAAGCGAGTGCGGTGAAGGCGAGGGTGGAGAAGGCGGCATTTGAAGGGTTGGAAGGGGTTTGAAGGGTTTGAGGAAGGGGAAGGCGAGGGGAATGATGGCGAGGGGAGCGAAAGCGTGGGTGGAGATGGCGGGGAGAGATGGCGAGGGTGGAGAAGGTGGGGAGAGAAATTGGGTAGAGTAGGCGGGGAGAGATGGCGAGGGTGGAGAAGGCGGGGGAGAAAAGGCGAGGGTGGAGAAGGTGGGGGAGAGAAATTGGGGAGAGTAGGCGGGGAGAGATGGCGAGAGTGGAGAAGGCGGGGGAGAGAAGGCAATGGTGGAGAAGGTGGGGGAGAGAAATTGGGGAGAGTAGGCGGGGAGAGATGGCGAAGGTGGAGAAGGTGGGGAGAGAAATTGGGGAGAGTAGGCGGGGAGAGATGGCGAGGGTGGAGAAGGTGGGGGAGGGAAATTGGAGAGAGTAGGCGGGGAGAGATGGCGAGGGTGGAGAAGGTGGGGGAGAGAAATTGGGGAGAGTAGGCGGGGAGCGATGGCGAGGGTGGAGGAGGCGGGGGTGAGAAATTGGGGAGAGTAGGCGGGGATAGATGGCAAGAGTGGAGAAGGCGGGGGTGAGAATGCGCGGGTGATGGTGGGTGGAGAAGTTGAAGGTGGAGAAGGCAAGGGTGCAGAAGGCGTGTGAGAGAAGGTGGGGAGAGAAGGGGGGAGAAGCTGGGGAGAGAGGACAAGGGGCGAGAAGGCGAGGATGGAGAAGGTGAGGGTGGAGAAGGCGGGGAGAGAAGGCAAGGAGAGAAGGCGGGGAGTAGGTGGCGGGTGGAGAGAGTGGGAGAGAAGGCGAGGGTGGAGAATGCACGGAGAGAAGGCGGGGAGAGAAGGTGGGGGAAAAGATGGGGGAGAAGGTGAGTGGGGTGAAGGTAGGGGAGAGAGAAGGAGACGGGGTGTGTGAAGGCGAGAGGATGGTGAGGGCGTGAAGGAGTGAAGGCGAGTGTGGTGAAGGTGTGGGAGGTTGAAGATGAGGGGGAGATGAGGCAGGGGAGAGACGGCGGGCGAGAGAAGGTGAAGGGAGAGAGCCGACGGGAGAGAAGGTTGGGTAGAAGGTGAGGGGCGAGAAGGAAAGGGGAGATGGTGAGGTGGTGAAGGCGAGGCGGTTGAAGGCGAGGCGGGGGAATGAGAGGGGATTTGAAGGCAAGGGAGCGTGAAGGCGATGGGGGAGAAGGCCAGGGGGTTGAAGGCGTGGGGGATTAAGGCGAAGGTGGGTGTAGGCGATGGGGGTTGATGGCGAGTGGGTGCATAGGCAAGGGGGTGTGAAGGCGAGGAGGTGAAGGCGAGGGGTGTGAAAGTGAGGGAGGGTGAAAGCGAGTGGATTTAAGGTGAGGGCATAAAGGCGAGGGGGTGAGGGTAAGAAGAGTGAAGGCAAGATGGATTAAAAGGTAGGGGGTGTAGGCGATGGGAGTGATGGCGAGGGGAGCGAAGGTGAGGGTGGAGAAGGTGGTGGAGAGGAGGCGTGAGTAGGTAAGGGTGGAAAAGGCGGGGGAGAAGGCGAGGGTGGAGGATGCGAGGCAGAAGGCAAGGGTAGAGACGGTGGGCAGAGAAGGCATGGAAAACGTGGGGGAGAAGGCGAGGTTGGAGCAGGCGGAGGAGAAGTCGGGGAGAGAAGCTGAGGGGGAGAACATGGGGGAGAAGTCGAGGAAGGGGAAAGCGAGGATGGAGAAGGCAAGGGTGGAGGATTCGCGGTAGAGAAGGCGAGGGACAGAAGGCGAGGGGGGAGATGTGGGGTAGAAGGTGGTAGAGAAGGCGAGGGGAGAGTAGGCGGGGAGATGGCGAGGGTGGGGAGTGTGGAGGGGAGAAGGCGAGGGTAGAGAAGGTTGGGGAGAAGGCAAGGCGAGAGAAGGCAAGGGGAGAATGCAAGGGGGCTGAAGGCAAGGGATTGAAGGTGAGGCAGGTGAATGCGAAGGGATTTGAAGGCGAGGGAGTGAACGCAAGAGGTGTGAAGGCGAGAGGGATAGGCAAGGCAACGTGAAGGCGATGGAGCTGAAGGCGAGGGGGATTAAGGCAAGAGTGGGTGAAGGCAAGGTGGTGAAGGTGAGGGGGTGAATTCAAGGGGAGTGATGTGTGGGGGGTTGAGGGTGAGTGGGTGTGAAGGCAACGGGGTGTGAAGGCGAGGGAGGATGAAGGCGAGCTGGTTGATCGTGAGGGGGTGAAGGCGAGGGTTGAGGGTGAGAGGGTGTGAAGGTAACGCGGGATTACAGGGGAGGGCGTGAAGGCAGGGGAATGATGGCGAGGGGAGCGTAGGTGAGGGTGGAAAAGGCAGAGGAGAGAAGGTGGGTGAAAAGGCAAGGGCGGAGAAGGCGGGGATGGTAATGCGGGGGAGAAGGCGGGGGAGAAAGCGGGGGAGAAGGCTGGGAGAGAAGACAGAGAGAGAGAAGGCGAGGAGAAGGTGTGTGGAGAAGGCAAGGGTGGAGAAGACGGGGAGAGGAGGCGGGGCGAAAAGGCAAGGGTGGAGAAGGCGGGGGTGGTAATGTGGAGAGAAGGCAGAGGAGAAGGCAAGGGTGGAGAAGGCAGGGGAGAGAAGCCGGGGAGAGAAGGCAGGGGAGAGAAGGCGGGGAGAAGGTGGGGGAGAAAGCGATGGTGGAGAAGGCGGGGAGAGGAGGCGGGAGATAAGACGTGGGTAGAGAAGGCGGGGAGAAGGTGGTAGGATAAGGCGAGGGTGGAGAAGGCGGTGGAGAAGTTGGGGAGAGAAGACGAGGTGGGAGAAGGTTGGGGAGAAGGCGAGGGCTGAGAAAGCGATGGCGGAGAAGGCGAGGGTGGAGAAGGCGAGGGTGGAGAAGGCGAGGGTGGAGAAGACGGGGGAGAATGCGGGGAGAGAAGACGAGGGTGGTGAAGACGACGGTGGAGAACGCGAGCGGAGAGAAGGCGAAGGTGGAGAAGGTGGGGGGAGAGAAGGCGAAGGTGGAGAAGGTGGGGGAGAAGGCTGGGAGAGAAGGTGAGAGGGAGAAGGTGGGGGAGAAGGCGAGGGGAGAGAAGTTGATGTTGGAGAAGGCGAGGGGAGAGAAGGCGAAGGTGGAGAAGGTGGTGGAGAAGGCGAGGGTGGAGAAGGCGAGGGTGGAGAAGGCGAAGGTGGAGAAGGCGAGGGGAGAGTAGGCGAAGGTGGAGAACGTGGGGGAGAAAGCGAGGGTGGAGAATGCGGTGGAGAAGTCGGCGAGAGAAGACGAGGTGGGAGAAGGCAGGGGAGAAGGCGAGGGCTGCGAAAGCGATGGCGGAGAAGGCGAGGGTGGAGAAGGCAGGGGAGAAGGCGAGGGGTCAGGTGGCGAGGGCGAAGGCGAGGTTGGAGAAGGCGACGGGAGAGAAGGCGAAGGTGGAGAAGCAGGGGAGAAGGCGATGGGTCAGATGGCGAGGGTGGAGAACGAGAGGAAGGAGAAAGCGAGGGTGGAAAAAGCGAGGGGGAGAGAAAGCGAGGGAAGAGAAGGCGAGAGAAGAGAAGACTTTGTGGAGAAGATGGAGTGAGAGAAGGCAAGGGAAGAGAAGGCGAGGGGGAGAGAAGGTGAGGTGGAGAGACGGCAAGGGGAGCGAAGGTGGGGGTAGAGAAGGTGCGGATGGAGTTTGCGGGGGGAGAAGGCGATTGGGGACAATGAGGGGGAGAGAAGGCGAGTGAGGCGAATGCGGCGGAGAGAAGGTGAGGGTGAAGGCATGTGGTAAAAGGTGGGGGTGAAGGCGAGGGAGAGAAGGTGGGGAGAGATGGCGGGAGGGAGAAGGTGGGGAGAGAAGGCAGGGAGAGAAGATGAGGGTGGAGAAAGCAGGGGAGAAGGAGGGGACAGAAGGTGGGGGAGAAGGCGGGGAGAGAAGGCGAGTGGGGTGAAGGCATGGGATAGAGAAGGCAATGCGGGTGAAGGTGGGGTAAGGTCAAGGTGCGAGGGCGGGGTGAAGGCGAGGGTGTGAAGGCAAGGGTGGTGAAGGCATGGGGGAGCGAAGGCGGGGAGAGAAGGCGGGTGAGAGAATGCGAGGGGAGAGAAGGCGATGGCAGAGAAGGTTAGGGGAGAATACGAGGGGAGAGAAGGCGAGTAGGGGTGAAGGCGAGGGGTTGAAGGCGAGGCGGGTGAATGTGAGGCAATTTGAAGGCGAGAGGAAAAAAGGCGCGGGAGAGAAGGTGGGCAGAGGGTGAGATTGCGGGGGTGAAGGTGGGGGTGAAGGCGAGGGTGGAGAAGGTTGGGGAAAAGGCAAGGGGAGAGAAGACAAGAGGGGCAAGGCGAGGGGTGGTGAAGGCGAGGAGGGATGAAGGTGAGGATGGGTGAATGAAAGGGGGGAAGGCGAGGGGTGTGAAGTAAATGGGTGTGAAGGAGAGGGGGTTTTAAGGCGAGGGGGTGCTGGTGAGCGGGGGTGAAGGCGAACGGTGGGAAGAAAAGGGAGTTGAAGGCGAGATGGGTTGAAGGCATGTGGGGGTGAAGACGAGGGGGGTTGTAGGCAAGGGGGGCTGAATGTGAGGAGATGAAGGCAATGGTGTGAAGTCATGGGGGTGTGAAGTCGAGGGGGGTGAAGGCTAGGGGTGTGAAGGCGAAGGGGTGTGAAGGCGTGGGGGTGAAGGGCAGGGAGGGTGAAGGCGAGGGGAGTGAAGGCGAACGGGGTGAAGGTGAGGGGGAGTGAAGTTGAGGGGGGCAGAAGGCGAGGGGTGTGAAGGCGATGGGGAGAAGGCGAGGGAGAGTGAAGGCGAGGGGAGTGAAGGCAATGGGGAGAAGGCGAGGGAGGGTGAAGGCAAGGGGAGTGAAGGTTAGGGTTTGAAGGTGAGGGGGAGTGAAGGCAAAGGGACAAAGGGAGGGAGGGTGAAGGTGAGGGGAGTGAAGGCGAGGGGGAAGGTGAGGGGCTGTGAAAGTCAGGGGGTGAAGGCGATGGGGTAAATGTGAGGGGTTGTGACGGCGAGGGGGTGAAGGTGACGGGTGTGAAGCTGAGGTGCTGTGAAGGTGACAGTGGAGAATGTGAGAGGAGAATGCGGGGATGAAAGTGAGGAGGGAGAAGACTGGGGGAGAGACGACGAGGACAAAAAGCGCGGATGGAGAATGCGGGGGAAGAAGTTAGGGAGAGAAGGCGGGGAGAGAAGGCGACAGTGGAGAACGTCGGGGAGAGAATGCGAGGTGGAGAAGATGGGGCAGAGAAGACAAGGACAGAAAGCGAGGGTGAAGAATGCGGGGGGAGAAGTGGGGAGAAAAGGCAGGGCGAGAAGACTCGGGGGAGCAGGCGTGGGAGAACGAAAGGGAGTAAGTGGGGAGAGAAGGCGAGAGTGGAGAAGGCAGAGGAGAGAAGGTGGGGAGAGAAGGAAGGGGAGAAGAGGGGAGAGAAGGCGGGGGAGAACACGAGGGTGGAGAATGCGGGGGAGAGAAACGGGGAGACAAGGCGGGGAAGAAGGCGAGGGAGAGTAGACGAGAGAGAGAAGGCGGAGGGGAGAAGGCAACTGAGAGAACGTGAGGCGGGAAGGCAGGGTGAAAGCGAGGGAGAGAAGGCGAGGGTGGAGAATGTTGGGGAGAAGGAGAGGTGAGAAGCAGGGGAGAGATGGTGCAGGAGAACGTGGTGAGAGAAGGTGAGAGAAGAGTAGGTGAGGTGGCAGATGACGGGGAGAGAAGGAGCGGGCGAGAAGGTGCGGGAGAAGGCGAGGGGTAGAAGGTGAGGGGAGAGAAGACCAGGGGGATAGAAGGCAAGGGTGGAGAGGGCGGGGAGAAGGCGAGGGAAGAGAATGTGTTAGTCAGAAGGCAGGGTGTGAAGGCGATGAGCGTAGAAGGCTGGAGCGAATTCGAAGTCAGGTTTGCAGATGGGAAAGCAAGCAAGAAAGATCTGTTTTCGTCCGTGTAAAAGGCTGCTCTTGGAGAACAAGGTAGTTTTGGCCAAGATTCAAACTGGCGACCGTTCTTGTATAAGTCCAGCGCGATAACCACTACACTTCAGAAACAAGCTTGGACCAGTGCTGCTGCAGCTGAGTGGCGTCCAGCACTGAAATTTGCAGCCATTCTGAACTTCACCTTTCTGCTTCCAATTGCGCATTGTTGTCCAGCGTAATTGATATCTCGACAAAGTAAAAAAAAAGTAACGTGAAGTTCGCCGAGCTGGAAGATTTTGTTGAAAACGTTTCGTCCCCGGTCTAGGTGACATCCTCACTGCTTGGGAGACTCCTGTGAAGCGCTTCTGTGGTGTTTCCTACGGCATTTATAGTGGCCTGTCCTTGCCGTTTCCGGTTGTCACCAGAGAGGAAGAAAAGGACTACCAACTCCCATTCCTAGACGTGATGGTACAGAGAACACCAAACGGAGAATTCACCACAAAGGTATACAGGAAAGCCACACACACAGACCAAGTCCTGAATTATGAGAGCAACCACCCCAAAATACACAAACGAAGTTGCATCAAGACACTATTCAAAAGGGCCACAACACACTGCAGCACACCAGAACAGCAAAAAGAGGAAGACGAACACCTATACAAGGTATTCGCCAAAAACGGATATCCTCGCAATTTTATCAACAGATGCCTAAGGGATTGACCACGGAACGAGGATATGCCACAACCCAAAGGACTAGCCACACTACCATACATCAAGAGCATTTCCGAACCGACAGCCAGACTACTGCGATCACTGGGACTCATAACAGCACACAAACCAACAGCCACACTCAGACAACAGCTCACGAGAACTAAGGATCCGATACCCAACATGAGCAAACTAATGTAGTATACAAAATCCCATGCAAGGACTGCACAAAACACTATATAGGACAAACAGGAAGACAGCTAGCGATCCGCAACCATGAACACCAACTCGCCACGAAACGACACGAACAGCTATCCTCAGTAGCCACACACGCAGACGACAAGCAACATGAATTCGACTGGGACAACACTACTGTTATAGGGCAAGCCAAACAAAGAACAGCCAGGGAATTCCTAGAAGCATGGCACTCATCCACAAACTCCATCAACAAACACATCGACTTGGACCCAGTATACCGGCCACTACAGCGGACAGCTGAAACTGACAACCGGAAGCGACAAGGACAGGCCACGATAAATGCCGGAGGAAACACCACAGAAGCGCTTCACAGGAGGCTCCCAAGCACTGCGGATGTCACCGAGACAGGGGACGAAACGTTTGCAACAAAAACTCCCAGCTCGGCGAACAGAACCACAACAACGAGCACCCGAGCTACAAATCTACACACAAACTTTGAATAGGAACGTGGAATTGATGACAAAATATAGACAAGGATGTTTGGGCCATAGGGCAAGGTGGAATAGACTGGGGCAATATTCCCTGCAGCTTCACGGCTGCGACATGATCTTATGGAAGGGTTAAAACAGAGTATTTACTTGTTTTACTCAAGTTGGGGCGAGTTGAAAACTCGAGAGCATAGGTTTATGGTGAGTGGGCTGAAATTGACAAAGGACCTGAGGCACCATTTCCCACACAGAAGGTTGTGCGTGCATGGAATGAGCTACCGGAGGGAGTGGAGTAGGCTAGTACACTCAGTAAATTGCAAAGGTAACTGGATGAGTGTCTGGATTGGAAGGGTTTAGAGAGATCGGGGCAAAATGTTTGAAATGGGATTTTGTTTCATAATGGCTTTGTGGTGAGCATGGATGAGATACACTGAAGTATCTGTTTCCACGTGGTGTACCCCAATAACGTTGTGTTGCTTACACCGGCTTTAAAGGATTACTTTTTAGCGGAGCTTGCCGTCGCAGTCTGTGGCACAATCATTTAGTCTTTTCGACTGCTCACGGGAAAGGTAGTATTGTGAAACACTGCAGAAACGAACGACTTCCTTACTTTTGACCCGACTGACTACACTCCGTGAAATATTCCCAGATTCTCAGTTGAGGATTTTCCTGCTGGAGGTTAACACAGACACCCTGTTAACTCGGGATTGTATTGAGCGAATCACAAAACAGAACACAATTAACACGAAACACGAACGAAACTGGCAAACCAAATGCATTTTCAGACACAGCGAAGCATGAATGCTAAATGTGAGACAATCCGAGGGCATGAGCTATAAAATAATCACACAACTAACAACAGGCAATTCCAAACTATTCTTTCAAACATACTGCATTCTTAGTATACCACCACTTCCCAGACAATGCTGAAAAGAGAGAAAGAAAGGACGGAATAAGAATGGGCCATAAAAAGTGAATTTCACCAATCACAGTCTCGATTAGATTACCTTTCCCTTCCGATGTCTCCAGGACGGAAATGAAGGAAATGAGAGAAATTCAAAAACATATCACATCGAAATTCATTGGAACGATTTTCCCATTTGCCGGCAAACCAAATAACGACGAGTCGAGTCACGGTAGGACTTTGTTTCACAACAGTGATGAAAGAACAGTCTCCATTCTGTTCCAGTAAAAACTCAACTTGTCTGGAACAGCAGAGCTGTTTGCAATTTTCTGCGCGGGTGGCGAACATGACCATGATAGCAGAGACACTTGGAAATATGTGGCACTTGCGCACACCACAGTTAATTGCCGGGAAGCAAAACCATTTTGCTTTTGTTTTCAACATCGATACAACAGGGACCGAAACAGCATTTTAACAAGCTGCAGCGTCGGAGTTGATCAATACAAATGGCAGTGGTGGGATTCGAACCAACGACACTTTCGAGACGGCAATCTGGATCCAGCGCCTTCGACCGCTCGGCCACACGACCTGCTGGTTGATCGCACCCATTTACTTGCATTTTCTATTGTGCTCCTGCATAACAACAGATGCAAAGTCACATGAAAAATATTCCATGATCCCTCTCCGACTCGCACAGGTGCTGGGATGTGCCCGGCTGCAATGTCATTTTCTCAAAAGATAATGACAGCCCATCAATCCAGACAAAAATCAATGGTAAGCTGTGTCTATCTTCTCAGACTCTTTTCAGCTACAAATGCATCTGTGAGTGCGTGAGAATATATGTTCGCTTGTGCTTTGGTAAAGTAAACATGAGCTGCTTGACGTTACTGCAATTTCGATTCTTGCTTTGCTAAATGATTTCACACATTGCTCGAAACAGGGCGACTTTCACGTTTACACCGAACACGAAGCACACCGGACTACAGAGAAAATGCACAAAGCTGATCAGGCCGTGTTCCACATTATACCGTGCAGCATAGTTTCAGTCACTGTGTCTGTTTTGCAGAATAAGAGTCCCAAAGAATGTTCTCCACCCTAAAACCGGAGGTAGCACTACATTCCGAGAACGACAGATCACACTGTGAGGATGCTCTGACCTCGGAGCCAGTTCGAGATGCCACTTTCCTTGCCTTTTACCTGAATTATGCAATTTGCTGCAGAGATGTTCACTCCTGGACATGAGGCACATGGATACCAACTGAGTTGGAAACCTGAGTGGGAATCGACGAGAAGAGACTCAATAAATTTTGCTAAATTCCATGGTGCTTATTAGAAATGCAGTTTCTGTTCACCTCAATCTAAAAGGCAGTTTCTGAACATAGTAACAGAAGTCAACTGTCCTTGAGTGCTTTTTGTTCTCGATGTGAAGAGCTCTCATGTCTGAGTCACCTTTACGTCTCTTGCAGCTGAGTGAATCACAAAGAAGGAGTTTCACCAGAGCTGCAACTACCTCACTCGCCCTCCCCGTTTACATTTTCCTGCTCGTCAGTGATTTAAAGAAAACCAAATGGATGCGATGTCATTCTGTAGCCTCTCTGTCGATTCCTACGTTTCAGTTCCAACATGACTTAGATCTCGGGGCGCACTTTAATACTAGCGACGCTATGAAAGCACAAGTCCAAAGGTTCATCTGAGAGTGTAATTTCTTTCATTGCTGTTGCTGATTGAATGAGCCATTAACGAGCGAACTTCCCCAAAACATGATTCAGGATCTCTGGTGCCAATTCTCGCACATTGAATAACGACAGACAGCTTCGAAATTAGATCTTTCAGAGACGACCTTGGGGTACATTGGACAGACAGACTAGTTCAGGAATCCGTGGTGGGCTGTGATAACAGCGCATCAGCTTCTTCTCTGTCTTTGAACCGGGCCGCCTGCGCAAGAAATGCAAATGCGGTACTGCTTTTCGTGGAAGGATCAGAAGGCGGTATCTACACTCTCAAACAGAATGGCATATGATCAGAACCAGTTTGGAGAAAAACTTTACAATGCTTTGCACAGTAATTAAATGGAATGGCATAACATTTCACTCCGAGAGCAGATTTACTCAAGCGAATTCAAAAGCAAGTTTGCAGATGGGAAAGCAAGCAAGACAGCTCCGTTCTTGTCCATGTAAAATACTGCAGTTGAAGAACAAAACATTTTCTGCCCAGTTTCGAACTGGGGACTTTTCGCGCACAAGGCGGACGCGATGACCACCACACTACAGAAACAAGCCTCAGTCGGCCCTGCTGCGGCTCAGTGGCATACAGCACTGAAAGTTGAAGCAATTCAACCTTTCACCTTTCTGTTTCCAATAGCTCGTTGTTTAATGGGACGTGTTTAATTTTGGCTATCTGGTGAGCAAGGAGGAGAGACACCGAAGTATCTGTTTCCACGCGGTGTACCCCAATAACGTTGTGTTGCTTACACCGGCTTTAAAGGATTACTTTTTAGCAGAGCTTGCCGTCGCAGTCTGTGGCACAATCATTTAGTCTGTTCGACTGCTCACGGGAAAGGTCGTATTGTGAAACACTGCAGAAACGAACGACTTCCTTACTTTTGCTCCGACTGACCATACTCAGTGAAATTTTCCCAGATTCTCAGTTGAGGATTTTTGCAGCTGTAAGTTACCTCAGAGACCCTGTTAATTCGTAATGTATTGAGCGAATCGCAGAACAGGAAGCATTTAACGCGGAACACAAACAAAACTGGCAAACCAAATGCATTTTCAGACACAGCGAGCATGAATGCTAAATGTGAGAC
The DNA here is from genome assembly GCF_037043375.1 of Chiloscyllium plagiosum. Taxonomy (NCBI): domain Eukaryota; kingdom Metazoa; phylum Chordata; class Chondrichthyes; order Orectolobiformes; family Hemiscylliidae; genus Chiloscyllium; species Chiloscyllium plagiosum. The sequence goes on from NW_028270177.1 coordinate 107,954,115, forward strand.
AGTCCGGGGGCATGAGCCATAAAGGAATTTTCTTGCACTTCCAATTGTGCTCCTGCATAACAACACATGCAAAGTCACGTGAAAAGGGTTCCATGTCCCCTCTCCGACTCGCACAGCTGCTGGGATGTGCCCGTCTACAATATCAATTTCGCAGCAGATAATGATAGCCCATCAATCCAGACAAAAATCAATGGTATGCTGAGTCTATCTTCTCAGACTCTTTTCAGCTACAAATGTATCTGTGAGTGCGTGAGAACATATGATCGGTTATGATATTGGTCAAATTACCATGAGCTGCTTGACATTACTGCAATTTCGATTCTTGCTTTGCTAAATGATTTCACCCATTGCTCGAAACAGGACACCTTTCACGTTTACACCGAACACGAAACACACCGGACTACAGGGAAAATGCACAAAGCTGAGCAGGCCGTGTTCCACATCATACCGTGCAGCATAGTTACAGTCACTGTGTCTGTTTTGCAAAATAAGAGTCCCAAAGAATGTTCTCCACCCTAATACCGGAGGTAGCATTACATTCCGAGAACGACAGAACACATTGTGAGGATGCTCTGACCTCGGAGCCAGTTCGAGATGCCACTTTCCTTGCCTTTTACCTTAACTGTGCAATTTGCTGCAGAGATGTTAATTCCTGGACATGAGCCACATGGATACCAACTGTGTAGGAAACCTGTGTGGGATTCGAGGAGAAGCGACTCAATAAATTTTGCTAAATTCCATGGTGCTTATTAGAAATGCAGTTTCTGTTCACGTCAATCTAAAAGGCAGTTTCTGAACATAGTAACAGAAGTCAAAAGATAATTGCCTCACCCCACCCCCACTCCGGAAGAGGTGCTAACTGCCCTTGAGTGATTTTCGTTCTCGATGTGAAGAGTTCTCACGCCTGAGTCACCTTCACGTCTCTGGTTGCTGAGTGAATCACAAAGAAGGAATTTCACCAGAGCTGCAACTGCCTCACTTCCCCACTCGCCCTCCCCGTGTACATTTTCCTGCTCGTCAGTGATTTAAAGAAAACCAAATGGATGCGATGTCATTCTGTAGCCTCTCTGTCGATTCCTCCGTTTCAGTTCCGACATGGCTTAGATCTCGGGGCGCACTTAATACTAGCGACGCTATGAAAGCACAGGTCCAGAGTTTCCTCTGAGAGTGTAATTTCATTCGTTGCTGTTGCTGATTGAATGAGCCACTAACGTGCGAACTGCTCCAAAACATGGTTCAGGACCTCTGGTGCCAACTCTCGCACGTTGAATAACGACAGACAGCTTCCAAATGAGGTCTTTCAGAGACGGCTTTGGGGTACATTTGACAGACAGACTAGTTCAGGAATCCGTGGTGCGCTGTGACACCAGCGCATCAGCTTCTTCCTTGTCTTTGAACCGGGCCGCCTGCGCAAGGAATGCAAATGCGGTACTGCTCTTCGTGAAAGGATCAGAAGGCGGTAACTACACTCTCAAACGGAATGGCATATGAACAGAACCAGGTTGGAGAAAAACTTTACAATGCTTTGCACAGTAATTAAATGGAGTTGCATTGCATTTCACTACGAGAGCACATTTGTTCAAGCAAATTCGAAGGCAGGATTGCAGATGGGAAAGCAAGCAAGAAAACTCCGTTCTTGACCATGTAAAAGGCCGCAGTTGAAGAACAAAGCAGTTTCTGCGCACTTTCGAAATGGGCACCTTTCGCATGTAAGGCGAGCGTGATGACCACTACACTACAGAAACTAGCCTCAGCCAGCCGTGCTGCAGCTCAGTGGCATCCAGCACTGACAGTTGAAGCCATTCTACCTTTCACCTTTCTGTTTCCAATAGCTCGTTGTTTCATGGGACTTGTTTAATTTTGGCTATGTGGTGAGCATGGACGAGATACACCGAAGTATCTGTTTCCACGCGGTGTACCCCAATAACGTTGTGTTGCTTACATCGGCTTTAAAGGATTACTTTTTAGCGGAACTTGCCGTCGCAGTCTGTGGCACAATCATTTAGTCTGTTCGACTGCTCACGGGAAAGGTCGTATTGTGAAACACTGCAGAAACGAACGACTTCCTTACTTTTGCTCCGACTGACCATACTCAGTGAAATTTTCCCAGATTCTCAGTTGAGGACTTTTGCAGCTGTAAGTTACCTCAGAAACCCTGTTAATTCGTAATGTATTGAGCGAATCGCAGAACAGGAAGCATTTAACGCGGAACACAAACAAAACTGGCAAACCAAATGCATTTTCAGACACAGCGAGCATGAATGCTAAATGTGAGACAATACGGGGGCATGAGCCATAAAGGAATCTCACAACTAACAACAGGGCAATTCCAAACTACTCTTTCAAACATACTGGAGACTGAGTGCACCAACACTTCCGAGACAATGCTGAAAAGAGAGAAAGAAAGAACATAACAAGAGTGGTCCATAAAAAGTGAATTCACCAATCACAGTCTCGATTAGATTACCTTTCCCTTCCGATGTCTCCAGGACGGAGATGAAGTAAATGGGAGAAATTCAATAACAAATGACATCGAAATTCATTGGAACGATTTTCTCATTGGCCCGAAAACCAAATAACGACGAGTCGAGTCACCGTATGACTGTTTCACAACAGCGATGAAATAACAGTCTCCATTCGGTTCCAGTAAAACTTCAACTTGCGTGGAACGTAAAGCAACAGCAGAGCTGCTTGAGATTTTCCGCGCGGGAGGCGAACACGATCATGACAGCACAGACACTTCGGAAAATTCGGCACTTTTCCACACCACTGTTAATTCCACGGGAAGCAAACTCATTTTTCTTCTGTTTCAAACAGAAATGCAGCAGGGGTCGAAACTGCATTTGAACAGGCGGCGTCGTTGGAGTTGATCAGCAGAAATTGCAGCGGTGGGATTCGAACCCACGCCTCTGTCGAGACTGCAGCTTTAATCTAGCGCCTTAGACCGCACGGCCACACTACCAGCCACACGCAAGCGCCCATTTTCTTGCACTTCCAATTGTGCTCCTGCATAACAACACATGCAAAGTCACGTGAAAAGGGTTCCATTTCCCCTCTCCGACTCGCACAGCTGCTGGGATGTGCCCGTCTACAATATCAATTTCGCAGCAGATAATGATAGCCCATCAATCCAGACAAAAATCAATGGTATGCTGAGTCTATCTTCTCAGACTCTTTTCAGCTACAAATGTATCTGTGAGTGCGTGAGAACATATGATCGGTTATGATATTGGTCAAATTACCATGAGCTGCTTGACATTACTGCAATTTCGATTCTTGCTTTGCTAAATGATTTCACCCATTGCTCGAAACAGGACACCTTTCACGTTTACACCGAACACGAAACACACCGGACTACAGGGAAAATGCACAAAGCTGAGCAGGCCGTGTTCCACATCATACCGTGCAGCATAGTTACAGTCACTGTGTCTGTTTTGCAAAATAAGAGTCCCAAAGAATGTTCTCCACCCTAAAACCGGAGGTAGCATTACATTCCGAGAACGACAGAACACATTGTGAGGATGCTCTGACCTCGGAGCCAGTTCGAGATGCCACTTTCCTTGCCTTTTACCTTAACCGTGCAATTTGCTGCAGAGATGTTAATTCCTGGACATGAGCCACATGGATACCAACTGAGTAGGAAACCTGCGTGGGATTCGAGAAGAAGCGACTCAATAAATTTTGCTAAACTCCACGGTGCTTATTAGAAATGCAGTTTCTGTTCACGTCAATCTAAAAGGCAGTTTCTGAACATAGTAACAGAAGTCAAAAGATAATTGCCTCACCCCACCCCGACTCAAGGGCAGTGCTAACTGCCCTTGAGTGCTTTTCGTTCTCGATGTGAAGAGTTCTCACGCCTGAGTCACCTTCACGTCTCTGGTTGCTGAGTGAATCACAAAGAAGGAATTTCACCAGAGCTGCAACTGCCTCACTTCCCCACTCGCTCTCCCCGTGTACATTTTCCTGCTCGTCAGTGATTTAAAGAAAACCAAATGGATGCGATGTCATTCTGTAGCCTCTCTGTCGATTCCTCCGTTTCAGTTCCGACGTGGCTTAGATCTCGGGGCGCACTTAATACTAGCGACGCTATGAAAGCACAGGTCCAGAGGTTCCTCTGAGAGTGTAATTTCATTCGTTGCTGTTGCTGATTGAATGAGCCACTAACGTGCGAACTGCTCCAAAACATGGTTCAGGACCTCTGGTGCCAACTCTCGCACGTTGAATAACGACAGACAGCTTCCAAATGAGGTCTTTCAGAGACGGCTTTGGGGTACATTTGACAGACAGACTAGTTCAGGAATCCGTGGTGCGCTGTGACACCAGCGCATCAGCTTCTTCCTTGTATTTGAACCGGGCCGCCTGCGCATGGAATGCAAATGCGGTACTGCTCTTCGTGAAAGGATCAGAAGGCGGTAACTACACTCTCAAACGGAATGGCATATGAACAGAACCAGGTTGGAGAAAAACTTTACAATGCTTTGCACAGTAATTAAATGGAGTTGCATTGCATTTCACTACGAGAGCACATTTGTTCAAGCAAATTCGAAGGCAGGTTCATTGGAACGAAATTCATTGGAACGATTTTCTCATTGGCCTGAAAACCAAATAACGACGATTCGAGTCACCGTATGACTTTGTTTCACAACAGCGATGAAATAACAGTCTCCATTCGGTTCCAGTAAAACTTCAACTTGCGTGGAACGTAAAGCAACAGCAGAGCTGCTTGCGATTTTCCGCGCGGGAGGCGAACACGATCATGACAGCACAGACACTTCGGAAAATTCGGCACTTTTCCACACCACTGTTAATTCCACGGGAAGCAAACTCATTTTTCTTCTGTTTCAAACAGAAATGCAGCAGGGGTCGAAACCGCATTGGAACAAGCGGCGTCGTTGGAGTTGATCAGCAGAAATGGCAGCGGTGGGATTCGAACCCACGCCTCTGTCGAGACTGGAGCCTTAATCCAGCGCCTTAGACCGCTCGGCCACACTACCAGACGGCCGCGGCCGCTCATTTTCTTGCACTTCCAATTGTGCTCCTGCATAACAACACATGCAAAGTCACGTGAAAAGGGTTCCATTTCCCCTCTCCGACTCGCACAGCTGCTGGGATGTGCCCGTCTACAATATCAATTTCGCAGCAGATAATGATAGCCCATCAATCCAGACAAAAATCAATGGTATGCTGAGTCTATCTTCTCAGACTCTTTTCAGCTACAAATGTATCTGTGAGTGCGTGAGAACATATGATCGGTTATGATATTGGTCAAATTACCATGAGCTGCTTGACATTACTGCAATTTCGATTCTTGCTTTGCTAAATGATTTCACCCATTGCTCGAAACAGGACACCTTTCACGTTTACACCGAACACGAAACACACCGGACTACAGGGAAAATGCACAAAGCTGAGCAGGCCGTGTTCCACATCATACCGTGCAGCATAGTTACAGTCACTGTGTCTGTTTTGCAAAATAAGAGTCCCAAAGAATGTTCTCCACCCTAAAACCGGAGGTAGCATTACATTCCGAGAACGACAGAACACATTGTGAGGATGCTCTGACCTCGGAGCCAGTTCGAGATGCCACTTTCCTTGCCTTTTACCTTAACCGTGCAATTTGCTGCAGAGATGTTAATTCCTGGACATGAGCCACATGGATACCAACTGTGTAGGAAACCTGTGTGGGATTCGAGGAGAAGCGACTCAATAAATTTTGCTAAATTCCATGGTGCTTATTATAAATGCAGTTTCTGTTCACGTCAATCTAAAAGGCAGTTTCTGAACATAGTAACAGAAGTCAAAAGATAATTGCCTCACCCCACCTCCACTCCGGAAGAGGTGCTAACTGCCCTTGAGTGCTTTTTGTTCTCGATGTGAAGAGCTCTCACGCCTGAGTCACCTTCACGTCTCTGGTTGCTGAGTGAATCACAAAGAAGGAATTTCACCAGTTTTGCAACTGCCTCACTTCCCCACTCGCCCTCCCCGTGAACATTTTCCTGCTCGTCAGTGATTTAAAGAAAACCAAATGGATGCGATGTCATTCTGTAGCCTCTCTGTCGATTCGTCCGTTTCAGTTCCAACGTGGTTAGATCACGGGGCGCTATCAAAGCACAGGTTCAGAGGTTCCTCTGAGAGTGTAATTTCTTTCATTGCTGTTGCTAATTGAATGAGCCACTAACGTGCGAACTGCTCCAAAACGTGATTCAGGACCTCTGGTAACAACTCACGCACGTTGAATAACGACAGACAGCTTCCAAATGATGTCCTTCATAGACGACTTTGGGGGTACATTTGACAGACAGACTAGTTCAGGAATCCGTGGTGCGCTGTGACACCAGCGCATCAGCTTCTTCCCTGTCTAGGAAACGGGCCGCCTGCGCAAGGAATGCAAGTGCGGCACTGCTTTTCGTGGAAGGATCAGAAGGCGGTAACTACACTCTCAAACAGAATGGCATATGATCACAACCAGGTTGGAGAAAAAATTTACAATGCTTTGCACAGTAATTAAATTGAGTTGCATTACATTTCACTACGAGAGACGATTTGTTCAAGCAAATTCGAAGGCAGGTTTGCAGATGGGAAAACAAGCAAGAAAACTCCGCTCCTGTCCATGTAAAATGCTGCAGTTGAAGATCAAAGCAGTTTCTAACTGGAGACCTTTCGCGCGTAAGGCGAACGTGATGACCACTATACTACAGAAACAAGGCGCAGTCGCCACTGCTATGGCTCAATGGCACCCAACACTGAAAGTTGAAGCTATTTTACCTTTCACCTTTCTGTTTCCAATCGCTCGTTGTTTAATGGGACTTCTTTAATTTTGGCTATGTGGCGAGCATGGACGAGATACACCGAAGTATCTGTTTCCACGCGGTGTGCGCCAATAACATTGTGTTGCTTACACCGGCTGTAAAGGATTACTTTTTAGCGGAGCGTGCCGTCGCAGTCTGTGGCACAATCATTTAGTCTGTTCGACTGCTCACGGGAAAGGTAGCGTTGTAAGACACTGCAGAAACGAACGACTTCCTTACTTTTGCTCCGACTGACCATACTCATGGTCATTACGTTCGCCGTTCACAGGAAAGGTTCCCCAGTATGAAACTGGGCAGAAACAGCCCTGTTCCCAACAGGAGCCTTTTAGATGAGCGGGAATGGAGCTTTCTTGCTTGCTTTGCCATTCGCAAACCTGGCTTTGAGTTTGCTCACGCAAGCCTGCTCTCGGGGTGAAAAGTAATGCAATTCCATTTAATTATTGGGCGAAACGTTGTGAAGGTTTTCTCCAACCTGGTTCTGAACATACGCCATTCTGTTTGAGAGTGCAGTTCCCGCGTTCTAATCATTCCACGAAAAGCAGTACCGCATTTGCATTCCTTGCGCAGGCGGCACGTGGTGCGCTGTGACACCAGCGCATCAGCTTCTTCCCTGTCTTTGAACCGGGCCGCCTGCGCAAGGAATGCAAATGCGGAACTGCTCTTCGTGAAAGGATCAGAAGGCGGTAACTACACTCTCAAACGGAATGGCATATGAACAGAACCAGGTTGGAGAAAAACTTTACAATGCTTTGCACAGTAATTAAATAGATTTGCATTACATTTCACTCCGAGAGCACATTTGTTCAAGCAAATTCGAAGGCAGGTTTGCAGATGGGAAAGCAAGCAAGAAAACTCCGTTCTTGACCATGTAAAAGGCCCCAGTTGAAGAACAAAGCAGTTTCTGCGCACTTTCGAAATGGGCACCTTTCGCGTGTAAGGCGAGCGTGATGACCACTACACTACAGAAACTAGCCTCAGCCAGCCGTGCTGCGGCTCAGTGGCATCCAGCACTGACAGTTGAAGCCATTCTACCTTTCACCTTTCTGTTTCCAATAGCTCGTTGTTTCATGGGACTTGTTTAATTTTGGCGATGTGGTGAGCATGGACGAGATACACCGAAGTATCTGTTTCCACGCGGTGTACCCCAATAACGTTGTGTTGCTTACACCGGCTTTAAAGGATTACATTTTAGCTGAGCTTGCCGTCACAGTCTGTGGCACAATCATTTAGTCTGTTCGACTGCTCACGGGAAAGGTCGTATTGTGAAACACTGCAGAAACGAACGACTTCCTTACTTTTGCTCCGACTGACCATACTCAGTGAAATTTTCCCAGATTCTCAGTTGAGGACTTTTGCAGCTGTAAGTTACCTCAGAAACCCTGTTAATTCGTAATGTATTGAGCGAATCGCAAAACAGGAAGCATTTAACGCGGAACACAAACAAAACTGGCAAACCAAATGCATTTTCAGACACAGCGAGCATGAATGCTAAATGTGAGACAATCCGGGGGCATGAGCCATAAAGGAATCTCACAACTAACAACAGGGCAATTCCAAACTTCTCTTTCAAACATACTGGAGACTGAGTGCACCACCACTTCCGAGACAATGCTGAAAAGAGAGAAAGAAAGAACATAACAAGAGTGGTCCATAAAAAGTGAATTCACCAATCACAGTCTCGATTAGATTACCTTTCCCTTCCGATGTCTCCAGGACGGAGATGAAGTAAATGGGAGAAATTCAATAACAAATGACATCGAAATTCATTGGAACGATTTTCTCATTGGCCCGAAAACCAAATAACGACGATTCGAGTCACCGTATGACTTTGTTTCACAACAGCGATGAAATAACAGTCTCCATTCGGTTCCAGTAAAACTTCAACTTGCGTGGAACGTAAAGCAACAGCAGAGCTGCTTGCGATTTTCCGCGCGGGAGGCGAACACGATCATGACAGCACAGACACTTCGGAAAATTCGGCACTTTTCCACACCACAGTTAATTCCACGGGAAGCAAACTCATTTTTCTTCTGTTTCAAACAGAAATGCAGCAGGGGTCGAAACCGCATTGGAACAAGCGGCGTCGTTGGAGTTGATCAGCAGAAATGGCAGCGGTGGGATTCGAACCCACGCCTCTGTCGAGACTGGAGCCTTAATCCAGCGCCTTAGACCGCTCGGCCACACTACCAGACGGCCGCGGCCGCTCATTTTCTTGCACTTCCAATTGTGCTCCTGCATAACAACACATGCAAAGTCACGTGAAAAGGGTTCCATTTCCCCTCTCCGACTCGCACAGCTGCTGGGATGTGCCCGTCTACAATATCAATTTCGCAGCAGATAATGATAGCCCATCAATCCAGACAAAAATCAATGGTATGCTGAGTCTATCTTCTCAGACTCTTTTCAGCTACAAATGTATCTGTGAGTGCGTGAGAACATATGATCGGTTATGATATTGGTCAAATTACCATGAGCTGCTTGACATTACTGCAATTTCGATTCTTGCTTTGCTAAATGATTTCACCCATTGCTCGAAACAGGACACCTTTCACGTTTACACCGAACACGAAACACACCGGACTACAGGGAAAATGCACAAAGCTGAGCAGGCCGTGTTCCACATCATACCGTGCAGCATAGTTACAGTCACTGTGTCTGTTTTGCAAAATAAGAGTCCCAAAGAATGTTCTCCACCCTAAAACCGGAGGTAGCATTACATTCCGAGAACGACAGAACACATTGTGAGGATGCTCTGACCTCGGAGCCAGTTCGAGATGCCACTTTCCTTGCCTTTTACCTTAACCGTGCAATTTGCTGCAGAGATGTTAATTCCTGGACATGAGCCACATGGATACCAACTGAGTAGGAAACCTGTGTGGGATTCGAGGAGAAGCGACTCAATAAATTTTGCTAAATTCCATGGTGCTTATTAGAAATGCAGTTTCTGTTCACGTCAATCTAAAAGGCAGTTTCTGAACATAGTAACAGAAGTCAAAAGATAATTGCCTCACCCCACCCCGACTCAAGGGCAGTGCTAACTGCCCTTGAGTGCTTTTCGTTCTCGATGTGAAGAGTTCTCACGCCTGAGTCACCTTCACGTCTCTGGTTGCTGAGTGAATCACAAAGAAGGAATTTCACCAGAGCTGCAACTGCCTCACTTCCCCACTCGCTCTCCCCGTGTACATTTTCCTGCTCGTCAGTGATTTAAAGAAAACCAAATGGATGCGATGTCATTCTGTAGCCTCTCTGTCGATTCCTCCGTTTCAGTTCCGACGTGGCTTAGATCTCGGGGCGCACTTAATACTAGCGACGCTATGAAAGCACAGGTCCAGAGGTTCCTCTGAGAGTGTAATTTCATTCGTTGCTGTTGCTGATTGAATGAGCCACTAACGTGCGAACTGCTCCAAAACATGGTTCAGGACCTCTGGTGCCAACTCTCGCACGTTGAATAACGACAGACAGCTTCCAAATGAGGTCTTTCAGAGACGGCTTTGGGGTACATTTGACAGACAGACTAGTTCAGGAATCCGTGGTGCGCTGTGACACCAGCGCATCAGCTTCTTCCTTGTATTTGAACCGGGCCGCCTGCGCATGGAATGCAAATGCGGTACTGCTCTTCGTGAAAGGATCAGAAGGCGGTAACTACACTCTCAAACGGAATGGCATATGAACAGAACCAGGTTGGAGAAAAACTTTACAATGCTTTGCACAGTAATTAAATGGAGTTGCATTGCATTTCACTACGAGAGCACATTTGTTCAAGCAAATTCGAAGGCAGGTTTGCAGATGGGAAAGCAAGCAAGAAAACTCCGTTCTTGACCATGTAAAAGGCCGCAGTTGAAGAACAAAGCAGTGTCTGCGCACTTTCGAAATGGGCACCTTTCGCGTGTAAGGCGAGCGTGATGACCACTACACTACAGAAACTAGCCTCAGTCAGCCGTGCTGCGGCTCAGTGGCATCCAGCACTGACAGTTGAAGCCATTCTACCTTTCACCTTTCTGTTTCCAATAGCTCGTTGTTTCATGGGACTTGTTTAATTTTGGCTATGTGGTGAGCATGGACGAGATACACCGAAGTATCTGTTTCCACGCGGTGTACCCCAATAACGTTGTGTTGCTTACACCGGCTTTAAAGGATTACTTTTTAGCGGAGCTTGCCGTCACAGTCTGTGGCACAATCATTTAGTCTGTTCGACTGCTCACGGGAAAGGTCGTATTGTGAAACACTGCAGAAACGAACGACTTCCTTACTTTTGCTCCGACTGACCATACTCAGTGAAATTTTCCCAGATTCTCAGTTGAGGACTTTTGCAGCTGTAAGTCACCTCAGAAACCCTGTTAATTCGTAATGTATTGAGCGAATCGCAAAACAGGAAGCATTTAACGCGGAACACAAACAAAACTGGCAAACCAAATGCATTTTCAGACACAGCGAGCATGAATGCTAAATGTGAGACAATACGGGGGCATGAGCCATAAAGGAATCTCACAACTAACAACAGGGCAATTCCAAACTTCTCTTTCAAACATACTGGAGACTGAGTGCACCACCACTTCCGAGACAATGCTGAAAAGAGAGAAAGAAAGAACATAACAAGAGTGGTCCATAAAAAGTGAATTCACCAATCACAGTCTCGATTAGATTACCTTTCCCTTCCGATGTCTCCAGGACGGAGATGAAGTAAATGGGAGAAATTCAATAACAAATGACATCGAAATTCATTGGAACGATTTTCTCATTGGCCCGAAAACCAAATAACGACGAGTCGAGTCACCGTATGACTTTGTTTCACAACAGCGATGAAATAACAGTCTCCATTCGGTTCCAGTAAAACTTCAACTTGCGTGGAACGTAAAGCAACAGCAGAGCTGCTTGCGATTTTCCGCGCGGGAGGCGAACACGATCATGACAGCACAGACACTTCGGAAAATTCGGCACTTTTCCACACCACTGTTAATTCCACGGGAAGCAAACTCATTTTTCTTCTGTTTCAAACAGAAATGCAGCAGGGGTCGAAACCGCATTGGAAAAAGCGGCGTCGTTGGAGTTGATCAGCAGAAATGGCAGCGGTGGGATTCGAACCCACGCCTCTGTCGAGACTGGAGCCTTAATCCAGCGCCTTAGACCGCTCGGCCACACTACCAGACGGCCGCGGCCGCTCATTTTCTTGCACTTCCAATTGTGCTCCTGCATAACAACACATGCAAAGTCACGTGAAAAGGGTTCCATTTCCCCTCTCCGACTCGCACAGCTGCTGGGATGTGCCCGTCTACAATATCAATTTCGCAGCAGATAATGATAGCCCATCAATCCAGACAAAAATCAATGGTATGCTGAGTCTATCTTCTCAGACTCTTTTCAGCTACAAATGTATCTGTGAGTGCGTGAGAACATATGATCGGTTATGATATTGGTCAAATTACCATGAGCTGCTTGACATTACTGCAATTTCGATTCTTGCTTTGCTAAATGATTTCACCCATTGCTCGAAACAGGACACCTTTCACGTTTACACCGAACACGAAACACACCGGACTACAGGGAAAATGCACAAAGCTGAGCAGGCCGTGTTCCACATCATACCGTGCAGCATAGTTACAGTCACTGTGTCTGTTTTGCAAAATAAGAGTCCCAAAGAATGTTCTCCACCCTAAAACCGGAGGTAGCATTACATTCCGAGAACGACAGAACACATTGTGAGGATGCTCTGACCTCGGAGCCAGTTCGAGATGCCACTTTCCTTGCCTTTTACCTTAACCGTGCAATTTGCTGCAGAGATGTTAATTCCTGGACATGAGCCACATGGATACCAACTGAGTAGGAAACCTGCGTGGGATTCGAGAAGAAGCGACTCAATAAATTTTGCTAAACTCCACGGTGCTTATTAGAAATGCAGTTTCTGTTCACGTCAATCTAAAAGGCAGTTTCTGAACATAGTAACAGAAGTCAAAAGATAATTGCCTCACCCCACCCCGACTCAAGGGCAGTGCTAACTGCCCTTGAGTGCTTTTCGTTCTCGATGTGAAGAGTTCTCACGCCTGAGTCACCTTCACGTCTCTGGTTGCTGAGTGAATCACAAAGAAGGAATTTCACCAGAGCTGCAACTGCCTCACTTCCCCACTCGCTCTCCCCGTGTACATTTTCCTGCTCGTCAGTGATTTAAAGAAAACCAAATGGATGCGATGTCATTCTGTAGCCTCTCTGTCGATTCCTCCGTTTCAGTTCCGACGTGGCTTAGATCTCGGGGCGCACTTAATACTAGCGACGCTATGAAAGCACAGGTCCAGAGGTTCCTCTGAGAGTGTAATTTCATTCGTTGCTGTTGCTGATTGAATGAGCCACTAACGTGCGAACTGCTCCAAAACATGGTTCAGGACCTCTGGTGCCAACTCTCGCACGTTGAATAACGACAGACAGCTTCCAAATGAGGTCTTTCAGAGACGGCTTTGGGGTACATTTGACAGACAGACTAGTTCAGGAATCCGTGGTGCGCTGTGACACCAGCGCATCAGCTTCTTCCTTGTATTTGAACCGGGCCGCCTGCGCATGGAATGCAAATGCGGTACTGCTCTTCGTGAAAGGATCAGAAGGCGGTAACTACACTCTCAAACGGAATGGCATATGAACAGAACCAGGTTGGAGAAAAACTTTACAATGCTTTGCACAGTAATTAAATGGAGTTGCATTGCATTTCACTACGAGAGCACATTTGTTCAAGCAAATTCGAAGGCAGGTTCATTGGAACGAAATTCATTGGAACGATTTTCTCATTGGCCTGAAAACCAAATAACGACGATTCGAGTCACCGTATGACTTTGTTTCACAACAGCGATGAAATAACAGTCTCCATTCGGTTCCAGTAAAACTTCAACTTGCGTGGAACGTAAAGCAACAGCAGAGCTGCTTGCGATTTTCCGCGCGGGAGGCGAACACGATCATGACAGCACAGACACTTCGGAAAATTCGGCACTTTTCCACACCACTGTTAATTCCACGGGAAGCAAACTCATTTTTCTTCTGTTTCAAACAGAAATGCAGCAGGGGTCGAAACCGCATTGGAACAAGCGGCGTCGTTGGAGTTGATCAGCAGAAATGGCAGCGGTGGGATTCGAACCCACGCCTCTGTCGAGACTGGAGCCTTAATCCAGCGCCTTAGACCGCTCGGCCACACTACCAGACGGCCGCGGCCGCTCATTTTCTTGCACTTCCAATTGTGCTCCTGCATAACAACACATGCAAAGTCACGTGAAAAGGGTTCCATTTCCCCTCTCCGACTCGCACAGCTGCTGGGATGTGCCCGTCTACAATATCAATTTCGCAGCAGATAATGATAGCCCATCAATCCAGACAAAAATCAATGGTATGCTGAGTCTATCTTCTCAGACTCTTTTCAGCTACAAATGTATCTGTGAGTGCGTGAGAACATATGATCGGTTATGATATTGGTCAAATTACCATGAGCTGCTTGACATTACTGCAATTTCGATTCTTGCTTTGCTAAATGATTTCACCCATTGCTCGAAACAGGACACCTTTCACGTTTACACCGAACACGAAACACACCGGACTACAGGGAAAATGCACAAAGCTGAGCAGGCCGTGTTCCACATCATACCGTGCAGCATAGTTACAGTCACTGTGTCTGTTTTGCAAAATAAGAGTCCCAAAGAATGTTCTCCACCCTAAAACCGGAGGTAGCATTACATTCCGAGAACGACAGAACACATTGTGAGGATGCTCTGACCTCGGAGCCAGTTCGAGATGCCACTTTCCTTGCCTTTTACCTTAACCGTGCAATTTGCTGCAGAGATGTTAATTCCTGGACATGAGCCACATGGATACCAACTGTGTAGGAAACCTGTGTGGGATTCGAGGAGAAGCGACTCAATAAATTTTGCTAAATTCCATGGTGCTTATTAGAAATGCAGTTTCTGTTCACGTCAATCTAAAAGGCAGTTTCTGAACATAGTAACAGAAGTCAAAAGATAATTGCCTCACCCCACCTCCACTCCGGAAGAGGTGCTAACTGCCCTTGAGTGCTTTTTGTTCTCGATGTGAAGAGCTCTCACGCCTGAGTCACCTTCACGTCTCTGGTTGCTGAGTGAATCACAAAGAAGGAATTTCACCAGTTTTGCAACTGCCTCACTTCCCCACTCGCCCTCCCCGTGAACATTTTCCTGCTCGTCAGTGATTTAAAGAAAACCAAATGGATGCGATGTCATTCTGTAGCCTCTCTGTCGATTCGTCCGTTTCAGTTCCAACGTGGTTAGATCACGGGGCGCTATCAAAGCACAGGTTCAGAGGTTCCTCTGAGAGTGTAATTTCTTTCATTGCTGTTGCTAATTGAATGAGCCACTAACGTGCGAACTGCTCCAAAACGTGATTCAGGACCTCTGGTAACAACTCACGCACGTTGAATAACGACAGACAGCTTCCAAATGATGTCCTTCATAGACGACTTTGGGGGTACATTTGACAGACAGACTAGTTCAGGAATCCGTGGTGCGCTGTGACACCAGCGCATCAGCTTCTTCCCTGTCTAGGAAACGGGCCGCCTGCGCAAGGAATGCAAGTGCGGCACTGCTTTTCGTGGAAGGATCAGAAGGCGGTAACTACACTCTCAAACAGAATGGCATATGATCACAACCAGGTTGGAGAAAAAATTTACAATGCTTTGCACAGTAATTAAATTGAGTTGCATTACATTTCACTACGAGAGACGATTTGTTCAAGCAAATTCGAAGGCAGGTTTGCAGATGGGAAAACAAGCAAGAAAACTCCGCTCCTGTCCATGTGAAATGCTGCAGTTGAAGATCAAAGCAGTTTCTAACTGGAGACCTTTCGCGCGTAAGGCGAACGTGATGACCACTATACTACAGAAACAAGGCGCAGTCGCCACTGCTATGGCTCAATGGCACCCAGCACTGAAAGTTGAAGCTATTTTACCTTTCACCTTTCTGTTTCCAATCGCTCGTTGTTTAATGGGACTTCTTTAATTTTGGCTATGTGGCGAGCATGGACGAGATACACCGAAGTATCTGTTTCCACGCGGTGTGCGCCAATAACATTGTGTTGCTTACACCGGCTGTAAAGGATTACTTTTTAGCGGAGCGTGCCGTCGCAGTCTGTGGCACAATCATTTAGTCTGTTCGACTGCTCACGGGAAAGGTAGCGTTGTAAGACACTGCAGAAACGAACGACTTCCTTACTTTTGCTCCGACTGACCATACTCATGGTCATTACGTTCGCCGTTCACAGGAAAGGTTCCCCAGTATGAAACTGGGCAGAAACAGCCCTGTTCCCAACAGGAGCCTTTTAGATGAGCGGGAATGGAGCTTTCTTGCTTGCTTTGCCATTCGCAAACCTGGCTTTGAGTTTGCTCACGCAAGCCTGCTCTCGGGGTGAAAAGTAATGCAATTCCATTTAATTATTGGGCGAAACGTTGTGAAGGTTTTCTCCAACCTGGTTCTGAACATACGCCATTCTGTTTGAGAGTGCAGTTCCCGCGTTCTGATCATTCCACGAAAAGCAGCACCGCATTTGCATTCCTGGCGCAGGCGGCCCGTGGTGCGCTGTGACACCAGCGCATCAGCTTCTTCCCTGTCTTTGAACCGGGCCGCCTGCGCAAGGAATGCAAATGCGGAACTGCTCTTCGTGAAAGGATCAGAAGGCGGTAACTACACTCTCAAACGGAATGGCATATGAACAGAACCAGGTTGGAGAAAAACTTTACAATGCTTTGCACAGTAATTAAATAGATTTGCATTACATTTCACTCCGAGAGCACATTTGTTCAAGCAAATTCGAAGGCAGGTTTGCAGATGGGAAAGCAAGCAAGAAAACTCCGTTCTTGACCATGTAAAAGGCCCCAGTTGAAGAACAAAGCAGTTTCTGCGCACTTTCGAATTGGGCACCTTTCGCGTGTAAGGCGAGCGTGATGACCACTACACTACAGAAACTAGCCTCAGCCAGCCGTGCTGCGGCTCAGTGGCATCCAGCACTGACAGTTGAAGCCATTCTACCTTTCACCTTTCTGTTTCCAATAGCTCGTTGTTTCATGGGACTTGTTTAATTTTGGCGATGTGGTGAGCATGGACGAGATACACCGAAGTATCTGTTTCCACGCGGTGTACCCCAATAACGTTGTGTTGCTTACACCGGCTTTAAAGGATTACTTTTTAGCGGAGCTTGCCGTCACAGTCTGTGGCACAATCATTTAGTCTGTTCGACTGCTCACGGGAAAGGTCGTATTGTGAAACACTGCAGAAACGAACGACTTCCTTACTTTTGCTCCGACTGACCATACTCAGTGAAATTTTCCCAGATTCTCAGTTGAGGACTTTTGCAGCTGTAAGTTACCTCAGAAACCCTGTTAATTCGTAATGTATTGAGCGAATCGCAAAACAGGAAGCATTTAACGCGGAACACAAACAAAACTGGCAAACCAAATGCATTTTCAGACACAGCGAGCATGAATGCTAAATGTGAGACAATACGGGGGCATGAGCCATAAAGGAATCTCACAACTAACAACAGGGCAATTCCAAACTTCTCTTTCAAACATACTGGAGACTGAGTGCACCACCACTTCCGAGACAATGCTGAAAAGAGAGAAAGAAAGAACATCACAAGAGTGGTCCATAAAAAGTGAATTCACCAATCACAGTCTCGATTAGATTACCTTTCCCTTCCGATGTCTCCAGGACGGAGATGAAGTAAATGGGAGAAATTCAATAACAAATGACATCGAAATTCATTGGAACGATTTTCTCATTGGCCCGAAAACCAAATAACGACGATTCGAGTCACCGTATGACTTTGTTTCACAACAGCGATGAAATAACAGTCTCCATTCGGTTCCAGTAAAACTTCAACTTGCGTGGAACGTAAAGCAACAGCAGAGCTGCTTGCGATTTTCCGCGCGGGAGGCGAACACGATCATGACAGCACAGACACTTCGGAAAATTCGGCACTTTTCCACACCACTGTTAATTCCACGGGAAGCAAACTCATTTTTCTTCTGTTTCAAACAGAAATGCAGCAGGGGTCGAAACCGCATTGGAACAAGCGGCGTCGTTGGAGTTGATCAGCAGAAATGGCAGCGGTGGGATTCGAACCCACGCCTCTGTCGAGACTGGAGCCTTAATCCAGCGCCTTAGACCGCTCGGCCACACTACCAGACGGCCGCGGCCGCTCATTTTCTTGCACTTCCAATTGTGCTCCTGCATAACAACACATGCAAAGTCACGTGAAAAGGGTTCCATTTCCCCTCTCCGACTCGCACAGCTGCTGGGATGTGCCCGTCTACAATATCAATTTCGCAGCAGATAATGATAGCCCATCAATCCAGACAAAAATCAATGGTATGCTGAGTCTATCTTCTCAGACTCTTTTCAGCTACAAATGTATCTGTGAGTGCGTGAGAACATATGATCGGTTATGATATTGGTCAAATTACCATGAGCTGCTTGACATTACTGCAATTTCGATTCTTGCTTTGCTAAATGATTTCACCCATTGCTCGAAACAGGACACCTTTCACGTTTACACCGAACACGAAACACACCGGACTACAGGGAAAATGCACAAAGCTGAGCAGGCCGTGTTCCACATCATACCGTGCAGCATAGTTACAGTCACTGTGTCTGTTTTGCAAAATAAGAGTCCCAAAGAATGTTCTCCACCCTAAAACCGGAGGTAGCATTACATTCCGAGAACGACAGAACACATTGTGAGGATGCTCTGACCTCGGAGCCAGTTCGAGATGCCACTTTCCTTGCCTTTTACCTTAACCGTGCAATTTGCTGCAGAGATGTTAATTCCTGGACATGAGCCACATGGATACCAACTGAGTAGGAAACCTGTGTGGGATTCGAGAAGAAGCGACTCAATAAATTTTGCTAAACTCCACGGTGCTTATTAGAAATGCAGTTTCTGTTCACGTCAATCTAAAAGGCAGTTTCTGAACATAGTAACAGAAGTCAAAAGATAATTGCCTCACCCCACCCCGACTCAAGGGCAGTGCTAACTGCCCTTGAGTGCTTTTCGTTCTCGATGTGAAGAGTTCTCACGCCTGAGTCACCTTCACGTCTCTGGTTGCTGAGTGAATCACAAAGAAGGAATTTCACCAGAGCTGCAACTGCCTCACTTCCCCACTCGCTCTCCCCGTGTACATTTTCCTGCTCGTCAGTGATTTAAAGAAAACCAAATGGATGCGATGTCATTCTGTAGCCTCTCTGTCGATTCCTCCGTTTCAGTTCCGACGTGGCTTAGATCTCGGGGCGCACTTAATACTAGCGACGCTATGAAAGCACAGGTCCAGAGGTTCCTCTGAGAGTGTAATTTCATTCGTTGCTGTTGCTGATTGAATGAGCCACTAACGTGCGAACTGCTCCAAAACATGGTTCAGGACCTCTGGTGCCAACTCTCGCACGTTGAATAACGACAGACAGCTTCCAAATGAGGTCTTTCAGAGACGGCTTTGGGGTACATTTGACAGACAGACTAGTTCAGGAATCCGTGGTGCGCTGTGACACCAGCGCATCAGCTTCTTCCTTGTATTTGAACCGGGCCGCCTGCGCATGGAATGCAAATGCGGTACTGCTCTTCGTGAAAGGATCAGAAGGCGGTAACTACACTCTCAAACGGAATGGCATATGAACAGAACCAGGTTGGAGAAAAACTTTACAATGCTTTGCACAGTAATTAAATGGAGTTGCATTGCATTTCACTACGAGAGCACATTTGTTCAAGCAAATTCGAAGGCAGGTTCATTGGAACGAAATTCATTGGAACGATTTTCTCATTGGCCCGAAAACCAAATAACGACGATTCGAGTCACCGTATGACTTTGTTTCACAACAGCGATGAAATAACAGTCTCCATTCGGTTCCAGTAAAACTTCAACTTGCGTGGAACGTAAAGCAACAGCAGAGCTGCTTGCGATTTTCCGCGCGGGAGGCGAACACGATCATGACAGCACAGACACTTCGGAAAATTCGGCACTTTTCCACACCACAGTTAATTCCACGGGAAGCAAACTCATTTTTCTTCTGTTTCAAACAGAAATGCAGCAGGGGTCGAAACCGCATTGGAACAAGCGGCGTCGTTGGAGTTGATCAGCAGAAATGGCAGCGGTGGGATTCGAACCCACGCCTCTGTCGAGACTGGAGCCTTAATCCAGCGCCTTAGACCGCTCGGCCACACTACCAGACGGCCGCGGCCGCTCATTTTCTTGCACTTCCAATTGTGCTCCTGCATAACAACACATGCAAAGTCACGTGAAAAGGGTTCCATTTCCCCTCTCCGACTCGCACAGCTGCTGGGATGTGCCCGTCTACAATATCAATTTCGCAGCAGATAATGATAGCCCATCAATCCAGACAAAAATCAATGGTATGCTGAGTCTATCTTCTCAGACTCTTTTCAGCTACAAATGTATCTGTGAGTGCGTGAGAACATATGATCGGTTATGATATTGGTCAAATTACCATGAGCTGCTTGACATTACTGCAATTTCGATTCTTGCTTTGCTAAATGATTTCACCCATTGCTCGAAACAGGACACCTTTCACGTTTACACCGAACACGAAACACACCGGACTACAGGGAAAATGCACAAAGCTGAGCAGGCCGTGTTCCACATCATACCGTGCAGCATAGTTACAGTCACTGTGTCTGTTTTGCAAAATAAGAGTCCCAAAGAATGTTCTCCACCCTAAAACCGGAGGTAGCATTACATTCCGAGAACGACAGAACACATTGTGAGGATGCTCTGACCTCGGAGCCAGTTCGAGATGCCACTTTCCTTGCCTTTTACCTTAACCGTGCAATTTGCTGCAGAGATGTTAATTCCTGGACATGAGCCACATGGATACCAACTGAGTAGGAAACCTGTGTGGGATTCGAGAAGAAGCGACTCAATAAATTTTGCTAAACTCCACGGTGCTTATTAGAAATGCAGTTTCTGTTCACGTCAATCTAAAAGGCAGTTTCTGAACATAGTAACAGAAGTCAAAAGATAATTGCCTCACCCCACCCCGACTCAAGGGCAGTGCTAACTGCCCTTGAGTGCTTTTCGTTCTCGATGTGAAGAGTTCTCACGCCTGAGTCACCTTCACGTCTCTGGTTGCTGAGTGAATCACAAAGAAGGAATTTCACCAGGGCTGCAACTGCCTCACTTCCCCACTCGCTCTCCCCGTGTACATTTTCCTGCTCGTCAGTGATTTAAAGAAAACCAAATGGATGCGATGTCATTCTGTAGCCTCTCTGTCGATTCCTCCGTTTCAGTTCCGACGTGGCTTAGATCTCGGGGCGCACTTAATACTAGCGACGCTATGAAAGCACAGGTCCAGAGGTTCCTCTGAGAGTGTAATTTCATTCGTTGCTGTTGCTGATTGAATGAGCCACTAACGTGCGAACTGCTCCAAAACATGGTTCAGGACCTCTGGTGCCAACTCTCGCACGTTGAATAACGACAGACAGCTTCCAAATGAGGTCTTTCAGAGACGGCTTTGGGGTACATTTGACAGACAGACTAGTTCAGGAATCCGTGGTGCGCTGTGACACCAGCGCATCAGCTTCTTCCTTGTATTTGAACCGGGCCGCCTGCGCATGGAATGCAAATGCGGTACTGCTCTTCGTGAAAGGATCAGAAGGCGGTAACTACACTCTCAAACGGAATGGCATATGAACAGAACCAGGTTGGAGAAAAACTTTACAATGCTTTGCACAGTAATTAAATGGAGTTGCATTGCATTTCACTACGAGAGCACATTTGTTCAAGCAAATTCGAAGGCAGGTTCATTGGAACGAAATTCATTGGAACGATTTTCTCATTGGCCCGAAAACCAAATAACGACGATTCGAGTCACCGTATGACTTTGTTTCACAACAGCGATGAAATAACAGTCTCCATTCGGTTCCAGTAAAACTTCAACTTGCGTGGAACGTAAAGCAACAGCAGAGCTGCTTGCGATTTTCCGCGCGGGAGGCGAACACGATCATGACAGCACAGACACTTCGGAAAATTCGGCACTTTTCCACACCACAGTTAATTCCACGGGAAGCAAACTCATTTTTCTTCTGTTTCAAACAGAAATGCAGCAGGGGTCGAAACCGCATTGGAACAAGCGGCGTCGTTGGAGTTGATCAGCAGAAATGGCAGCGGTGGGATTCGAACCCACGCCTCTGTCGAGACTGGAGCCTTAATCCAGCGCCTTAGACCGCTCGGCCACACTACCAGACGGCCGCGGCCGCTCATTTTCTTGCACTTCCAATTATGCTCCTGCATAACAACACATGCAAAGT
Organism: Chiloscyllium plagiosum; assembly: GCF_037043375.1. Taxonomy (NCBI): domain Eukaryota; kingdom Metazoa; phylum Chordata; class Chondrichthyes; order Orectolobiformes; family Hemiscylliidae; genus Chiloscyllium; species Chiloscyllium plagiosum. The sequence goes on from NW_028270177.1 coordinate 107,976,233, forward strand.
CACGTGAAAAGGGTTCCATTTCCCCTCTCCGACTCGCACAGCTGCTGGGATGTGCCCGTCTACAATATCAATTTCGCAGCAGATAATGATAGCCCATCAATCCAGACAAAAATCAATGGTATGCTGAGTCTATCTTCTCAGACTCTTTTCAGCTACAAATGTATCTGTGAGTGCGTGAGAACATATGATCGGTTATGATATTGGTCAAATTACCATTACTGCATTACTTGACATTACTGCAATTTCGATTCTTGCTTTGCTAAATGATTTCACCCATTGCTCGAAACAGGACACCTTTCACGTTTACACCGAACACGAAACACACCGGACTACAGGGAAAATGCACAAAGCTGAGCAGGCCGTGTTCCACATCATACCGTGCAGCATAGTTACAGTCACTGTGTCTGTTTTGCAAAATAAGAGTCCCAAAGAATGTTCTCCACCCTAAAACCGGAGGTAGCATTACATTCGAAAACGACAGAACACATTGTGAGGATGCTCTGACCTCGGAGCCAGTTCGAGATGCCACTTTCCTTGCCTTTTACCTTAACCGTGCAATTTGCTGCAGAGATGTTAATTCCTGGACATGAGCCACATGGATACCAACTGAGTAGGAAACCTGTGTGGGATTCGAGGAGAAGCGACTCAATAAATTTTGCTAAATTCCATGGTGCTTATTAGAAATGCAGTTTCTGTTCACGTCAATCTAAAAGGCAGTTTCTGAACATAGTAACAGAAGTCAAAAGATAATTGCCTCACCCCACCCCGACTCAAGGGCAGTGATAACTGCCCTTGAGTGCTTTTCGTTCTCGATGTGAAGAGTTCTCACGCCTGAGTCACCTTCACGTCTCTGGTTGCTGAGTGAATCACAAAGAAGGAATTTCACCAGAGCTGCAACTGCCTCACTTCCCCACTCGCTCTCCCCGTGTACATTTTCCTGCTCGTCAGTGATTTAAAGAAAACCAAATGGATGCGATGTCATTCTGTAGCCTCTCTGTCGATTCCTCCGTTTCAGTTCCGACGTGGCTTAGATCTCGGGGCGCACTTAATACTAGCGACGCTATGAAAGCACAGGTCCAGAGGTTCCTCTGAGAGTGTAATTTCATTCGTTGCTGTTGCTGATTGAATGAGCCACTAACGTGCGAACTGCTCCAAAACATGGTTCAGGACCTCTGGTGCCAACTCTCGCACGTTGAATAACGACAGACAGCTTCCAAATGAGGTCTTTCAGAGACGGCTTTGGGGTACATTTGACAGACAGACTAGTTCAGGAATCCGTGGTGCGCTGTGACACCAGCGCATCAGCTTCTTCCTTGTATTTGAACCGGGCCGCCTGCGCATGGAATGCAAATGCGGTACTGCTCTTCGTGAAAGGATCAGAAGGCGGTAACTACACTCTCAAACGGAATGGCATATGAACAGAACCAGGTTGGAGAAAAACTTTACAATGCTTTGCACAGTAATTAAATGGAGTTGCATTGCATTTCACTACGAGAGCACATTTGTTCAAGCAAATTCGAAGGCAGGTTTGCAGATGGGAAAGCAAGCAAGAAAACTCCGTTCTTGACCATGTAAAAGGCCGCAGTTGAAGAACAAAGCAGTGTCTGCGCACTTTCGAAATGGGCACCTTTCGCGTGTAAGGCGAGCGTGATGACCACTACACTACAGAAACTAGCCTCAGTCAGCCGTGCTGCGGCTCAGTGGCATCCAGCACTGACAGTTGAAGCCATTCTACCTTTCACCTTTCTGTTTCCAATAGCTCGTTGTTTCATGGGACTTGTTTAATTTTGGCTATGTGGTGAGCATGGACGAGATACACCGAAGTATCTGTTTCCACGCGGTGTACCCCAATAACGTTGTGTTGCTTACACCGGCTTTAAAGGATTACTTTTTAGCGGAGCTTGCCGTCACAGTCTGTGGCACAATCATTTAGTCTGTTCGACTGCTCACGGGAAAGGTCGTATTGTGAAACACTGCAGAAACGAACGACTTCCTTACTTTTGCTCCGACTGACCATACTCAGTGAAATTTTCCCAGATTCTCAGTTGAGGACTTTTGCAGCTGTAAGTCACCTCAGAAACCCTGTTAATTCGTAATGTATTGAGCGAATCGCAAAACAGGAAGCATTTAACGCGGAACACAAACAAAACTGGCAAACCAAATGCATTTTCAGACACAGCGAGCATGAATGCTAAATGTGAGACAATACGGGGGCATGAGCCATAAAGGAATCTCACAACTAACAACAGGGCAATTCCAAACTTCTCTTTCAAACATACTGGAGACTGAGTGCACCACCACTTCCGAGACAATGCTGAAAAGAGAGAAAGAAAGAACATAACAAGAGTGGTCCATAAAAAGTGAATTCACCAATCACAGTCTCGATTAGATTACCTTTCCCTTCCGATGTCTCCAGGACGGAGATGAAGTAAATGGGAGAAATTCAATAACAAATGACATCGAAATTCATTGGAACGATTTTCTCATTGGCCCGAAAACCAAATAACGACGAGTCGAGTCACCGTATGACTTTGTTTCACAACAGCGATGAAATAACAGTCTCCATTCGGTTCCAGTAAAACTTCAACTTGCGTGGAACGTAAAGCAACAGCAGAGCTGCTTGCGATTTTCCGCGCGGGAGGCGAACACGATCATGACAGCACAGACACTTCGGAAAATTCGGCACTTTTCCACACCACTGTTAATTCCACGGGAAGCAAACTCATTTTTCTTCTGTTTCAAACAGAAATGCAGCAGGGGTCGAAACCGCATTGGAAAAAGCGGCGTCGTTGGAGTTGATCAGCAGAAATGGCAGCGGTGGGATTCGAACCCACGTCTCTGTCGAGACTGGAGCCTTAATCCAGCGCCTTAGACCGCTCGGCCACACTACCAGACGGCCGCGGCCGCTCATTTTCTTGCACTTCCAATTGTGCTCCTGCATAACAACACATGCAAAGTCACGTGAAAAGGGTTCCATTTCCCCTCTCCGACTCGCACAGCTGCTGGGATGTGCCCGTCTACAATATCAATTTCGCAGCAGATAATGATAGCCCATCAATCCAGACAAAAATCAATGGTATGCTGAGTCTATCTTCTCAGACTCTTTTCAGCTACAAATGTATCTGTGAGTGCGTGAGAACATATGATCGGTTATGATATTGGTCAAATTACCATGAGCTGCTTGACATTACTGCAATTTCGATTCTTGCTTTGCTAAATGATTTCACCCATTGCTCGAAACAGGACACCTTTCACGTTTACACCGAACACGAAACACACCGGACTACAGGGAAAATGCACAAAGCTGAGCAGGCCGTGTTCCACATCATACCGTGCAGCATAGTTACAGTCACTGTGTCTGTTTTGCAAAATAAGAGTCCCAAAGAATGTTCTCCACCCTAAAACCGGAGGTAGCATTACATTCCGAGAACGACAGAACACATTGTGAGGATGCTCTGACCTCGGAGCCAGTTCGAGATGCCACTTTCCTTGCCTTTTACCTTAACCGTGCAATTTGCTGCAGAGATGTTAATTCCTGGACATGAGCCACATGGATACCAACTGAGTAGGAAACCTGCGTGGGATTCGAGAAGAAGCGACTCAATAAATTTTGCTAAACTCCACGGTGCTTATTAGAAATGCAGTTTCTGTTCACGTCAATCTAAAAGGCAGTTTCTGAACATAGTAACAGAAGTCAAAAGATAATTGCCTCACCCCACCCCGACTCAAGGGCAGTGCTAACTGCCCTTGAGTGCTTTTCGTTCTCGATGTGAAGAGTTCTCACGCCTGAGTCACCTTCACGTCTCTGGTTGCTGAGTGAATCACAAAGAAGGAATTTCACCAGAGCTGCAACTGCCTCACTTCCCCACTCGCTCTCCCCGTGTACATTTTCCTGCTCGTCAGTGATTTAAAGAAAACCAAATGGATGCGATGTCATTCTGTAGCCTCTCTGTCGATTCCTCCGTTTCAGTTCCGACGTGGCTTAGATCTCGGGGCGCACTTAATACTAGCGACGCTATGAAAGCACAGGTCCAGAGGTTCCTCTGAGAGTGTAATTTCATTCGTTGCTGTTGCTGATTGAATGAGCCACTAACGTGCGAACTGCTCCAAAACATGGTTCAGGACCTCTGGTGCCAACTCTCGCACGTTGAATAACGACAGACAGCTTCCAAATGAGGTCTTTCAGAGACGGCTTTGGGGTACATTTGACAGACAGACTAGTTCAGGAATCCGTGGTGCGCTGTGACACCAGCGCATCAGCTTCTTCCTTGTATTTGAACCGGGCCGCCTGCGCATGGAATGCAAATGCGGTACTGCTCTTCGTGAAAGGATCAGAAGGCGGTAACTACACTCTCAAACGGAATGGCATATGAACAGAACCAGGTTGGAGAAAAACTTTACAATGCTTTGCACAGTAATTAAATGGAGTTGCATTGCATTTCACTACGAGAGCACATTTGTTCAAGCAAATTCGAAGGCAGGTTCATTGGAACGAAATTCATTGGAACGATTTTCTCATTGGCCTGAAAACCAAATAACGACGATTCGAGTCACCGTATGACTTTGTTTCACAACAGCGATGAAATAACAGTCTCCATTCGGTTCCAGTAAAACTTCAACTTGCGTGGAACGTAAAGCAACAGCAGAGCTGCTTGCGATTTTCCGCGCGGGAGGCGAACACGATCATGACAGCACAGACACTTCGGAAAATTCGGCACTTTTCCACACCACTGTTAATTCCACGGGAAGCAAACTCATTTTTCTTCTGTTTCAAACAGAAATGCAGCAGGGGTCGAAACCGCATTGGAACAAGCGGCGTCGTTGGAGTTGATCAGCAGAAATGGCAGCGGTGGGATTCGAACCCACGCCTCTGTCGAGACTGGAGCCTTAATCCAGCGCCTTAGACCGCTCGGCCACACTACCAGACGGCCGCGGCCGCTCATTTTCTTGCACTTCCAATTGTGCTCCTGCATAACAACACATGCAAAGTCACGTGAAAAGGGTTCCATTTCCCCTCTCCGACTCGCACAGCTGCTGGGATGTGCCCGTCTACAATATCAATTTCGCAGCAGATAATGATAGCCCATCAATCCAGACAAAAATCAATGGTATGCTGAGTCTATCTTCTCAGACTCTTTTCAGCTACAAATGTATCTGTGAGTGCGTGAGAACATATGATCGGTTATGATATTGGTCAAATTACCATGAGCTGCTTGACATTACTGCAATTTCGATTCTTGCTTTGCTAAATGATTTCACCCATTGCTCGAAACAGGACACCTTTCACGTTTACACCGAACACGAAACACACCGGACTACAGGGAAAATGCACAAAGCTGAGCAGGCCGTGTTCCACATCATACCGTGCAGCATAGTTACAGTCACTGTGTCTGTTTTGCAAAATAAGAGTCCCAAAGAATGTTCTCCACCCTAAAACCGGAGGTAGCATTACATTCCGAGAACGACAGAACACATTGTGAGGATGCTCTGACCTCGGAGCCAGTTCGAGATGCCACTTTCCTTGCCTTTTACCTTAACCGTGCAATTTGCTGCAGAGATGTTAATTCCTGGACATGAGCCACATGGATACCAACTGTGTAGGAAACCTGTGTGGGATTCGAGGAGAAGCGACTCAATAAATTTTGCTAAATTCCATGGTGCTTATTAGAAATGCAGTTTCTGTTCACGTCAATCTAAAAGGCAGTTTCTGAACATAGTAACAGAAGTCAAAAGATAATTGCCTCACCCCACCTCCACTCCGGAAGAGGTGCTAACTGCCCTTGAGTGCTTTTTGTTCTCGATGTGAAGAGCTCTCACGCCTGAGTCACCTTCACGTCTCTGGTTGCTGAGTGAATCACAAAGAAGGAATTTCACCAGTTTTGCAACTGCCTCACTTCCCCACTCGCCCTCCCCGTGAACATTTTCCTGCTCGTCAGTGATTTAAAGAAAACCAAATGGATGCGATGTCATTCTGTAGCCTCTCTGTCGATTCGTCCGTTTCAGTTCCAACGTGGTTAGATCACGGGGCGCTATCAAAGCACAGGTTCAGAGGTTCCTCTGAGAGTGTAATTTCTTTCATTGCTGTTGCTAATTGAATGAGCCACTAACGTGCGAACTGCTCCAAAACGTGATTCAGGACCTCTGGTAACAACTCACGCACGTTGAATAACGACAGACAGCTTCCAAATGATGTCCTTCATAGACGACTTTGGGGGTACATTTGACAGACAGACTAGTTCAGGAATCCGTGGTGCGCTGTGACACCAGCGCATCAGCTTCTTCCCTGTCTAGGAAACGGGCCGCCTGCGCAAGGAATGCAAGTGCGGCACTGCTTTTCGTGGAAGGATCAGAAGGCGGTAACTACACTCTCAAACAGAATGGCATATGATCACAACCAGGTTGGAGAAAAAATTTACAATGCTTTGCACAGTAATTAAATTGAGTTGCATTACATTTCACTACGAGAGACGATTTGTTCAAGCAAATTCGAAGGCAGGTTTGCAGATGGGAAAACAAGCAAGAAAACTCCGCTCCTGTCCATGTGAAATGCTGCAGTTGAAGATCAAAGCAGTTTCTAACTGGAGACCTTTCGCGCGTAAGGCGAACGTGATGACCACTATACTACAGAAACAAGGCGCAGTCGCCACTGCTATGGCTCAATGGCACCCAGCACTGAAAGTTGAAGCTATTTTACCTTTCACCTTTCTGTTTCCAATCGCTCGTTGTTTAATGGGACTTCTTTAATTTTGGCTATGTGGCGAGCATGGACGAGATACACCGAAGTATCTGTTTCCACGCGGTGTGCGCCAATAACATTGTGTTGCTTACACCGGCTGTAAAGGATTACTTTTTAGCGGAGCGTGCCGTCGCAGTCTGTGGCACAATCATTTAGTCTGTTCGACTGCTCACGGGAAAGGTAGCGTTGTAAGACACTGCAGAAACGAACGACTTCCTTACTTTTGCTCCGACTGACCATACTCATGGTCATTACGTTCGCCGTTCACAGGAAAGGTTCCCCAGTATGAAACTGGGCAGAAACAGCCCTGTTCCCAACAGGAGCCTTTTAGATGAGCGGGAATGGAGCTTTCTTGCTTGCTTTGCCATTCGCAAACCTGGCTTTGAGTTTGCTCACGCAAGCCTGCTCTCGGGGTGAAAAGTAATGCAATTCCATTTAATTATTGGGCGAAACGTTGTGAAGGTTTTCTCCAACCTGGTTCTGAACATACGCCATTCTGTTTGAGAGTGCAGTTCCCGCGTTCTGATCATTCCACGAAAAGCAGCACCGCATTTGCATTCCTGGCGCAGGCGGCCCGTGGTGCGCTGTGACACCAGCGCATCAGCTTCTTCCCTGTCTTTGAACCGGGCCGCCTGCGCAAGGAATGCAAATGCGGAACTGCTCTTCGTGAAAGGATCAGAAGGCGGTAACTACACTCTCAAACGGAATGGCATATGAACAGAACCAGGTTGGAGAAAAACTTTACAATGCTTTGCACAGTAATTAAATAGATTTGCATTACATTTCACTCCGAGAGCACATTTGTTCAAGCAAATTCGAAGGCAGGTTTGCAGATGGGAAAGCAAGCAAGAAAACTCCGTTCTTGACCATGTAAAAGGCCCCAGTTGAAGAACAAAGCAGTTTCTGCGCACTTTCGAATTGGGCACCTTTCGCGTGTAAGGCGAGCGTGATGACCACTACACTACAGAAACTAGCCTCAGCCAGCCGTGCTGCGGCTCAGTGGCATCCAGCACTGACAGTTGAAGCCATTCTACCTTTCACCTTTCTGTTTCCAATAGCTCGTTGTTTCATGGGACTTGTTTAATTTTGGCGATGTGGTGAGCATGGACGAGATACACCGAAGTATCTGTTTCCACGCGGTGTACCCCAATAACGTTGTGTTGCTTACACCGGCTTTAAAGGATTACTTTTTAGCGGAGCTTGCCGTCACAGTCTGTGGCACAATCATTTAGTCTGTTCGACTGCTCACGGGAAAGGTCGTATTGTGAAACACTGCAGAAACGAACGACTTCCTTACTTTTGCTCCGACTGACCATACTCAGTGAAATTTTCCCAGATTCTCAGTTGAGGACTTTTGCAGCTGTAAGTTACCTCAGAAACCCTGTTAATTCGTAATGTATTGAGCGAATCGCAAAACAGGAAGCATTTAACGCGGAACACAAACAAAACTGGCAAACCAAATGCATTTTCAGACACAGCGAGCATGAATGCTAAATGTGAGACAATACGGGGGCATGAGCCATAAAGGAATCTCACAACTAACAACAGGGCAATTCCAAACTTCTCTTTCAAACATACTGGAGACTGAGTGCACCACCACTTCCGAGACAATGCTGAAAAGAGAGAAAGAAAGAACATCACAAGAGTGGTCCATAAAAAGTGAATTCACCAATCACAGTCTCGATTAGATTACCTTTCCCTTCCGATGTCTCCAGGACGGAGATGAAGTAAATGGGAGAAATTCAATAACAAATGACATCGAAATTCATTGGAACGATTTTCTCATTGGCCCGAAAACCAAATAACGACGATTCGAGTCACCGTATGACTTTGTTTCACAACAGCGATGAAATAACAGTCTCCATTCGGTTCCAGTAAAACTTCAACTTGCGTGGAACGTAAAGCAACAGCAGAGCTGCTTGCGATTTTCCGCGCGGGAGGCGAACACGATCATGACAGCACAGACACTTCGGAAAATTCGGCACTTTTCCACACCACTGTTAATTCCACGGGAAGCAAACTCATTTTTCTTCTGTTTCAAACAGAAATGCAGCAGGGGTCGAAACCGCATTGGAACAAGCGGCGTCGTTGGAGTTGATCAGCAGAAATGGCAGCGGTGGGATTCGAACCCACGCCTCTGTCGAGACTGGAGCCTTAATCCAGCGCCTTAGACCGCTCGGCCACACTACCAGACGGCCGCGGCCGCTCATTTTCTTGCACTTCCAATTGTGCTCCTGCATAACAACACATGCAAAGTCACGTGAAAAGGGTTCCATTTCCCCTCTCCGACTCGCACAGCTGCTGGGATGTGCCCGTCTACAATATCAATTTCGCAGCAGATAATGATAGCCCATCAATCCAGACAAAAATCAATGGTATGCTGAGTCTATCTTCTCAGACTCTTTTCAGCTACAAATGTATCTGTGAGTGCGTGAGAACATATGATCGGTTATGATATTGGTCAAATTACCATGAGCTGCTTGACATTACTGCAATTTCGATTCTTGCTTTGCTAAATGATTTCACCCATTGCTCGAAACAGGACACCTTTCACGTTTACACCGAACACGAAACACACCGGACTACAGGGAAAATGCACAAAGCTGAGCAGGCCGTGTTCCACATCATACCGTGCAGCATAGTTACAGTCACTGTGTCTGTTTTGCAAAATAAGAGTCCCAAAGAATGTTCTCCACCCTAAAACCGGAGGTAGCATTACATTCCGAGAACGACAGAACACATTGTGAGGATGCTCTGACCTCGGAGCCAGTTCGAGATGCCACTTTCCTTGCCTTTTACCTTAACCGTGCAATTTGCTGCAGAGATGTTAATTCCTGGACATGAGCCACATGGATACCAACTGAGTAGGAAACCTGTGTGGGATTCGAGAAGAAGCGACTCAATAAATTTTGCTAAACTCCACGGTGCTTATTAGAAATGCAGTTTCTGTTCACGTCAATCTAAAAGGCAGTTTCTGAACATAGTAACAGAAGTCAAAAGATAATTGCCTCACCCCACCCCGACTCAAGGGCAGTGCTAACTGCCCTTGAGTGCTTTTCGTTCTCGATGTGAAGAGTTCTCACGCCTGAGTCACCTTCACGTCTCTGGTTGCTGAGTGAATCACAAAGAAGGAATTTCACCAGAGCTGCAACTGCCTCACTTCCCCACTCGCTCTCCCCGTGTACATTTTCCTGCTCGTCAGTGATTTAAAGAAAACCAAATGGATGCGATGTCATTCTGTAGCCTCTCTGTCGATTCCTCCGTTTCAGTTCCGACGTGGCTTAGATCTCGGGGCGCACTTAATACTAGCGACGCTATGAAAGCACAGGTCCAGAGGTTCCTCTGAGAGTGTAATTTCATTCGTTGCTGTTGCTGATTGAATGAGCCACTAACGTGCGAACTGCTCCAAAACATGGTTCAGGACCTCTGGTGCCAACTCTCGCACGTTGAATAACGACAGACAGCTTCCAAATGAGGTCTTTCAGAGACGGCTTTGGGGTACATTTGACAGACAGACTAGTTCAGGAATCCGTGGTGCGCTGTGACACCAGCGCATCAGCTTCTTCCTTGTATTTGAACCGGGCCGCCTGCGCATGGAATGCAAATGCGGTACTGCTCTTCGTGAAAGGATCAGAAGGCGGTAACTACACTCTCAAACGGAATGGCATATGAACAGAACCAGGTTGGAGAAAAACTTTACAATGCTTTGCACAGTAATTAAATGGAGTTGCATTGCATTTCACTACGAGAGCACATTTGTTCAAGCAAATTCGAAGGCAGGTTCATTGGAACGAAATTCATTGGAACGATTTTCTCATTGGCCCGAAAACCAAATAACGACGATTCGAGTCACCGTATGACTTTGTTTCACAACAGCGATGAAATAACAGTCTCCATTCGGTTCCAGTAAAACTTCAACTTGCGTGGAACGTAAAGCAACAGCAGAGCTGCTTGCGATTTTCCGCGCGGGAGGCGAACACGATCATGACAGCACAGACACTTCGGAAAATTCGGCACTTTTCCACACCACAGTTAATTCCACGGGAAGCAAACTCATTTTTCTTCTGTTTCAAACAGAAATGCAGCAGGGGTCGAAACCGCATTGGAACAAGCGGCGTCGTTGGAGTTGATCAGCAGAAATGGCAGCGGTGGGATTCGAACCCACGCCTCTCTCGAGACTGGAGCCTTAATCCAGCGCCTTAGACCGCTCGGCCACACTACCAGACGGCCGCGGCCGCTCATTTTCTTGCACTTCCAATTGTGCTCCTGCATAACAACACATGCAAAGTCACGTGAAAAGGGTTCCATTTCCCCTCTCCGACTCGCACAGCTGCTGGGATGTGCCCGTCTACAATATCAATTTCGCAGCAGATAATGATAGCCCATCAATCCAGACAAAAATCAATGGTATGCTGAGTCTATCTTCTCAGACTCTTTTCAGCTACAAATGTATCTGTGAGTGCGTGAGAACATATGATCGGTTATGATATTGGTCAAATTACCATTACTGCATTACTTGACATTACTGCAATTTCGATTCTTGCTTTGCTAAATGATTTCACCCATTGCTCGAAACAGGACACCTTTCACGTTTACACCGAACACGAAACACACCGGACTACAGGGAAAATGCACAAAGCTGAGCAGGCCGTGTTCCACATCATACCGTGCAGCATAGTTACAGTCACTGTGTCTGTTTTGCAAAATAAGAGTCCCAAAGAATGTTCTCCACCCTAAAACCGGAGGTAGCATTACATTCGAAAACGACAGAACACATTGTGAGGATGCTCTGACCTCGGAGCCAGTTCGAGATGCCACTTTCCTTGCCTTTTACCTTAACCGTGCAATTTGCTGCAGAGATGTTAATTCCTGGACATGAGCCACATGGATACCAACTGAGTAGGAAACCTGTGTGGGATTCGAGGAGAAGCGACTCAATAAATTTTGCTAAATTCCATGGTGCTTATTAGAAATGCAGTTTCTGTTCACGTCAATCTAAAAGGCAGTTTCTGAACATAGTAACAGAAGTCAAAAGATAATTGCCTCACCCCACCCCGACTCAAGGGCAGTGATAACTGCCCTTGAGTGCTTTTCGTTCTCGATGTGAAGAGTTCTCACGCCTGAGTCACCTTCACGTCTCTGGTTGCTGAGTGAATCACAAAGAAGGAATTTCACCAGAGCTGCAACTGCCTCACTTCCCCACTCGCTCTCCCCGTGTACATTTTCCTGCTCGTCAGTGATTTAAAGAAAACCAAATGGATGCGATGTCATTCTGTAGCCTCTCTGTCGATTCCTCCGTTTCAGTTCCGACGTGGCTTAGATCTCGGGGCGCACTTAATACTAGCGACGCTATGAAAGCACAGGTCCAGAGGTTCCTCTGAGAGTGTAATTTCATTCGTTGCTGTTGCTGATTGAATGAGCCACTAACGTGCGAACTGCTCCAAAACATGGTTCAGGACCTCTGGTGCCAACTCTCGCACGTTGAATAACGACAGACAGCTTCCAAATGAGGTCTTTCAGAGACGGCTTTGGGGTACATTTGACAGACAGACTAGTTCAGGAATCCGTGGTGCGCTGTGACACCAGCGCATCAGCTTCTTCCTTGTATTTGAACCGGGCCGCCTGCGCATGGAATGCAAATGCGGTACTGCTCTTCGTGAAAGGATCAGAAGGCGGTAACTACACTCTCAAACGGAATGGCATATGAACAGAACCAGGTTGGAGAAAAACTTTACAATGCTTTGCACAGTAATTAAATGGAGTTGCATTGCATTTCACTACGAGAGTACATTTGTTCAAGCAAATTCGAAGGCAGGTTTGCAGATGGGAAAGCAAGCAAGAAAACTCCGTTCTTGACCATGTAAAAGGCCGCAGTTGAAGAACAAAGCAGTGTCTGCGCACTTTCGAAATGGGCACCTTTCGCGTGTAAGGCGAGCGTGATGACCACTACACTACAGAAACTAGCCTCAGTCAGCTGTGCTGCGGCTCAGTGGCATCCAGCACTGACAGTTGAAGCCATTCTACCTTTCACCTTTCTGTTTCCCATAGCTCGTTGTTTCATGGGACTTGTTTAATTTTGGCTATGTGGTGAGCATGGACGAGATACACCGAAGTATCTGTTTCCACGCGGTGTACCCCAATAACGTTGTGTTGCTTACACCGGCTTTAAAGGATTACTTTTTAGCGGAGCTTGCCGTCACAGTCTGTGGCACAATCATTTAGTCTGTTCGACTGCTCACGGGAAAGGTCGTATTGTGAAACACTGCAGAAACGAACGACTTCCTTACTTTTGCTCCGACTGACCATACTCAGTGAAATTTTCCCAGATTCTCAGTTGAGGACTTTTGCAGCTGTAAGTTACCTCAGAAACCCTGTTAATTCGTAATGTATTGAGCGAATCGCAAAACAGGAAGCATTTAACGCGGAACACAAACAAAACTGGCAAACCAAATGCATTTTCAGACACAGCGAGCATGAATGCTAAATGTGAGACAATACGGGGGCATGAGCCATAAAGGAATCTCACAACTAACAACAGGGCAATTCCAAACTTCTCTTTCAAACATACTGGAGACTGAGTGCACCACCACTTCCGAGACAATGCTGAAAAGAGAGAAAGAAAGAACATAACAAGAGTGGTCCATAAAAAGTGAATTCACCAATCACAGTCTCGATTAGATTACCTTTCCCTTCCGATGTCTCCAGGACGGAGATGAAGTAAATGGGAGAAATTCAATAACAAATGACATCGAAATTCATTGGAACGATTTTCTCATTGGCCCGAAAACCAAATAACGACGAGTCGAGTCACCGTATGACTTTGTTTCACAACAGCGATGAAATAACAGTCTCCATTCGGTTCCAGTAAAACTTCAACTTGCGTGGAACGTAAAGCAACAGCAGAGCTGCTTGCGATTTTCCGCGCGGGAGGCGAACACGATCATGACAGCACAGACACTTCGGAAAATTCGGCACTTTTCCACACCACTGTTAATTCCACGGGAAGCAAACTCATTTTTCTTCTGTTTCAAACAGAAATGCAGCAGGGGTCGAAACCGCATTGGAACAAGCGGCGTCGTTGGAGTTGATCAGCAGAAATGGCAGCGGTGGGATTCGAACCCACGCCTCTGTCGAGACTGGAGCCTTAATCCAGCGCCTTAGACCGCTCGGCCACACTACCAGACGGCCGCGGCCGCTCATTTTCTTGCACTTCCAATTGTGCTCCTGCATAACAACACATGCAAAGTCACGTGAAAAGGGTTCCATTTCCCCTCTCCGACTCGCACAGCTGCTGGGATGTGCCCGTCTACAATATCAATTTCACAGCAGATAATGATAGCCCATCAATCCAGACAAAAATCAATGGTATGCTGAGTCTATCTTCTCAGACTCTTTTCAGCTACAAATGTATCTGTGAGTGCGTGAGAACATATGATCGGTTATGATATTGGTCAAATTACCATGAGCTGCTTGACATTACTGCAATTTCGATTCTTGCTTTGCTAAATGATTTCACCCATTGCTCGAAAGAGTCCCAAAGAATGTTCTCCACCCTAAAACCGGAGGTAGCATTACATTCCGAGAACGACAGAACACATTGTGAGGATGCTCTGACCTCGGAGCCAGTTCGAGATGCCACTTTCCTTGCCTTTTACCTTAACCGTGCAATTTGCTGCAGAGATGTTAATTCCTGGACATGAGCCACATGGATACCAACTGTGTAGGAAACCTGTGTGGGATTCGAGGAGAAGCGACTCAATAAATTTTGCTAAATTCCATGGTGCTTATTAGAAATGCAGTTTCTGTTCACGTCAATCTAAAAGGCAGTTTCTGAACATAGTAACAGAAGTCAAAAGATAATTGCCTCACCCCACCTCCACTCCGGAAGAGGTGCTAACTGCCCTTGAGTGCTTTTTGTTCTCGATGTGAAGAGCTCTCACGCCTGAGTCACCTTCACGTCTCTGGTTGCTGAGTGAATCACAAAGAAGGAATTTCACCAGTTTTGCAACTGCCTCACTTCCCCACTCGCCCTCCCCGTGAACATTTTCCTGCTCGTCAGTGATTTAAAGAAAACCAAATGGATGCGATGTCATTCTGTAGCCTCTCTGTCGATTCGTCCGTTTCAGTTCCAACGTGGTTAGATCACGGGGCGCTATCAAAGCACAGGTTCAGAGGTTCCTCTGAGAGTGTAATTTCTTTCATTGCTGTTGCTAATTGAATGAGCCACTAACGTGCGAACTGCTCCAAAACGTGATTCAGGACCTCTGGTAACAACTCACGCACGTTGAATAACGACAGACAGCTTCCAAATGATGTCCTTCATAGACGACTTTGGGGGTACATTTGACAGACAGACTAGTTCAGGAATCCGTGGTGCGCTGTGACACCAGCGCATCAGCTTCTTCCCTGTCTAGGAAACGGGCCGCCTGCGCAAGGAATGCAAGTGCGGCACTGCTTTTCGTGGAAGGATCAGAAGGCGGTAACTACACTCTCAAACAGAATGGCATATGATCACAACCAGGTTGGAGAAAAAATTTACAATGCTTTGCACAGTAATTAAATTGAGTTGCATTACATTTCACTACGAGAGACGATTTGTTCAAGCAAATTCGAAGGCAGGTTTGCAGATGGGAAAACAAGCAAGAAAACTCCGCTCCTGTCCATGTAAAATGCTGCAGTTGAAGATCAAAGCAGTTTCTAACTGGAGACCTTTCGCGCGTAAGGCGAACGTGATGACCACTATACTACAGAAACAAGGCGCAGTCGCCACTGCTATGGCTCAATGGCACCCAGCACTGAAAGTTGAAGCTATTTTACCTTTCACCTTTCTGTTTCCAATCGCTCGTTGTTTAATGGGACTTCTTTAATTTTGGCTATGTGGCGAGCATGGACGAGATACACCGAAGTATCTGTTTCCACGCGGTGTGCGCCAATAACATTGTGTTGCTTACACCGGCTGTAAAGGATTACTTTTTAGCGGAGCGTGCCGTCGCAGTCTGTGGCACAATCATTTAGTCTGTTCGACTGCTCACGGGAAAGGTAGCGTTGTAAGACACTGCAGAAACGAACGACTTCCTTACTTTTGCTCCGACTGACCATACTCATGGTCATTACGTTCGCCGTTCACAGGAAAGGTTCCCCAGTATGAAACTGGGCAGAAACAGCCCTGTTCCCAACAGGAGCCTTTTAGATGAGCGGGAATGGAGCTTTCTTGCTTGCTTTGCCATTCGCAAACCTGGGTTTGAGTTTGCTCATGCAAGCCTGCTCTCGGGGTGAAAAGTAATGCAATTCCATTTAATTATTGGGCGAAACGTTGTGAAGGTTTTCTCCAACCTGGTTCTGAACATACGCCATTCTGTTTGAGAGTGCAGTTCCCGCGTTCTGATCATTCCACGAAAAGCAGCACCGCATTTGCATTCCTGGCGCAGGCGGCCCGTGGTGCGCTGTGACACCAGCGCATCAGCTTCTTCCCTGTCTTTGAACCGGGCCGCCTGCGCAAGGAATGCAAATGCGGAACTGCTCTTCGTGAAAGGATCAGAAGGCGGTAACTACACTCTCAAACGGAATGGCATATGAACAGAACCAGGTTGGAGAAAAACTTTACAATGCTTTGCACAGTAATTAAATAGATTTGCATTACATTTCACTCCGAGAGCACATTTGTTCAAGCAAATTCGAAGGCAGGTTTGCAGATGGGAAAGCAAGCAAGAAAACTCCGTTCTTGACCATGTAAAAGGCCCCAGTTGAAGAACAAAGCAGTTTCTGCGCACTTTCGAATTGGGCACCTTTCGCGTGTAAGGCGAGCGTGATGACCACTACACTACAGAAACTAGCCTCAGCCAGCCGTGCTGCGGCTCAGTGGCATCCAGCACTGACAGTTGAAGCCATTCTACCTTTCACCTTTCTGTTTCCAATAGCTCGTTGTTTCATGGGACTTGTTTAATTTTGGCGATGTGGTGAGCATGGACGAGATACACCGAAGTATCTGTTTCCACGCGGTGTACCCCAATAACGTTGTGTTGCTTACACCGGCTTTAAAGGATTACTTTTTAGCGGAGCTTGCCGTCACAGTCTGTGGCACAATCATTTAGTCTGTTCGACTGCTCACGGGAAAGGTCGTATTGTGAAACACTGCAGAAACGAACGACTTCCTTACTTTTGCTCCGACTGACCATACTCAGTGAAATTTTCCCAGATTCTCAGTTGAGGACTTTTGCAGCTGTAAGTTACCTCAGAAACCCTGTTAATTCGTAATGTATTGAGCGAATCGCAAAACAGGAAGCATTTAACGCGGAACACAAACAAAACTGGCAAACCAAATGCATTTTCAGACACAGCGAGCATGAATGCTAAATGTGAGACAATACGGGGGCATGAGCCATAAAGGAATCTCACAACTAACAACAGGGCAATTCCAAACTTCTCTTTCAAACATACTGGAGACTGAGTGCACCACCACTTCCGAGACAATGCTGAAAAGAGAGAAAGAAAGAACATCACAAGAGTGGTCCATAAAAAGTGAATTCACCAATCACAGTCTCGATTAGATTACCTTTCCCTTCCGATGTCTCCAGGACGGAGATGAAGTAAATGGGAGAAATTCAATAACAAATGACATCGAAATTCATTGGAACGATTTTCTCATTGGCCCGAAAACCAAATAACGACGATTCGAGTCACCGTATGACTTTGTTTCACAACAGCGATGAAATAACAGTCTCCATTCGGTTCCAGTAAAACTTCAACTTGCGTGGAACGTAAAGCAACAGCAGAGCTGCTTGCGATTTTCCGCGCGGGAGGCGAACACGATCATGACAGCACAGACACTTCGGAAAATTCGGCACTTTTCCACACCACTGTTAATTCCACGGGAAGCAAACTCATTTTTCTTCTGTTTCAAACAGAAATGCAGCAGGGGTCGAAACCGCATTGGAACAAGCGGCGTCGTTGGAGTTGATCAGCAGAAATGGCAGCGGTGGGATTCGAACCCACGCCTCTGTCGAGACTGGAGCCTTAATCCAGCGCCTTAGACCGCTCGGCCACACTACCAGACGGGCGCGGCCGCTCATTTTCTTGCACTTCCAATTGTGCTCCTGCATAACAACACATGCAAAGTCACGTGAAAAGGGTTCCATTTCCCCTCTCCGACTCGCACAGCTGCTGGGATGTGCCCGTCTACAATATCAATTTCGCAGCAGATAATGATAGCCCATCAATCCAGACAAAAATCAATGGTATGCTGAGTCTATCTTCTCAGACTCTTTTCAGCTACAAATGTATCTGTGAGTGCGTGAGAACATATGATCGGTTATGATATTGGTCAAATTACCATGAGCTGCTTGACATTACTGCAATTTCGATTCTTGCTTTGCTAAATGATTTCACCCATTGCTCGAAACAGGACACCTTTCACGTTTACACCGAACACGAAACACACCGGACTACAGGGAAAATGCACAAAGCTGAGCAGGCCGTGTTCCACATCATACCGTGCAGCATAGTTACAGTCACTGTGTCTGTTTTGCAAAATAAGAGTCCCAAAGAATGTTCTCCACCCTAAAACCGGAGGTAGCATTACATTCCGAGAACGACAGAACACATTGTGAGGATGCTCTGACCTCGGAGCCAGTTCGAGATGCCACTTTCCTTGCCTTTTACCTTAACCGTGCAATTTGCTGCAGAGATGTTAATTCCTGGACATGAACCACATGGATACCAACTGAGTAGGAAACCTGTGTGGGATTCGAGAAGAAGCGACTCAATAAATTTTGCTAAACTCCACGGTGCTTATTAGAAATGCAGTTTCTGTTCACGTCAATCTAAAAGGCAGTTTCTGAACATAGTAACAGAAGTCAAAAGATAATTGCCTCACCCCACCCCGACTCAAGGGCAGTGCTAACTGCCCTTGAGTGCTTTTCGTTCTCGATGTGAAGAGTTCTCACGCCTGAGTCACCTTCACGTCTCTGGTTGCTGAGTGAATCACAAAGAAGGAATTTCACCAGAGCTGCAACTGCCTCACTTCCCCACTCGCTCTCCCCGTGTACATTTTCCTGCTCGTCAGTGATTTAAAGAAAACCAAATGGATGCGATGTCATTCTGTAGCCTCTCTGTCGATTCCTCCGTTTCAGTTCCGACGTGGCTTAGATCTCGGGGCGCACTTAATACTAGCGACGCTATGAAAGCACAGGTCCAGAGGTTCCTCTGAGAGTGTAATTTCATTCGTTGCTGTTGCTGATTGAATGAGCCACTAACGTGCGAACTGCTCCAAAACATGGTTCAGGACCTCTGGTGCCAACTCTCGCACGTTGAATAACGACAGACAGCTTCCAAATGAGGTCTTTCAGAGACGGCTTTGGGGTACATTTGACAGACAGACTAGTTCAGGAATCCGTGGTGCGCTGTGACACCAGCGCATCAGCTTCTTCCTTGTATTTGAACCGGGCCGCCTGCGCATGGAATGCAAATGCGGTACTGCTCTTCGTGAAAGGATCAGAAGGCGGTAACTACACTCTCAAACGGAATGGCATATGAACAGAACCAGGTTGGAGAAAAACTTTACAATGCTTTGCACAGTAATTAAATGGAGTTGCATTGCATTTCACTACGAGAGCACATTTGTTCAAGCAAATTCGAAGGCAGGTTCATTGGAACGAAATTCATTGGAACGATTTTCTCATTGGCCCGAAAACCAAATAACGACGATTCGAGTCACCGTATGACTTTGTTTCACAACAGCGATGAAATAACAGTCTCCATTCGGTTCCAGTAAAACTTCAACTTGCGTGGAACGTAAAGCAACAGCAGAGCTGCTTGCGATTTTCCGCGCGGGAGGCGAACACGATCATGACAGCACAGACACTTCGGAAAATTCGGCACTTTTCCACACCACAGTTAATTCCACGGGAAGCAAACTCATTTTTCTTCTGTTTCAAACAGAAATGCAGCAGGGGTCGAAACCGCATTGGAACAAGCGGCGTCGTTGGAGTTGATCAGCAGAAATGGCAGCGGTGGGATTCGAACCCACGCCTCTGTCGAGACTGGAGCCTTAATCCAGCGCTTTAGACCGCTCGGCCACACTACCAGACGGCCGCGGCCGCTCATTTTCTTGCACTTCCAATTGTGCTCCTGCATAACAACACATGCAAAGTCACGTGAAAAGGGTTCCATTTCCCCTCTCCGACTCGCACAGCTGCTGGGATGTGCCCGTCTACAATATCAATTTCGCAGCAGATAATGATAGCCCATCAATCCAGACAAAAATCAATGGTATGCTGAGTCTATCTTCTCAGACTCTTTTCAGCTACAAATGTATCTGTGAGTGCGTGAGAACATATGATCGGTTATGATATTGGTCAAATTACCATGAGCTGCTTGACATTACTGCAATTTCGATTCTTGCTTTGCTAAATGATTTCACCCATTGCTCGAAACAGGACACCTTTCACGTTTACACCGAACACGAAACACACCGGACTACAGGGAAAATGCACAAAGCTGAGCAGGCCGTGTTCCACATCATACCGTGCAGCATAGTTACAGTCACTGTGTCTGTTTTG
This sequence comes from Chiloscyllium plagiosum, assembly GCF_037043375.1. NCBI lineage: Eukaryota > Metazoa > Chordata > Chondrichthyes > Orectolobiformes > Hemiscylliidae > Chiloscyllium > Chiloscyllium plagiosum. The sequence goes on from NW_028270177.1 coordinate 107,996,525, forward strand.
CAAAATAAGAGTCCCAAAGAATGTTCTCCACCCTAAAACCGGAGGTAGCATTACATTCCGAGAACGACAGAACACATTGTGAGGATGCTCTGACCTCGGAGCCAGTTCGAGATGCCACTTTCCTTGCCTTTTACCTTAACCGTGCAATTTGCTGCAGAGATGTTAATTCCTGGACATGAGCCACATGGATACCAACTGAGTAGGAAACCTGTGTGGGATTCGAGAAGAAGCGACTCAATAAATTTTGCTAAACTCCACGGTGCTTATTAGAAATGCAGTTTCTGTTCACGTCAATCTAAAAGGCAGTTTCTGAACATAGTAACAGAAGTCAAAAGATAATTGCCTCACCCCACCCCGACTCAAGGGCAGTGCTAACTGCCCTTGAGTGCTTTTCGTTCTCGATGTGAAGAGTTCTCACGCCTGAGTCACCTTCACGTCTCTGGTTGCTGAGTGAATCACAAAGAAGGAATTTCACCAGAGCTGCAACTGCCTCACTTCCCCACTCGCTCTCCCCGTGTACATTTTCCTGCTCGTCAGTGATTTAAAGAAAACCAAATGGATGCGATGTCATTCTGTAGCCTCTCTGTCGATTCCTCCGTTTCAGTTCCGACGTGGCTTAGATCTCGGGGCGCACTTAATACTAGCGACGCTATGAAAGCACAGGTCCAGAGGTTCCTCTGAGAGTGTAATTTCATTCGTTGCTGTTGCTGATTGAATGAGCCACTAACGTGCGAACTGCTCCAAAACATGGTTCAGGACCTCTGGTGCCAACTCTCGCACGTTGACTAACGACAGACAGCTTCCAAATGAGGTCTTTCAGAGACGGCTTTGGGGTACATTTGACAGACAGACTAGTTCAGGAATCCGTGGTGCGCTGTGACACCAGCGCATCAGCTTCTTCCTTGTATTTGAACCGGGCCGCCTGCGCATGGAATGCAAATGCGGTACTGCTCTTCGTGAAAGGATCAGAAGGCGGTAACTACACTCTCAAACGGAATGGCATATGAACAGAACCAGGTTGGAGAAAAACTTTACAATGCTTTGCACAGTAATTAAATGGAGTTGCATTGCATTTCACTACGAGAGCACATTTGTTCAAGCAAATTCGAAGGCAGGTTCATTGGAACGAAATTCATTGGAACGATTTTTTCATTGGCCCGAAAACCAAATAACGACGATTCGAGTCACCGTATGACTTTGTTTCACAACAGCGATGAAATAACAGTCTCCATTCGGTTCCAGTAAAACTTCAACTTGCGTGGAACGTAAAGCAACAGCAGAGCTGCTTGCGATTTTCCGCGCGGGAGGCGAACACGATCATGACAGCACAGACACTTCGGAAAATTCGGCACTTTTCCACACCACAGTTAATTCCACGGGAAGCAAACTCATTTTTCTTCTGTTTCAAACAGAAATGCAGCAGGGGTCGAAACCGCATTGGAACAAGCGGCGTCGTTGGAGTTGATCAGCAGAAATGGCAGCGGTGGGATTCGAACCCACGCCTCTGTCGAGACTGGAGCCTTAATCCAGCGCCTTAGACCGCTCGGCCACACTACCAGACGGGCGCGGCCGCTCATTTTCTTGCACTTCCAATTGTGCTCCTGCATAACAACACATGCAAAGTCACGTGAAAAGGGTTCCATTTCCCCTCTCCGACTCGCACAGCTGCTGGGATGTGCCCGTCTACAATATCAATTTCGCAGCAGATAATGATAGCCCATCAATCCAGACAAAAATCTGAGTCTATCTTCTCAGACTCTTTTCAGCTACAAATGTATCTGTGAGTGCGTGAGAACATATGATCGGTTATGATATTGGTCAAATTACCATGAGCTGCTTGACATTACTGCAATTTCGATTCTTGCTTTGCTAAATGATTTCACCCATTGCTCGAAACAGGACACCTTTCACGTTTACACCGAACACGAAACACACCGGACTACAGGGAAAATGCACAAAGCTGAGCAGGCCGTGTTCCACATCATACCGTGCAGCATAGTTACAGTCACTGTGTCTGTTTTGCAAAATAAGAGTCCCAAAGAATGTTCTCCACCCTAAAACCGGAGGTAGCATTACATTCCGAGAACGACAGAACACATTGTGAGGATGCTCTGACCTCGGAGCCAGTTCGAGATGCCACTTTCCTTGCCTTTTACCTTAACCGTGCAATTTGCTGCAGAGATGTTAATTCCTGGACATGAGCCACATGGATACCAACTGTGTAGGAAACCTGTGTGGGATTCGAGGAGAAGCGACTCAATAAATTTTGCTAAATTCCATGGTGCTTATTAGAAATGCAGTTTCTGTTCACGTCAATCTAAAAGGCTGTTTCTGAACATAGTAACAGAAGTCAAAAGATAATTGCCTCACCCCACCTCCACTCCGGAAGAGGTGCTAACTGCCCTTGAGTGCTTTTTGTTCTCGATGTGAAGAGCTCTCACGCCTGAGTCACCTTCACGTCTCTGGTTGCTGAGTGAATCACAAAGAAGGAATTTCACCAGTTTTGCAACTGCCTCACTTCCCCACTCGCCCTCCCCGTGAACATTTTCCTGCTCGTCAGTGATTTAAAGAAAACCAAATGGATGCGATGTCATTCTGTAGCCTCTCTGTCGATTCGTCCGTTTCAGTTCCAACGTGGTTAGATCACGGGGCGCTATCAAAGCACAGGTTCAGAGGTTCCTCTGAGAGTGTAATTTCTTTCATTGCTGTTGCTAATTGAATGAGCCACTAACGTGCGAACTGCTCCAAAACGTGATTCAGGACCTCTGGTAACAACTCACGCACGTTGAATAACGACAGACAGCTTCCAAATGATGTCCTTCATAGACGACTTTGGGGGTACATTTGACAGACAGACTAGTTCAGGAATCCGTGGTGCGCTGTGACACCAGCGCATCAGCTTCTTCCCTGTCTAGGAAACGGGCCGCCTGCGCAAGGAATGCAAGTGCGGCACTGCTTTTCGTGGAAGGATCAGAAGGCGGTAACTACACTCTCAAACAGAATGGCATATGATCACAACCAGGTTGGAGAAAAAATTTACAATGCTTTGCACAGTAATTAAATTGAGTTGCATTACATTTCACTACGAGAGACGATTTGTTCAAGCAAATTCGAAGGCAGGTTTGCAGATGGGAAAACAAGCAAGAAAACTCCGCTCCTGTCCATGTAAAATGCTGCAGTTGAAGATCAAAGCAGTTTCTAACTGGAGACCTTTCGCGCGTAAGGCGAACGTGATGACCACTATACTACAGAAACAAGGCGCAGTCGCCACTGCTATGGCTCAATGGCACCCAGCACTGAAAGTTGAAGCTATTTTACCTTTCACCTTTCTGTTTCCAATCGCTCGTTGTTTAATGGGACTTCTTTAATTTTGGCTATGTGGCGAGCATGGACGAGATACACCGAAGTATCTGTTTCCACGCGGTGTGCGCCAATAACATTGTGTTGCTTACACCGGCTGTAAAGGATTACTTTTTAGCGGAGCGTGCCGTCGCAGTCTGTGGCACAATCATTTAGTCTGTTCGACTGCTCACGGGAAAGGTAGCGTTGTAAGACACTGCAGAAACGAACGACTTCCTTACTTTTGCTCCGACTGACCATACTCATGGTCATTACGTTCGCCGTTCACAGGAAAGGTTCCCCAGTATGAAACTGGGCAGAAACAGCCCTGTTCCCAACAGGAGCCTTTTAGATGAGCGGGAATGGAGCTTTCTTGCTTGCTTTGCCATTCGCAAACCTGGCTTTGAGTTTGCTCACGCAAGCCTGCTCTCGGGGTGAAAAGTAATGCAATTCCATTTAATTATTGGGCGAAACGTTGTGAAGGTTTTCTCCAACCTGGTTCTGAACATACGCCATTCTGTTTGAGAGTGCAGTTCCCGCGTTCTGATCATTCCACGAAAAGCAGTACCGCATTTGCATTCCTTGCGCAGGCGGCCCGTGGTGCGCTGTGACACCAGCGCATCAGCTTCTTCCCTGTCTTTGAACCGGGCCGCCTGCGCAAGGAATGCAAATGCGGAACTGCTCTTCGTGAAAGGATCAGAAGGCGGTAACTACACTCTCAAACGGAATGGCATATGAACAGAACCAGGTTGGAGAAAAACTTTACAATGCTTTGCACAGTAATTAAATAGATTTGCATTACATTTCACTCCGAGAGCACATTTGTTCAAGCAAATTCGAAGGCAGGTTTGCAGATGGGAAAGCAAGCAAGAAAACTCCGTTCCTGACCATGTAAAAGGCCGCAGTTGAAGAACAAAGCAGTTTCTGCGCACTTTCGAAATGGGCACCTTTCGCGTGTAAGGCGAGCGTGATGACCACTACACTACAGAAACTAGCCTCAGCCAGCCGTGCTGCGGCTCAGTGGCATCCAGCACTGACAGTTGAAGCCATTCTACCTTTCACCTTTCTATTTCCAATAGCTCGTTGTTTCATGGGACTTGTTTAATTTTGGCTATGTGGTGAGCATGGACGAGATACACCGAAGTATCTGTTTCCACGCGGTGTACCCCAATAACGTTGTGTTGCTTACACCGGCTTTAAAGGATTACTTTTTAGCGGAGCTTGCCGTCACAGTCTGTGGCACAATCATTTAGTCTGTTCGACTGCTCACGGGAAAGGTCGTATTGTGAAACACTGCAGAAACGAACGACTTCCTTACTTTTGCTCCGACTGACCATACTCAGTGAAATTTTCCCAGATTCTCAGTTGAGGACTTTTGCAGCTGTAAGTTACCTCAGAAACCCTGTTAATTCGTAATGTATTGAGCGAATCGCAAAACAGGAAGCATTTAACGCGGAACACAAACAAAACTGGCAAACCAAATGCATTTTCAGACACAGCGAGCATGAATGCTAAATGTGAGACAATCCGGGGGCATGAGCCATAAAGGAATCTCACAACTAACAACAGGGCAATTCCAAACTTCTCTTTCAAACATACTGGAGACTGAGTGCACCACCACTTCCGAGACAATGCTGAAAAGAGAGAAAGAAAGAACATAACAAGAGTGGTCCATAAAAAGTGAATTCACCAATCACAGTCTCGATTAGATTACCTTTCCCTTCCGATGTCTCCAGGACGGAGATGAAGTAAATGGGAGAAATTCAATAACAAATGACATCGAAATTCATTGGAACGATTTTCTCATTGGCCCGAAAACCAAATAACGACGATTCGAGTCACCGTATGACTTTGTTTCACAACAGCGATGAAATAACAGTCTCCATTCGGTTCCAGTAAAACTTCAACTTGCGTGGAACGTAAAGCAACAGCAGAGCTGCTTGCGATTTTCCGCGCGGGAGGCGAACACGATCATGACAGCACAGACACTTCGGAAAATTCGGCACTTTTCCACACCACAGTTAATTCCACGGGAAGCAAACTCATTCTTCTTCTGTTTCAAACAGAAATGCAGCAGGGGTCGAAACCGCATTGGAACAAGCGGCGTCGTTGGAGTTGATCAGCAGAAATGGCAGCGGTGGGATTCGAACCCACGCCTCTGTCGAGACTGGAGCCTTAATCCAGCGCCTTAGACCGCTCGGCCACACTACCAGACGGGCGCGGCCGCTCATTTTCTTGCACTTCCAATTGTGCTCCTGCATAACAACACATGCAAAGTCACGTGAAAAGGGTTCCATTTCCCCTCTCCGACTCGCACAGCTGCTGGGATGTGCCCGTCTACAATATCAATTTCGCAGCAGATAATGATAGCCCATCAATCCAGACAAAAATCAATGGTATGCTGAGTCTATCTTCTCAGACTCTTTTCAGCTACAAATGTATCTGTGAGTGCGTGAGAACATATGATCGGTTATGATATTGGTCAAATTACCATGAGCTGCTTGACATTACTGCAATTTCGATTCTTGCTTTGCTAAATGATTTCACCCATTGCTCGAAACAGGACACCTTTCACGTTTACACCGAACACGAAACACACCGGACTACAGGGAAAATGCACAAAGCTGAGCAGGCCGTGTTCCACATCATACCGTGCAGCATAGTTACAGTCACTGTGTCTGTTTTGCAAAATAAGAGTCCCAAAGAATGTTCTCCACCCTAAAACCGGAGGTAGCATTACATTCCGAGAACGACAGAACACATTGTGAGGATGCTCTGACCTCGGAGCCAGTTCGAGATGCCACTTTCCTTGCCTTTTACCTTAACCGTGCAATTTGCTGCAGAGATGTTAATTCCTGGACATGAGCCACATGGATACCAACTGTGTAGGAAACCTGTGTGGGATTCGAGGAGAAGCGACTCAATAAATTTTGCTAAATTCCATGGTGCTTATTAGAAATGCAGTTTCTGTTCACGTCAATCTAAAAGGCTGTTTCTGAACATAGTAACAGAAGTCAAAAGATAATTGCCTCACCCCACCTCCACTCCGGAAGAGGTGCTAACTGCCCTTGAGTGCTTTTTGTTCTCGATGTGAAGAGCTCTCACGCCTGAGTCACCTTCACGTCTCTGGTTGCTGAGTGAATCACAAAGAAGGAATTTCACCAGTTTTGCAACTGCCTCACTTCCCCACTCGCCCTCCCCGTGAACATTTTCCTGCTCGTCAGTGATTTAAAGAAAACCAAATGGATGCGATGTCATTCTGTAGCCTCTCTGTCGATTCGTCCGTTTCAGTTCCAACGTGGTTAGATCACGGGGCGCTATCAAAGCACAGGTTCAGAGGTTCCTCTGAGAGTGTAATTTCTTTCATTGCTGTTGCTAATTGAATGAGCCACTAACGTGCGAACTGCTCCAAAACGTGATTCAGGACCTCTGGTAACAACTCACGCACGTTGAATAACGACAGACAGCTTCCAAATGATGTCCTTCATAGACGACTTTGGGGGTACATTTGACAGACAGACTAGTTCAGGAATCCGTGGTGCGCTGTGACACCAGCGCATCAGCTTCTTCCCTGTCTAGGAAACGGGCCGCCTGCGCAAGGAATGCAAGTGCGGCACTGCTTTTCGTGGAAGGATCAGAAGGCGGTAACTACACTCTCAAACAGAATGGCATATGATCACAACCAGGTTGGAGAAAAAATTTACAATGCTTTGCACAGTAATTAAATTGAGTTGCATTACATTTCACTACGAGAGACGATTTGTTCAAGCAAATTCGAAGGCAGGTTTGCAGATGGGAAAACAAGCAAGAAAACTCCGCTCCTGTCCATGTAAAATGCTGCAGTTGAAGATCAAAGCAGTTTCTAACTGGAGACCTTTCGCGCGTAAGGCGAACGTGATGACCACTATACTACAGAAACAAGGCGCAGTCGCCACTGCTATGGCTCAATGGCACCCAGCACTGAAAGTTGAAGCTATTTTACCTTTCACCTTTCTGTTTCCAATCGCTCGTTGTTTAATGGGACTTCTTTAATTTTGGCTATGTGGCGAGCATGGACGAGATACACCGAAGTATCTGTTTCCAGGCGGTGTGCGCCAATAACATTGTGTTGCTTACACCGGCTGTAAAGGATTACTTTTTAGCGGAGCGTGCCGTCGCAGTCTGTGGCACAATCATTTAGTCTGTTCGACTGCTCACGGGAAAGGTAGCGTTGTAAGACACTGCAGAAACGAACGACTTCCTTACTTTTGCTCCGACTGACCATACTCATGGTCATTACGTTCGCCGTTCACAGGAAAGGTTCCCCAGTATGAAACTGGGCAGAAACAGCCCTGTTCCCAACAGGAGCCTTTTAGATGAGCGGGAATGGAGCTTTCTTGCTTGCTTTGCCATTCGCAAACCTGGCTTTGAGTTTGCTCACGCAAGCCTGCTCTCGGGGTGAAAAGTAATGCAATTCCATTTAATTATTGGGCGAAACGTTGTGAAGGTTTTCTCCAACCTGGTTCTGAACATACGCCATTCTGTTTGAGAGTGCAGTTCCCGCGTTCTGATCATTCCACGAAAAGCAGTACCGCATTTGCATTCCTTGCGCAGGCGGCGCGTGGTGCGCTGTGACACCAGCGCATCAGCTTCTTCCCTGTCTTTGAACCGGGCCGCCTGCGCAAGGAATGCAAATGCGGAACTGCTCTTCGTGAAAGGATCAGAAGGCGGTAACTACACTCTCAAACGGAATGGCATATGAACAGAACCAGGTTGGAGAAAAACTTTACAATGCTTTGCACAGTAATTAAATAGATTTGCATTACATTTCACTCCGAGAGCACATTTGTTCAAGCAAATTCGAAGGCAGGTTTGCAGATGGGAAAGCAAGCAAGAAAACTCCGTTCCTGACCATGTAAAAGGCCGCAGTTGAAGAACAAAGCAGTTTCTGCGCACTTTCGAAATGGGCACCTTTCGCGTGTAAGGCGAGCGTGATGACCACTACACTACAGAAACTAGCCTCAGCCAGCCGTGCTGCGGCTCAGTGGCATCCAGCACTGACAGTTGAAGCCATTCTACCTTTCACCTTTCTATTTCCAATAGCTCGTTGTTTCATGGGACTTGTTTAATTTTGGCTATGTGGTGAGCATGGACGAGATACACCGAAGTATCTGTTTCCACGCGGTGTACCCCAATAACGTTGTGTTGCTTACACCGGCTTTAAAGGATTACTTTTTAGCGGAGCTTGCCGTCACAGTCTGTGGCACAATCATTTAGTCTGTTCGACTGCTCACGGGAAAGGTCGTATTGTGAAACACTGCAGAAACGAACGACTTCCTTACTTTTGCTCCGACTGACCATACTCAGTGAAATTTTCCCAGATTCTCAGTTGAGGACTTTTGCAGCTGTAAGTTACCTCAGAAACCCTGTTAATTCGTAATGTATTGAGCGAATCGCAAAACAGGAAGCATTTAACGCGGAACACAAACAAAACTGGCAAACCAAATGCATTTTCAGACACAGCGAGCATGAATGCTAAATGTGAGACAATCCGGGGGCATGAGCCATAAAGGAATCTCACAACTAACAACAGGGCAATTCCAAACTTCTCTTTCAAACATACTGGAGACTGAGTGCACCACCACTTCCGAGACAATGCTGAAAAGAGAGAAAGAAAGAACATAACAAGAGTGGTCCATAAAAAGTGAATTCACCAATCACAGTCTCGATTAGATTACCTTTCCCTTCCGATGTCTCCAGGACGGAGATGAAGTAAATGGGAGAAATTCAATAACAAATGACATCGAAATTCATTGGAACGATTTTCTCATTGGCCCGAAAACCAAATAACGACGATTCGAGTCACCGTATGACTTTGTTTCACAACAGCGATGAAATAACAGTCTCCATTCGGTTCCAGTAAAACTTCAACTTGCGTGGAACGTAAAGCAACAGCAGAGCTGCTTGCGATTTTCCGCGCGGGAGGCGAACACGATCATGACAGCACAGACACTTCGGAAAATTCGGCACTTTTCCACACCACAGTTAATTCCACGGGAAGCAAACTCATTTTTCTTCTGTTTCAAACAGAAATGCAGCAGGGGTCGAAACCGCATTGGAACAAGCGGCGTCGTTGGAGTTGATCAGCAGAAATGGCAGCGGTGGGATTCGAACCCACGCCTCTGTCGAGACTGGAGCCTTAATCCAGCGCCTTAGACCGCTCGGCCACACTACCAGACGGCCGCGGCCGCTCATTTTCTTGCACTTCCAATTGTGCTCCTGCATAACAACACATGCAAAGTCACGTGAAAAGGGTTCCATTTCCCCTCTCCGACTCGCACAGCTGCTGGGATGTGCCCGTCTACAATATCAATTTCGCAGCAGATAATGATAGCCCATCAATCCAGACAAAAATCAATGGTATGCTGAGTCTATCTTCTCAGACTCTTTTCAGCTACAAATGTATCTGTGAGTGCGTGAGAACATATGATCGGTTATGATATTGGTCAAATTACCATGAGCTGCTTGACATTACTGCAATTTCGATTCTTGCTTTGCTAAATGATTTCACCCATTGCTCGAAACAGGACACCTTTCACGTTTACACCGAACACGAAACACACCGGACTACAGGGAAAATGCACAAAGCTGAGCAGGCCGTGTTCCACATCATACCGTGCAGCATAGTTACAGTCACTGTGTCTGTTTTGCAAAATAAGAGTCCCAAAGAATGTTCTCCACCCTAAAACCGGAGGTAGCATTACATTCCGAGAACGACAGAACACATTGTGAGGATGCTCTGACCTCGGAGCGAGTTCGAGATGCCACTTTCCTTGCCTTTTACCTTAACCGTGCAATTTGCTGCAGAGATGTTAATTCCTGGACATGAGCCACATGGATACCAACTGTGTAGGAAACCTGTGTGGGATTCGAGGAGAAGCGACTCAATAAATTTTGCTAAATTCCATGGTGCTTATTAGAAATGCAGTTTCTGTTCACGTCAATCTAAAAGGCTGTTTCTGAACATAGTAACAGAAGTCAAAAGATAATTGCCTCACCCCACCTCCACTCCGGAAGAGGTGCTAACTGCCCTTGAGTGCTTTTTGTTCTCGATGTGAAGAGCTCTCACGCCTGAGTCACCTTCACGTCTCTGGTTGCTGAGTGAATCACAAAGAAGGAATTTCACCAGTTTTGCAACTGCCTCACTTCCCCACTCGCCCTCCCCGTGAACATTTTCCTGCTCGTCAGTGATTTAAAGAAAACCAAATGGATGCGATGTCATTCTGTAGCCTCTCTGTCGATTCGTCCGTTTCAGTTCCAACGTGGTTAGATCACGGGGCGCTATCAAAGCACAGGTTCAGAGGTTCCTCTGAGAGTGTAATTTCTTTCATTGCTGTTGCTAATTGAATGAGCCACTAACGTGCGAACTGCTCCAAAACGTGATTCAGGACCTCTGGTAACAACTCACGCACGTTGAATAACGACAGACAGCTTCCAAATGATGTCCTTCATAGACGACTTTGGGGGTACATTTGACAGACAGACTAGTTCAGGAATCCGTGGTGCGCTGTGACACCAGCGCATCAGCTTCTTCCCTGTCTAGGAAACGGGCCGCCTGCGCAAGGAATGCAAGTGCGGCACTGCTTTTCGTGGAAGGATCAGAAGGCGGTAACTACACTCTCAAACAGAATGGCATATGATCACAACCAGGTTGGAGAAAAAATTTACAATGCTTTGCACAGTAATTAAATTGAGTTGCATTACATTTCACTACGAGAGACGATTTGTTCAAGCAAATTCGAAGGCAGGTTTGCAGATGGGAAAACAAGCAAGAAAACTCCGCTCCTGTCCATGTAAAATGCTGCAGTTGAAGATCAAAGCAGTTTCTAACTGGAGGCCTTTCGCGCGTAAGGCGAACGTGATGACCACTATACTACAGAAACAAGGCGCAGTCGCCACTGCTATGGCTCAATGGCACCCAGCACTGAAAGTTGAAGCTATTTTACCTTTCACCTTTCTATTTCCAATAGCTCGTTGTTTCATGGGACTTGTTTAATTTTGGCTATGTGGTGAGCATGGACGAGATACACCGAAGTATCTGTTTCCACGCGGTGTACCCCAATAACGTTGTGTTGCTTACACCGGCTTTAAAGGATTACTTTTTAGCGGAGCTTGCCGTCACAGTCTGTGGCACAATCATTTAGTCTGTTCGACTGCTCACGGGAAAGGTCGTATTGTGAAACACTGCAGAAACGAACGACTTCCTTACTTTTGCTCCGACTGACCATACTCAGTGAAATTTTCCCAGATTCTCAGTTGAGGACTTTTGCAGCTGTAAGTTACCTCAGAAACCCTGTTAATTCGTAATGTATTGAGCGAATCGCAAAACAGGAAGCATTTAACGCGGAACACAAACAAAACTGGCAAACCAAATGCATTTTCAGACACAGCGAGCATGAATGCTAAATGTGAGACAATCCGGGGGCATGAGCCATAAAGGAATCTCACAACTAACAACAGGGCAATTCCAAACTTCTCTTTCAAACATACTGGAGACTGAGTGCACCACCACTTCCGAGACAATGCTGAAAAGAGAGAAAGAAAGAACATAACAAGAGTGGTCCATAAAAAGTGAATTCACCAATCACAGTCTCGATTAGATTACCTTTCCCTTCCGATGTCTCCAGGACGGAGATGAAGTAAATGGGAGAAATTCAATAACAAATGACATCGAAATTCATTGGAACGATTTTCTCATTGGCCCGAAAACCAAATAACGACGATTCGAGTCACCGTATGACTTTGTTTCACAACAGCGATGAAATAACAGTCTCCATTCGGTTCCAGTAAAACTTCAACTTGCGTGGAACGTAAAGCAACAGCAGAGCTGCTTGCGATTTTCCGCGCGGGAGGCGAACACGATCATGACAGCACAGACACTTCGGAAAATTCGGCACTTTTCCACACCACAGTTAATTCCACGGGAAGCAAACTCATTCTTCTTCTGTTTCAAACAGAAATGCAGCAGGGGTCGAAACCGCATTGGAACAAGCGGCGTCGTTGGAGTTGATCAGCAGAAATGGCAGCGGTGGGATTCGAACCCACGCCTCTGTCGAGACTGGAGCCTTAATCCAGCGCCTTAGACCGCTCGGCCACACTACCAGACGGGCGCGGCCGCTCATTTTCTTGCACTTCCAATTGTGCTCCTGCATAACAACACATGCAAAGTCACGTGAAAAGGGTTCCATTTCCCCTCTCCGACTCGCACAGCTGCTGGGATGTGCCCGTCTACAATATCAATTTCGCAGCAGATAATGATAGCCCATCAATCCAGACAAAAATCAATGGTATGCTGAGTCTATCTTCTCAGACTCTTTTCAGCTACAAATGTATCTGTGAGTGCGTGAGAACATATGATCGGTTATGATATTGGTCAAATTACCATGAGCTGCTTGACATTACTGCAATTTCGATTCTTGCTTTGCTAAATGATTTCACCCATTGCTCGAAACAGGACACCTTTCACGTTTACACCGAACACGAAACACACCGGACTACAGGGAAAATGCACAAAGCTGAGCAGGCCGTGTTCCACATCATACCGTGCAGCATAGTTACAGTCACTGTGTCTGTTTTGCAAAATAAGAGTCCCAAAGAATGTTCTCCACCCTAAAACCGGAGGTAGCATTACATTCCGAGAACGACAGAACACATTGTGAGGATGCTCTGACCTCGGAGCCAGTTCGAGATGCCACTTTCCTTGCCTTTTACCTTAACCGTGCAATTTGCTGCAGAGATGTTAATTCCTGGACATGAGCCACATGGATACCAACTGTGTAGGAAACCTGTGTGGGATTCGAGGAGAAGCGACTCAATAAATTTTGCTAAATTCCATGGTGCTTATTAGAAATGCAGTTTCTGTTCACGTCAATCTAAAAGGCTGTTTCTGAACATAGTAACAGAAGTCAAAAGATAATTGCCTCACCCCACCTCCACTCCGGAAGAGGTGCTAACTGCCCTTGAGTGCTTTTTGTTCTCGATGTGAAGAGCTCTCACGCCTGAGTCACCTTCACGTCTCTGGTTGCTGAGTGAATCACAAAGAAGGAATTTCACCAGTTTTGCAACTGCCTCACTTCCCCACTCGCCCTCCCCGTGAACATTTTCCTGCTCGTCAGTGATTTAAAGAAAACCAAATGGATGCGATGTCATTCTGTAGCCTCTCTGTCGATTCGTCCGTTTCAGTTCCAACGTGGTTAGATCACGGGGCGCTATCAAAGCACAGGTTCAGAGGTTCCTCTGAGAGTGTAATTTCTTTCATTGCTGTTGCTAATTGAATGAGCCACTAACGTGCGAACTGCTCCAAAACGTGATTCAGGACCTCTGGTAACAACTCACGCACGTTGAATAACGACAGACAGCTTCCAAATGATGTCCTTCATAGACGACTTTGGGGGTACATTTGACAGACAGACTAGTTCAGGAATCCGTGGTGCGCTGTGACACCAGCGCATCAGCTTCTTCCCTGTCTAGGAAACGGGCCGCCTGCGCAAGGAATGCAAGTGCGGCACTGCTTTTCGTGGAAGGATCAGAAGGCGGTAACTACACTCTCAAACAGAATGGCATATGATCACAACCAGGTTGGAGAAAAAATTTACAATGCTTTGCACAGTAATTAAATTGAGTTGCATTACATTTCACTACGAGAGACGATTTGTTCAAGCAAATTCGAAGGCAGGTTTGCAGATGGGAAAACAAGCAAGAAAACTCCGCTCCTGTCCATGTAAAATGCTGCAGTTGAAGATCAAAGCAGTTTCTAACTGGAGGCCTTTCGCGCGTAAGGCGAACGTGATGACCACTATACTACAGAAACAAGGCGCAGTCGCCACTGCTATGGCTCAATGGCACCCAGCACTGAAAGTTGAAGCTATTTTACCTTTCACCTTTCTGTTTCCAATCGCTCGTTGTTTAATGGGACTTCTTTAATTTTGGCTATGTGGCGAGCATGGACGAGATACACCGAAGTATCTGTTTCCACGCGGTGTGCGCCAATAACATTGTGTTGCTTACACCGGCTGTAAAGGATTACTTTTTAGCGGAGCGTGCCGTCGCAGTCTGTGGCACAATCATTTAGTCTGTTCGACTGCTCACGGGAAAGGTAGCGTTGTAAGACACTGCAGAAACGAACGACTTCCTTACTTTTGCTCCGACTGACCATACTCATGGTCATTACGTTCGCCGTTCACAGGAAAGGTTCCCCAGTATGAAACTGGGCAGAAACAGCCCTGTTCCCAACAGGAGCCTTTTAGATGAGCGGGAATGGAGCTTTCTTGCTTGCTTTGCCATTCGCAAACCTGGCTTTGAGTTTGCTCACGCAAGCCTGCTCTCGGGGTGAAAAGTAATGCAATTCCATTTAATTATTGGGCGAAACGTTGTGAAGGTTTTCTCCAACCTGGTTCTGAACATAGGCCATTCTGTTTGAGAGTGCAGTTCCCGCGTTCTGATCATTCCACGAAAAGCAGTACCGCATTTGCATTCCTTGCGCAGGCGGCCCGTGGTGCGCTGTGACACCAGCGCATCAGCTTCTTCCCTGTCTTTGAACCGGGCCGCCTGCGCAAGGAATGCAAATGCGGAACTGCTCTTCGTGAAAGGATCAGAAGGCGGTAACTACACTCTCAAACGGAATGGCATATGAACAGAACCAGGTTGGAGAAAAACTTTACAATGCTTTGCACAGTAATTAAATAGATTTGCATTACATTTCACTCCGAGAGCACATTTGTTCAAGCAAATTCGAAGGCAGGTTTGCAGATGGGAAAGCAAGCAAGAAAACTCCGTTCTTGACCATGTAAAAGGCCGCAGTTGAAGAACAAAGCAGTTTCTGCGCACTTTCGAAATGGGCACCTTTCGCGTGTAAGGCGAGCGTGATGACCACTACACTACAGAAACTAGCCTCAGCCAGCCGTGCTGCGGCTCAGTGGCATCCAGCACTGACAGTTGAAGCCATTCTACCTTTCACCTTTCTGTTTCCAATAGCTCGTTGTTTCATGGGACTTTTTTAATTTTGGCTATGTGGTGAGCATGGACGAGATACACCGAAGTATCTGTTTCCACGCGGTGTACCCCAATAACGTTGTGTTGCTTACACCGGCTTTAAAGGATTACTTTTTAGCGGAGCTTGCCGTCACAGTCTGTGGCACAATCATTTAGTCTGTTCGACTGCTCACGGGAAAGGTCGTATTGTGAAATACTGCAGAAACGAACGACTTCCTTACTTTTGCTCCGACTGACCATACTCAGTGAAATTTTCCCAGATTCTCAGTTGAGGACTTTTGCAGCTGTAAGTTACCTCAGAAACCCTGTTAATTCGTAATGTATTGAGCGAATCGCAAAACAGGAAGCATTTAACGCGGAACACAAACAAAACTGGCAAACCAAATGCATTTTCAGACACAGCGAGCATGAATGCTAAATGTGAGACAATCCGGGGGCATGAGCCATAAAGGAATCTCACAACTAACAACAGGGCAATTCCAAACTTCTCTTTCAAACATACTGGAGACTGAGTGCACCACCACTTCCGAGACAATGCTGAAAAGAGAGAAAGAAAGAACATAACAAGAGTGGTCCATAAAAAGTGAATTCACCAATCACAGTCTCGATTAGATTACCTTTCCCTTCCGATGTCTCCAGGACGGAGATGAAGTAAATGGGAGAAATTCAATAACAAATGACATCGAAATTCATTGGAACGATTTTCTCATTGGCCCGAAAACCAAATAACGACGATTCGAGTCACCGTATGACTTTGTTTCACAACAGCGATGAAATAACAGTCTCCATTCGGTTCCAGTAAAACTTCAACTTGCGTGGAACGTAATGCAACAGCAGAGCTGCTTGCGATTTTCCGCGCGGGAGGCGAACACGATCATGACAGCACAGACACTTCGGAAAATTCGGCACTTTTCCACACCACTGTTAATTCCACGGGAAGCAAACTCATTTTTCTTCTGTTTCAAACAGAAATGCAGCAGGGGTCGAAACCGCATTGGAACAAGCGGCGTCGTTGGAGTTGATCAGCAGAAATGGCAGCGGTGGGATTCGAACCCACGCCTCTGTCGAGACTGGAGCCTTAATCCAGCGCCTTAGACCGCTCGGCCACACTACCAGACGGGCGCGGCCGCTCATTTTCTTGCACTTCCAATTGTGCTCCTGCATAACAACACATGCAAAGTCACGTGAAAAGGGTTCCATTTCCCCTCTCCGACTCGCACAGCTGCTGGGATGTGCCCGTCTACAATATCAATTTCGCAGCAGATAATGATAGCCCATCAATCCAGACAAAAATCAATGGTATGCTGAGTCTATCTTCTCAGACTCTTTTCAGCTACAAATGTATCTGTGAGTGCGTGAGAACATATGATCGGTTATGATATTGGTCAAATTACCATGAGCTGCTTGACATTACTGCAATTTCGATTCTTGCTTTGCTAAATGATTTCACCCATTGCTCGAAACAGGACACCTTTCACGTTTACACCGAACACGAAACACACCGGACTACAGGGAAAATGCACAAAGCTGAGCAGGCCGTGTTCCACATCATACCGTGCAGCATAGTTACAGTCACTGTGTCTGTTTTGCAAAATAAGAGTCCCAAAGAATGTTCTCCACCCTAAAACCGGAGGTAGCATTACATTCTGAGAACGACAGAACACATTGTGAGGATGCTCTGACCTCGGAGCCAGTTCGAGATGCCACTTTCCTTGCCTTTTACCTTAACCGTGCAATTTGCTGCAGAGATGTTAATTCCTGGACATGAGCCACATGGATACCAACTGAGTAGGAAACCTGTGTGGGATTCGAGGAGAAGCGACTCAATAAATTTTGCTAAACTCCACGGTGCTTATTAGAAATGCAGTCTCTGTTCACATCAATCTAAAAGGCACTTTCTGAACATCGTAACAGAAGTCATAAGGTAATTAGCTCACACACACCCCGCTCCGGAAGAGGTGCTAACTGCCCTTGAGTGCTTTTTTGTTCTCGATGTGAAGAGCTCTCACGCCTGAGTCACCTTCACGTCTCTGGTTGCTGAGTGAATCACAAAGAAGGAATTTCACCAGAGCTGCAACTACCTCACTTCCCCACTCGCCCGCCCAGTTTACATTTTCCTGCTCGTCAGTGATTTAAAGAAAACCAAATGGATGCGATGTCATTCTGTAGCCTCTCTGTCGATTCCTCCGTTTCAGTTCCGACGTGGCTTAGATCTCTGGGCGCACTTAGTACTAGCGACGCTATGAAAGCACAGGTCCAGAGGTTCCTCTGAGAGTGTAATTTCTTTCGTTGCTGTTGCTGATTGAATGAGCCACTAACGTGCGAACTGCTCCAAAACATGGTTCAGGACCTCTGGTGCCAACTCTCGCACGTTGAATAACGACAGACAGCTTCCAAATGAGGTCTTTCAGAGACGGCTTTGGGGTACATTTGACAGACAGACTAGTTCAGGAATCCGTGGTGCGCTGTGACACCAGCGCATCAGCTTCTTCCCTGTCTTTGAACCGGGCCGCCTGCGCAAGGAATGCAAATGCGGTACTGCTCTTCGTGAAAGGATCAGAAGGCGGTAACTACACTCTCAAACGGAATGGCATATGAACAGAACCAGGTTGGAGAAAAACTTTACAATGCTTTGCACAGTAATTAAATGAATTTGCATTACATTTCACTACGAGAGCACATTTGTTCAAGCAAATTCGAAGGCAGGTTTGCAGATGGGAAAGCAAGCAAGAAAACTCCGTTCTTGACCATGTAAAAGGCCGCAGTTGAAGAACAAAGCAGTTTCTGCGCACTTGCGAAATGGGCACCTTTCGCGTGCAAGGCGAGCGTGATGACCACTACACTACAGAAACTAGCCTCAGCCAGCCGTGCTGCGGCTCAGTGGCATCCAGCACTGACAGTTGAAGCCATTTTACCTTTCACCTTTCTGTTTCCAATAGCTCGTTGTTTCATGGGACTTGTTTAATTTTGGCGATGTGGTGAGCATGGACGAGATACACCGAAGTATCTGTTTCCACGCGGTGTACCCCAATAACGTTGTGTTGCTTACACCGGCTTTAAAGGATTACTTTTTAGCGGAGCTTGCCGTCGCAGTCTGTGGCACAATCATTTAGTCTGTTCGACTGCTCACGGGAAAGGTCGTATTGTGAAACACTGCAGAAACGAACGATTTCCTTACTTTTGCTCCGACTGACCATACTCAGTGAAATTTTCCCAGATTCTCAGTTGAGGACTTTTGCAGCTGTAAGTTACCTCAGAAACCCTGTTAATTCGTAATGTATTGAGCGAATCGCAAAACAGGAAGCATTTAACGCGGAACACAAACAAAACTGGCAAACCAAATGCATTTTCAGACACAGCGAGCATGAATGCTAAATGTGAGACAATCCGGGGGCATGAGCCATAAAGGAATCTCACAACTAACAACAGGGCAATTCCAAACTTCTCTTTCAAACATACTGGAGACTGAGTGCGCCACCACTTCCGAGACAATGCTGAAAAGAGAGAAAGAAAGAACATAACAAGAGTGGTCCATAAAAAGTGAATTCACCAATCACAGTCTCGATAAGATTACCTTTCCCTTCCGATGTCTCCAGGACGGAGATGAAGTAAATGGGAGAAATTCAATAACAAATGACATCGAAATTCATTGGAACGATTTTCTCATTGGCCCGAAAACCAAATAACGACGAGTCGAGTCACCGTATGACTTTGTTTCACAACAGCGATGAAATAACAGTCTCCATTCGGTTCCAGTAAAAATTCAACTTGCGTGGAACGTAAAGCAACAGCAGAGCTGCTTGCGATTTTCCGCGCGGGAGGCGAACACGATCATGACAGCACAGACACTTCGGAAAATTCGGCACTTTACCACACCACAGTTAATTCCACGGGAAGCAAACTCATTTTTCTTCTGTTTCAAACAGAAATGCAGCAGGGGTCGAAACCGCATTGGAACAAGCGGCGTCGTTGGAGTTGATCAGCAGAAATGGCAGCGCTGGGATTCGAACCCACGCCTCAGTCGAGACTGGAGCCTTAATCCAGCGCCGTAAACCGCTCGGCCACACTACCAGCCGCCCGCGGCCGCTCATTTTCTTGCACTTCCAATTATGCTCCTGCATAACAACACATGCAAAGTCACGTGAAAAGGGTTCCATTTCCCCTCTCCGACTCGCACAGCTGCTGGGATGTGCCCGTCTACAATATCAACTTCGCAGCAGATAATGATAGCCCATCAATCCAGACAAAAATCAATGGTATGCTGAGTCTATCTTCTCAGACTCTTTTCAGCTACAAATGTATCTGTGAGTGCGTGAGAACATATGATCGGTTATGATATTGGTCAAATTACCATGAGCTGCTTGACATTACTGCAATTTCGATTCTTGCTTTGCTAAATGATTTCACCCATTGCTCGAAACAGGACACCTTTCACGTTTACACCGAACACGAAACACACCGGACTACAGGGAAAATGCACAAAGCTGAGCAGGCCGTGTTCCACATCATACCGTGCAGCATAGTTACAGTCACTGTGTCTGTTTTGCAAAATAAGAGTCCCAAAGAATGTTCTCCACCCTAAAACCGGAGGTAGCATTACATTCTGAGAACGACAGAACACATTGTGAGGATGCTCTGACCTCGGAGCCAGTTCGAGATGCCACTTTCCTTGCCTTTTACCTTAACCGTGCAATTTGCTGCAGAGATGTTAATTCCTGGACATGAGCCACATGGATACCAACTGAGTAGGAAACCTGTGTGGGATTCGAGGAGAAGCGACTCAATAAATTTTGCTAAACTCCACGGTGCTTATTAGAAATGCAGTCTCTGTTCACATCAATCTAAAAGGCACTTTCTGAACATCGTAACAGAAGTCATAAGGTAATTAGCTCACACACACCCCGCTCCGGAAGAGGTGCTAACTGCCCTTGAGTGCTTTTTTGTTCTCGATGTGAAGAGCTCTCACGCCTGAGTCACCTTCACGTCTCTGGTTGCTGAGTGAATCACAAAGAAGGAATTTCACCAGAGCTGCAACTACCTCACTTCCCCACTCGCCCGCCCAGTTTACATTTTCCTGCTCGTCAGTGATTTAAAGAAAACCAAATGGATGCGATGTCATTCTGTAGCCTCTCTGTCGATTCCTCCGTTTCAGTTCCGACGTGGCTTAGATCTCTGGGCGCACTTAGTACTAGCGACGCTATGAAAGCACAGGTCCAGAGGTTCCTCTGAGAGTGTAATTTCTTTCGTTGCTGTTGCTGATTGAATGAGCCACTAACGTGCGAACTGCTCCAAAACATGGTTCAGGACCTCTGGTGCCAACTCTCGCACGTTGAATAACGACAGACAGCTTCCAAATGAGGTCTTTCAGAGACGGCTTTGGGGTACATTTGACAGACAGACTAGTTCAGGAATCCGTGGTGCGCTGTGACACCAGCGCATCAGCTTCTTCCCTGTCTTTGAACCGGGCCGCCTGCGCAAGGAATGCAAATGCGGTACTGCTCTTCGTGAAAGGATCAGAAGGCGGTAACTACACTCTCAAACGGAATGGCATATGAACAGAACCAGGTTGGAGAAAAACTTTACAATGCTTTGCACAGTAATTAAATGAATTTGCATTACATTTCACTACGAGAGCACATTTGTTCAAGCAAATTCGAAGGCAGGTTTGCAGATGGGAAAGCAAGCAAGAAAACTCCGTTCTTGACCATGTAAAAGGCCGCAGTTGAAGAACAAAGCAGTTTCTGCGCACTTGCGAAATGGGCACCTTTCGCGTGCAAGGCGAGCGTGATGACCACTACACTACAGAAACTAGCCTCAGCCAGCCGTGCTGCGGCTCAGTGGCATCCAGCACTGACAGTTGAAGCCATTTTACCTTTCACCTTTCTGTTTCCAATAGCTCGTTGTTTCATGGGACTTGTTTAATTTTGGCGATGTGGTGAGCATGGACGAGATACACCGAAGTATCTGTTTCCACGCGGTGTACCCCAATAACGTTGTGTTGCTTACACCGGCTTTAAAGGATTACTTTTTAGCGGAGCTTGCCGTCGCAGTCTGTGGCACAATCATTTAGTCTGTTCGACTGCTCACGGGAAAGGTCGTATTGTGAAACACTGCAGAAACGAACGATTTCCTTACTTTTGCTCCGACTGACCATACTCAGTGAAATTTTCCCAGATTCTCAGTTGAGGACTTTTGCAGCTGTACGTTACCTCAGAAACCCTGTTAATTCGTAATGTATTGAGCGAATCGCAAAACAGGAAGCATTTAACGCGGAACACAAACAAAACTGGCAAACCAAATGCATTTTCAGACACAGCGAGCATGAATGCTAAATGTGAGACAATCCGGGGGCATGAGCCATAAAGGAATCTCACAACTAACAACAGGGCAATTCCAAACTTCTCTTTCAAACATACTGGAGACTGAGTGCGCCACCACTTCCGAGACAATGCTGAAAAGAGAGAAAGAAAGAACATAACAAGAGTGGTCCATAAAAAGTGAATTCACCAATCACAGTCTCGATAAGATTACCTTTCCCTTCCGATGTCTCCAGGACGGAGATGAAGTAAATGGGAGAAATTCAATAACAAATGACATCGAAATTCATTGGAACGATTTTCTCATTGGCCCGAAAACCAAATAACGACGAGTCGAGTCACCGTATGACTTTGTTTCACAACAGCGATGAAATAACAGTCTCCATTCGGTTCCAGTAAAAATTCAACTTGCGTGGAACGTAAAGCAACAGCAGAGCTGCTTGCGATTTTCCGCGCGGGAGGCGAACACGATCATGACAGCACAGACACTTCGGAAAATTCGGCACTTTACCACACCACAGTTAATTCCACGGGAAGCAAACTCATTTTTCTTCTGTTTCAAACAGAAATGCAGCAGGGGTCGAAACCGCATTGGAACAAGCGGCGTCGTTGGAGTTGATCAGCAGAAATGGCAGCGCTGGGATTCGAACCCACGCCTCAGTCGAGACTGGAGCCTTAATCCAGCGCCGTAAACCGCTCGGCCACACTACCAGCCGCCCGCGGCCGCTCATTTTCTTGCACTTCCAATTATGCTCCTGCATAACAACACATGCAAAGTCACGTGAAAAGGGTTCCATTTCCCCTCTCCGACTCGCACAGCTGCTGGGATGTGCCCGTCTACAATATCAACTTCGCAGCAGATAATGATAGCCCATCAATCCAGACAAAAATCAATGGTAAGCCGAGTCTATCTTCTCAGACTCTTTTCAGCTACAAATGTATCTGTGAGTGCGTGAGAACATATGATCGGTTATGATATTGGTCAAATTACCATGAGCTGCTTGACATTACTGCAATTTCGATTCTTGCTTTGCTAAATGTTTTCACCCATTGCTCGAAACAGGACACCTTTCACGTTTACACCGAACACGAAACACACCGGACTACAGGGAAAATGCACAAAGCTGAGCAGGCCGTGTTCCACATTATACTGTGCAGCATAGTTACAGTCACTGTGTCTGTTTTGCAAAATAAGAGTCCCAAAGAATGTTCTCCACCCTAAAACCGGAGGTAGCATTACATTCCGAGAACGACAGAACACATTGTGAGGATGCTCTGACCTCGGAGCCAGTTCGAGATGCCACTTTCCTTGCCTTTTACCTTAACCGTGCAATTTGCTGCAGAGATGTTAATTCCTGGACATGAGCCACATGGATACCAACTGAGTAGGAAACCTGTGTGGGATTCGAGGAGAAGCGACTCAATAAATTTTGCTAAACTCCACGGTGCTTATTAGAAATGCAGTCTCTGTTCACATCAATCTAAAAGGCAGTTTCTGAACAAAGTAACAGAAATCAAAAGATAATTACATCACCCCACCTCCACTCCGGAAGAGGTGCTAACTGCCCTTGAGTGCTTTTTGTTCTCGATGTGAAGAGCTCTCACGCCTGAGTCACCTTCACGTCTCTGGTTGCTGAGTGAATCACAAAGAAGGAATTTCACCAGAGATGCAACTGCCTCACTTCCCCACTCGCCCTCCCAGTTTACATTTTCCTGCTCGTCAGTGATTTAAAGAAAACCAAATGGATGCGATGTCATTCTGTAGCCTCTCTGTCGATTCCTCCGTTTCAGTTCCAACGTGGTTAGATCTCGGGGCGCTATCAAAGCACAGGTCCAGAGGTTCCTCTGAGAGTGTAATTTCTTTCATTGCTGTTGCTAATTGAATGAGCCACTAACGTGCGAACTGCTCCAAAACGTGATTCAGGACCTCTGGTAACAACTCACGCACGTTGAATAACGACAGACAGCTTCCAAATGATGTCCTTCATAGACGACTTTGGGGGTACATTTGACAGACAGACTAGTTCAGGAATCCGCGGTGCGCTGTGACACCAGCGCATCAGCTTCTTCCCTGTCTTTGAACCGGGCCGCCTGCGCAAGGAATGCAAGTGCGGCACTGCTTTTCGTGGAAGGATCAGAAGGCGGTAACTACACTCTCAAACAGAATGGCATATGATCACAACCAGGTTGGAGAAAAACTTTACAATGCTTTGCACAGTAATTAAATGGAGTTGCATTACATTTCACTGCGAGAGCCGATTTGTTCAAGCAAATTCGAAGGCAGGTTTGCAGATGGGAAAGCAAGCAAGAAAACTCCGCTCCTGTCCATGTAATATGCTGCAGTTGAAGATCAAAGCAGTTTCTAACTGGGGACCTTTCGCGCGTCAGGCGAACGTGATGACCACTACACTACAGAAACAAGGCGCAGTCGCCACTGCTATGGCTCAATGGCACCCAGCAATGAAAGTTGAAGCCATTTTACCTTTCACCTTTCTGTTTCCAATCGCTCGTTGTTTAATGGGACTTCTTTAATTTTGGCTATGTGGTGAGCATGGACGAGATACACCGAAGTATCTGTTTCCACGCGGTGTGCGCCAATAACATTGTGTTGCTTACACCGGCGGTAAAGGATTACTTTTTAGCGGAGCTTGACGTCGCAGTCTGTGGCACAATCATTTCGTCTGTTCGACTGCTCACGGGAAAGGTAGCGTTGTAAGACACTGCAGAAACGAACGACTTCCTTTCTTTTGCTCCGACTGACCATACTCCGGGAAATTTTCCCAGATTCTCAGTTGAGGATTTTTGCAGCTGGAAGTTACCTCAGAAACCCTGTTAATTCGTAATGTATTGAGCGAATCGCAAAACAGAAAGCATTTAACACGGAACACAAACAAAACTGGCAAACCAAATGCATTTTCAGACATAGCGAGCATGAATGCTAAATGTGAGACAGGCCGGGGGCATGAGTCATAAAGTAATCTCACAACTAACAACAGGGCAATTCCAAACTGCTCTTTCAAACATACTGGAGCCTGAGTGCACCACCAGTTCCCAGACAATGCTGAAAAGAGAGAAAGAAAGAACACAATAAGAATGGGCCATAAAAAAGTGAATTTCACCAATCACAGTCTCGATTAGATTCCCTTTCCCTTCCGATGTACCCAGGACGGAAATGAAGGAAATGGGAGAAATTAAATATCATATGACAACGAAATTCATTGGAACGATTTTCTCATTGGCCAGAAAACCAAATAACGACGAATCGAGTCACCGAAGGACTTTGTTTCACAACCGCGATGAAATAACAGTCTCCATTATGTTCCAGTAAAAACTCAATTTGCCTGGAACGTGAAGCAACACTAGAGCTGCTTGCGACTTTCCGCGCGGGAGGCGAACACGATCATGACAGCACAGAACTTCCCCACACCACAGTTAATTCCCCGGGAAGCAATACCATTTTCCTTCTTTCTTAAACAGAAATGCACCAGGGGTAGAAACTGCATTATAACAAGGGTGCGCCGTTGGAGTTGATTAACGAAAACGAGTTTAGAGCATGAATCCAGCGCATGAGACCGCTCGGCCACACTACCAACCGGCAAAGCTGCCCATTTTCTTGCGCTTCCAATTGTGCTCCTGCATAACAACAGATGCAAAGTCACGTGAAAAGGGTTCCATGATCTCTCTCCGACTCGCACTTCTGCCTGTGTGTTCGTCTGCAATATCAATTTTGCAGCAGCTAATGATAGCCCATCATTGGGAGACTTTGCGGTACATTTGACAGACAGACTAGCTCAGGAATCCGTGGTGCACTGTGACACCAGCGCATCAGCTTCTTCCCTGCCTTGGAAACGGGCCGTCTGCGCAAGGAATGCAAATGCGGTACTGCTTTTCGTGGAATGATCAGAACGCGGGAACTGCACTCTCAAACAGAATGGCGTATGTTCAGAACCAGGTTGGAGAAAACCTTCACAACGTTTCGCCCAATAATTAAATGGAATTGCATTACTTTTCACCCCGAGAGCAGGCTTGCGTGAGCAAACTCAAAGCCAGGTTTGCGAATGGCAAAGCAAGCAAGAAAGCTCCATTCCCGCTCATCTAAAAGGCTCCTGTTGGGAACAGGGCTGTTTCTGCCCAGTTTCATACTGGGGAACCTTTCCTGTGAAAGGCGAACGTGATAACCATGACACTTCAGAAACAAGTCGCGCCGGGAGCTGTTGCTGTTCTGCGGTGTCCAGCACTAACACTTGCTGCCGTTCTATGCTTTATCTTTCTGTCTCCAATAGCTCGTTGTTGTCCAGCGTTATTGGCATCATCGAAAAGGTTAGAATATCACGTAAAATTGCTTACAGAATATAGACAAGGATGTTGTCATGGTTACAATGTTTGGACTGCAGGGTGAGTCAGTATGGAAAGTTTGTAAACTGAGTGTTTAAGTTGTTTACCCAAGGTGGGGCGAGTTGAAAACTAGAGAGCATAGGTTTAAGATGAGAATGCTAAAATTTTAAGAGAGACCTGAGGCACCTTTCCCACAGAAGGCTGTGCGTGTTTGGAATGAGCTACCAGAGGAAGTGGAGGAGGCTCGTACACTCAGAAGATTTCAAAGGCAACCGGATGAATTTCTGGATAGGAAGGGTCTAGAGGGATAGGAGCCACAATTAGACACACAGGACTTGAACAATTATTAAATATTACATATTCGCAACAATTGTTCTTGTAAACAGTTCACAGCAAACTTGGAAATGATTAAAAATCTCATTTTGCTATCCATAATGTGTAGAACTGAGCAGTAATTATTGGAATGCAAAACATTCAGCAGTGTCTTAACTGATAAGGCCCAATATTAATTCAACGATTACTGTGAACATTCAAATGCCGTTAGTGCATGATGGGAAATGATTAGTTGGTTTGTGGATTTGTTGACCTGAAATAAAAGATATATCTTTCATTGTAATACTGGCACTAATAAATAATGGAGTCAGCTATTATGTGAATTTCGCGATGCATGTTACAAAACATCAACTAAATTTCTGTATGACTGTTGGAATGACAATGAATTGACTATTAATTTTAGAATTCTGACAAAGTAAATTGTACAATATTTCCCAACGAGTTTGCTCTGATGTCGATTAGATATTTAGTAAAGTCAGTGAACTGAGAATTAAAATACTGGTATGATGAGTTCGATAAAAACTGACACGTAGCAAGTATTGATCAGAATTGTGCTGTCATTTAAAACTCTCAGTTATCGAAGAATTCTGAGCTTCGTGTTGCTGCTATTCTTGTAGAATTACCATATGTAATTGTTGCAATTTTTGTGTCATTAATGTTTTGACATTTATGACAGAATAACAAAGAAAATAAGTGGATAAAGAACATAGGTATCAGAAAAATACAGTCAACGGCATTTATAGAGAAATTGCTTTGAATATTGTCTCTGGAAAAAAAAACAGCTGATTAAGTTTAATGGGGATCTGATCAAAATGTACTGAGTCACAATTACACTTTTGTACGGGTGATTGAACTGGATTGCCCATACCGTGAACTTGCGTCATCTCAATACATGCTTTGAATTTTTTTAGATTAGATTTCCCACAGTGTGGAAACTGGGCTTTCGGGCCAACAAATCTACACCGACACTCCGAAGAGTAGCCCACCCAGTCCCAGTTCCCTCTGACTAATGCACCTAAAACTATGGGCAATTTAGCACAGCCAATTCACCTGACCGACACATCTTCGGACTGTGGGAAGAAACCAGGGCAAACCCAGACAGATACGGAGAGAATGTGCAAACTCCATACAGACAGTTGCCCGAAGCTGGAATTGATTACTATGAGCATTCTCAGCTGTAAATATTTTAGTTTGATTATTGCCCTAGGAAAGATGTAGCACGTAAATATTACAAAGATATCTCTTGCTTATCTTACTGTGGGGCGATAACATTATTTTAATAGCATTTTGCTGTGACCTTGGTTGGATATTAATTAAGACTGGTAACACCCTGTGGATTAAAATATAGTAGCTGGCTTTAAGGATAGATGAAAAATAAGAACCATTCACCGAATGTTGAACAGAATTTTTTTTTGCTCAAAAATGCAGGGAATACATGAAAAAAATGTATTGGTTTCTATGAGGAGCATTGTTATTATTGATAAACTTATCAATGTTCATATATTTGTGTCAGAACTAGGAAGAAAAATGCATAGAGTCAAAGTGAACATTACACTGAACAAAAGCTACTTCAAATGACATTTGACTGAAAAGAAATTTTCATAAATACGTCATCAATGTACATTGACATATAACATTAAAATAAGAATGACAAGACTGGAATAAGTTCAAAACATGTTTCTACTTATGAAACGAAAACAATAAATAGTTTGCAGCACGCATGAATTAAAGAAGCAGTCTTTAATGTGACATGTCAGCTGAAGACCACTTCCCATTTTCCAGAAATGCAGGACTGCCAAAAATTCAAAATTTAGTGTTGTTGAGTAATCCAGTAAAATGTGTGCAACATGAGCTTTCTCTTGCACACAGGAAAGAACAAGAAAATGTAAAAGATTTTCAGCATGAAATAGATTTATTTCTTAGTATTACAGTCAATATTCATTCAAAAGTGGAATTGTTGTTTTAAGCAGCAGACATTGTGTTTAATTACTGAGCTGAAATGTAAGATATAGCTTGCATTTATTGGATGGACTGAGGGCCAAAAGTTTACCGTGGTAATTGCTCTCAGGAACAATAAAATACTTCGGTTACTCTACTGAACAGTAATTAGATGCTCATGAAGATCTGTGTTCCCCAATGTGCTGTGTTTTGTGTGAGCACTGATTTCAATAATGCAGATGGAATAATTTGGTGTCAATGATCTTATTTAAAATTAATGAAATTTTGATGCTAGCATTGCTTTGGAAACACACTTAAACCATCATGCTATAAATGCGAGTTACACAAAGTCAACTTTCAAATGAAAATACTCCGATATTTTCGAAACATTCCAATCTGACATTCAGTGTACATAGGTGAGTGAATTTTTTTAACAAAAATTCAGACAATTCATAACCTAAACAATAATTTAAAAATAACTTTGAGTAAAGGATATAAAGACATTAGAAAAAATACAACATTTAGTTACAAATGCAGGAAATCAGCTGATTGATGAATAATAGGAAATGACATTTAATTATTTTATTGAAGAAGAAATTGATTTTCTTTTCATGGAGAATAAGCTTTTATATGTTTTAGTTGTTTGAGCAAAGCTTTTTGGAAAAAGAATTGATGAATATCCTTACTTCAACTCTTTCTTCTTTAAGACAGCAACATTCTCAAATATTTTCGAAGGAATACCGAACCAGCAGAATTAAATGTATGCTTTTCTATGTGGCCTGAAGAAATTAAATAGCATTGTAATTATTGGAATGAACGACAGATTAAAAACTCATGTTGATTTGAAAGACAATTCAACAGTGTTGCCATCATTAAAATAAAACTTGATGCTCACAATGATTGAGAGATTATACACTGCCATAATTTTATATTTGTTCATATACTGAGTTGGAATTCCACATTGATATATCATACTAGATTGAACAATTATTAGATATTAGCAACAGTTGGATTGTCAAAATCCTATCAGTCTGTTTAAGAATAATGAGAAATCTCATCTTGCTGTGTGACTGAGCAATGTATAGAAACAAACAGGAATTATTCCAATAAAAGGTAATTATAGTTTTCTGAATTTTAAAGTCTGAGATTATTGTGATTATTCAAATGGGTAAATATCAGATATTTACAAAGAGTATTTGATGGGAAGTCATTGGTTCCATTGTGGGATAGTTGAGCTGAAAAAATGGATTTTATATTGTAGTATTCATGCTAAGATACAAATGATTAACATAAAATGTGAATCTCACAACATTTGATAGAAAGACTAATTGAAATAATTGTGTAATAATTGCAATGATAATGAATGGATAATTAATGTTGTAATGGAAGCAAATAAAGTGATTCAATATCTTATCAGCACTTTGCTGCGATGTTGATTGGATAGTCATGAAGGTTGGTAAACAAGGGAATACAATACAGGTTTAAAGACCGAACACACACACAAAAAAAATCCATTCAGTGATTATTGAACAAAATTTTCTTTTTGCTCAATAATGGAAGAAATGCAAGCATTTTATTTTGATCCATTGATTTCCTTGTAGAGCTATGCTATTTTAAATTATATAATTATTATTCTGATCAATGTTTAGATATTTGTGTCAGAATTAGGAAGAAAATAAACTGACAGTGAAAGTGAATTTATAGTGAATAAAAGATGCAGTGAATGACATGTGGTTTAAAAAGGATTTGTATAATTGTGTAATTATTGCACATTGATAAATAATGTTGAAATAAAAATGAAAAAAAACAACATATTCAAAGCATCCTTTTTTTACAATTAAAATTAAAATAATAATCACTTTGAAGAACATGATTTGAAAAAGGAAACAGGCATTTAATGTGATATTTTACCTGAAGACAACTTTCCTTTTTCAAAAAGTAGGACTTCCAAGAATTGAACATTTAGTGTGTTTGTTGAACGAACAAACAAATGGATGCAACTGCACTTTTTCTTGCATGCAACAAACTTCATAAAAATTTTAAAATAATTTTAGTATGTAAAAGATGTAGGTCTTAGTGGGATCATTTGAAACACAATTCATGTTTGTATTGAATTGAATTCTAATCAAAGCAAGTCAACAGGAATCCACTATTAAAAGAAAAACCAATAGGATTCCATTATTGAACTAAAAATCAACTGGGACTGCAATATTACAATAAAAAACTGCTTTCGATGAATTGGAAACTACAATGTAATATGGTTGCATCAGTTGATGTACTGTGCCATAATATAATACTTAAAGCTGGATATACTGTATTTGAACAATATTAAAATATTTTTTGGCTACAATCTGGATTACAAAAAGTTAATTGCACCATATTAATGATGAGAACTGTCAGGTTGTTATGTAACTACGTAATGTGTAGAGATGAACAGTAATTATTGGTGTGAAAAGAAATCAGACATGACTTGATTTATATGTCTGAACGTTAACGTCATGATTCCTGAGCGTATTCAAATAAGAAAGAATAAGGTATTTACTGCGAGTGCTGGAATGCAAGTCATTGTTTGTATCGTGGGTGTGTTGACCTGGAATAAATAATCTGTTTTTCATTGTAATATGAAACACTATGGCTTAGTACATCGATTTACTCAAAAACACATTGCACTCTACAATCTCCCAAACATAGCTAAATTTAATTTCATGGGTGGAAACTTAGTTAGATTGATTTGATTATATTTCACTTCATTGTTCACATTTATTGTAGTTCTTGCTAAATATCCATGAAATTTCCAATGATTTAATTAAATACCACATGTTTGGAAAAAGGGAATTTGCTTTTAGCTGATTTGTCATCTTTAATACCTTTTCTTCTTTCCCAATTCATGCACATTGTTTTTAAATTTTTAGTTCAATTTATGAAAAAGTGATTTGAAGATACAGAAATGTTAAAGCTTTTATCCGAAATTATTTGTCAATGTACAATATTTCACAAGTGTGTCACATTTCTTCTTTCTACCAAATGTCATGGATTGTACCTTTCACTAAAAAGGATAATCACATTCATTATCTATTCACGTTCTGTCTAATTCTGTCCCAAACATCTAACCACTGATTGCGGTTAAAATTTGACAAATTATAAATTACCTTTCTCTCCAAGAAATACAATGGAAAGAAGAGAGAATTCTTGAATCGCCTGCATTTTTGAATGAAAATATAATTCTGTTTGATAATGACCATTAGGTTTCTATCAACCTAGTTACCTTGTTTTAATCCTGTTTACTGATCTTAATGAATATTTAATCAACATCAAAGTAAGCTACTTTGAAAGCACTGAAACAGTTTTCTTTTTTAGAATTCTAACATTAATTATAAATAAAAACGGAAAGATCTGTAGATGCTGTAGACATTCAAGTTTACAAAGTAGTTAATCAGTTGACTGACAAGAAATAGGTAGTGGGATTTGTTAGTTTACTGAAGAAGAAATCAACTTTATTTCAAATTTATAGTATGAAAGAATAATGTTTCATGTGTTTCGATTTTTTCAAAGGGGCAAGTCCAAACAAAAAGGAATGATCAATTGGATTTAGACATTTTAACCTTTAGATTACATTAGATTCCCTAGAATGTGGAAACAGGCCCTTCGGCCCAACAAATCCACACCAACTCTCCAAAGAGAAACCCACCCAGACCCATTCCCCTACATTTACCCCTGACTAACCCATCTAACGCTACGGGCAATTTAGAATGGCCAATTCACCTAACCTGCATATCTTTGGACTGTGGGAGGAAACCGGAGTACCTGGAGAAAACTTACGCAGACACAGGGGGCATGTGCAAACTCGACACAGACAGTTGCCACACAGGATTGAGGCAGCAGTGCTAACCACTGAGCCACCGTGCCACCCAATTCTGCGCCATTTCTGCAACATTCTCAAATATTCTTTAGGAACTTATAGGCAACGTAATTAGATACAGGTATCCCCCGCTATCCGAAAGTAGAGCATTGCAATGAAACCTTTCATGAGCTGAAATGGTGTAAATCGAAAAAGCATTAATTTGTATGGGAAAAAATCCCCCAATTTCCTAAAAGCAAAAATCCACTTTGGATTTATTTCAGCGAGAGAAAACACGTATTAAGGTAATTATTTTGGAAAAGCAAAGTGTCGTAAAACAAACTTTTTCAAAGTGGAGGATACCTGCACACATATTTCTTGGTAATGTGACAAAAATAACAATCAGATTTTGTGATTATTGCAACGAATAATAGATAGAAGCAGATCTAATGTTGGATTGAAAAGTCTGTGCTTAGTTATTTTCTAATCAACATTCAGAGTTGTTCTGATACAGCTCAATTGAAGGTGTAATTTGAAACTTTGCCTCCTGGTCTTGTAGTAGAGACACTACCACAGCTCCACAAGCTCCTTTGAAAATGTTCCCACCCAGGACGGGCAGGAGTGTAATGGCATATTTAATGTGGTTACTCAAATGAAAACTAATCAGCTGTTTATTGTAGTAATTGGAGTGGGAATTAATTAAGTAGTTTGTGTGTGTAATGGACTGGAAATGAAATAGTAATTTACATTAACAATAGAGTAAAGGAATGATGTTCTTAAGTAAATAGGATTCTCATGACAATTCTTCAAACGACAAATTGACTGTGTGATCATTGTACGTTGATTTTTTTTAAAAAATGCAGCAGTCATTCAATGTGAATATTCAGCTGAAGACAATTTCTCTTCCTTCCAAGAATGCACAACATCTACAAATTCAAAATTAACAGTCTTTGATAAAGAAAGGAACAAACAGATGTCAATTCTACTTTCTGTACATAAAAGTGAGATGAATTGTAAGTAAGTTTTACGAATTCGAAAAGGAAACTCTTATTGTTAGCATGAAGTGAAATATAACCAAATCAATTCAAATTTGTTTCCTCATTTAAAATACAATTTGATAGTCACTGTAATTGAGACGTTATAGACTGCAATATCGTTACATTAATTCAGTACTGAGACATAATTCCACATTTATACCCCTAACAGTGAAGGGAACGTGGGCCACGAGTTGGAAGAGGTATGGGAGGTCCTTAATGGTTGATATGCTCCAACAGGTTGATATTAAGATGGAGGATGTGCTGAAAATATTGAAAAACATGGGGATAGATAAGTCTCCTGGGCCAGAACGGATGAAACTAAGGTCGTTATGGGAAGCAAGGGAAGGGATTGCTGTGCATTTCGCAAAGATCTTTGCATCCTCACTGTCCACTGGAGTTCCACCGGATGGTGGAAAACATTATTCTCTTGTTCAAGAAAGGGATTGGGATAATCCTGGAAATTATAGACAAGTCAGTCTTGCATCAGTTGTGGGCAAATTACTGGAAAGGATTCTGAAAGACAGGATTTATGATTATTTGGAATAGTATAGTCAGCATGGAGCAGGTTATGCCTCACAAACATTAATGAATTCTTTAAAGATGTGACAAAACACGTTGATGGCAGAACAGTGTATGTGATGTATATGGATTTTAGCAAATTGTTTGATATGGATCCTATGGTAGAATCATTCAGAAAGTATGGAGACATGGGATACAGGAAACCTGTCTGTCCAGATAATAAATTGGCTGGCCCACAGATGACAGAGTCACAGTAGATGGAAACTATTCAGCTTGGAGCATGGTGACGAGTGGTGTTCTGCAAGATTCTGTTCTGGGACTTCTGCTCTTTGTGATTTTTATAAATAACTTGGATGAGGAAGTGGAAGTGTGGGTTAGTAAGTTTGCCGATGACACAAAGGTTCGTGGAGTGGTGGATCGTGTGGAAGGCTGTTGAAGGTTGTAATAGGACATTGACAGGATGCAGAGCTGGGCTGAGAAATGGCGGATGGAGTGCCATCTGGGAAAGTGTGAGTGATTCATTTTGGAATTTCAAATTTGAATGCACAATACAGGGTTAAAGGCAGGATTCCTGGCAGTGTGGAGGAACAGAGGGACCTTGGGGACCATATCCATAGTGCCCTCAAAGTTGCCACTCAAGATGATAGGGTTCTCAAGAAGGCGTATGGTGTGTTGGCTTTCATTAGCTGGGGGATTGAGTTTCAGAGCCAGGAGGTTATGCTGCAGCTTTATAGGGCCCTGGTTAGACCACACTTGGAATATTGCGTTCATTTCTGCTTGCCTAATTTTGGGAAGGATGTCGAGGCTTTTGAAAGGGTTCAGAGGAGATTTACCAAGATGCTGCCAGGACTGCAGTGCAGGTCATATGAAGAAAGGTTGAGGGAGCACGGGCTTTTCTCATTGGAGTGAAAGAGGATGAGAGGTGGCTTGATATAGACGTACAAGATAATGAGAGGCATAGATAGAGTGGATAACCAGACACTTTTTCCAAGGATGGATGTGCTGATCACAAAAGATATTTTTTAGGAAAATGGGGAACGTTTTAGGGGGATGTCAGAGATAGTTTCTTTACAGATAATGATGGGTGCGTGGAATGCCCTGCCAGTGGTGGTCAGAGAATCAGATCCATTAGGGACTTATAAGTGACTTTTGTATAGGCACATAGATGATAGTAAAATGAAGGGTATGGAGGTTAGTTTGATCTTAGTGGAGGATAAAAGGTCAGCGCAATGTGGTGGGCCAAAGGGTCTGTGCTGTGCTGTTTTATTCTACATTCTATGTGCTGAAATGAACAATTATTATATATTAGCAACAAAGAGATTTTCAAACTTCTATTAGGGAACTTCAGAATAATGATAAATCTCATCTTACAATGTGACTGTGCCATGTGCAGAAATGAACAGGAATTGTTGCAGGGAAAATTACGGTTTTCTAAATTTAAAGGGCTGAGATTACAGCGATCATTCAAATGAGCAAAAATCAGGTTTTTACAATGCGTGTTTCATCAGAAATGATTGATTCTTTTCGAGGTGTGTTGATCTGAAATAAAATGGATTTTTTATCTTACTGTATTGGTACAAGGAAACAGTGGATTAAATTCAAATATTAACCCACTGTACTTGTCAGAAAGACTAAGTTAAAGCTTTGTGTAATAATTGTAATGCCAATGACTTAATAATTGCTGTTAGAATCCTGAAAAAAAGATATTGTACTATTTGCCCCACCAGTCAATAAATTAATTTAAAATGTCAACCTCAGTATACTTATTAGACAGACTGATTTAAATTATTATGCAATTATTGTGATGGTAATCACTTGATAACTAATGCTGGAGCTTAAACGTCTAGACTGGGTCTGCGGCTGGTGGTGAAGGAACCAACAAGAGAAAAAAGACATACCTGACCACATCCTTACTAATCTGCTTGCTGCAGAAGTCTCTGTCCATGAGAATATTGGTAAAAGTGACTACTGCGCTTGTGGACATGAAATCCTGCGTTCACATTGAGAATAACCTCCATCGTGCTGTGTGGCACTATCACCGTGCTAAATGAGACAGACTTCAAACCATTCTAGCAGCTCAAGACTGGGCATCGGTGAGGCGCTGTGGGCCATCAACAGCAGCAGAACTGTACTCCAGCACCCCCATGACTGGCATATCCTCCACTGAATGATGAACATGAATCCAGGGTATCAATGCTGGTTCAATGCAGACTGCATGAGGGAATGCCAGAAGCAGCATCAGGCAAACCAAAAAATTAGGTGTCAATCTGGTGAAGCTACCAATCAGGGCTCCTTGCGTGCCAAATGGCACAAACAGCAAGTGGTAGACAGAACTGAGCAATCCCACAACCAATGCATCAGATCTCAGAATTGCAGTTCTTCCACATTCAGTTGTGAATTGTGGTGGACATGAAAACAGCTCACTGGAGGAGGAGGCTTCACAAATATCCACATCGTCAATTATGGGGAAGCCCAGCACATCAGTGCAAAAGGTAAGGCTGATGCATTCAGAACAATCTTCAGTCAGAAGTGCCGAGTGAATGATCCATCTCGGGCTCCTGCAGTGGTCCCATCATCACAGATTCCAGTCTCCAGCCAATTCGTTTCACTCCACGTGATATCAAAATGTGGCTGGAGGTACTGGATACTGCAAAGGCTACGGATTCTGACAACATTCCAGCAATAGTACTGAAGAAGTATGCTCCGGAACTTGCTGCTCTCTTAGCTAAGCTCTTCCAGTACAGTTACAACATTGGCATCTAACTGACAATGTGGAAAATGGTCCCCAGTTATGTCCTGTACACAAAAAGCAGGACAAATCCAACCCGGCCAGTTACTGCCCAATCATTCGCCTCTCCATCATCAATGAAGTGATGGAAGGGCTCAGCAACAGTGCTATCAAGCAGCACCTCCTCAGAAATTACCTGCTCAGTGACGCCCAGTTTGGGTTTCCCCAGCGTCATTCAGCTCCTGATCTCATTACAGCCTTGGTTCAAACATGGACGGAACAGCTGAATTCCAGAGGTGAGGGAAGAGTGACAGCCCTTGACTTTAAAGCTGCTTTTGACTGAGTATGGCATCAAGGAACTCTCGCCAAATTGGTAACAATGGGTACCGGGGGCAAACACTCCACTGGTTAGATTCATACCCGGCATAAAGAAAGATGGTTGTGGTTGTGGAGGGTCAGTCATCTCAGCTCCAGGACATCTCTGCAGGAGTCCCTCAGGGTAGCGTCCTCGGCCCAACAATCTTCAGCTGCTTCATCAATGACCTTGCCACGGTCAGAAGTGGAACGTTTGCCGATGATTGCACAGTGTTCAGCACTATTCGCATTCCTCAAGTATTGAAGAAGTCCATGCTCAAATGAAACAAGATCTGCACAATACGCAGGATTGGGCCGACAAGTGGCAAGTAACATTTGCGCCAGACAATGACCATCACCAACGAGAGACATTCTAACCACTGCCCCTTTACATTCAACAGCATTACCATCACTCCATCTCCCACTGTTACCATTGACCAAAAACTCAACGGACTCACCTCACAGTGGCTACAAGAACAGGTCAGAGACTCGGGTATTGTGACAAGGAACTCACCTCCTGGTACCTGAAAGTCTATCCCCCATCGACCAGGCACAAGTCAGGAGTGCGATGGAATACTCTCCACTTTCCTGGACGGGTGCAACCCCAATGACACTCAAGAAGCTCGACAGAATCCAGTAAAAAGCAACCTGTTTGATTGGCACCACATCTACAAGCATTCAATCCCTCCACCGTCAGCGATCAGTAACAGAAGTGTATACTATCTACATGGTGCTCTGCAGAAATTCACTGAAGCATCTTAGACTGCACCTTCCAAACCCACGATCACTTCCATCCAGAAGGACAAGGGCAGCAGGTACTTGGAAACATCACCACCTACAATTTTCCCTCAAAGCCACTGACCATCATGCCTTGGCAATATATATTTGTTTCTTCACAGTCATTGGGACAAAATCCTGGAATTCCCTCCCTAATGGCATTGTGGGTCAAACACCCACAACAAGTGGACTGCAGCGATTCAAGTAACCAGCTCAGCACCATCTTCACAAAGGCAAATAGGGATGCCCAAGTCACACAAATGAATTTTAAAAAAGCAATTGAAGGAATCACTGAGGATGGCAAGGTCACAAAATGTACTCTGTGTTGAGGATTTCAATGTTCACCATCAAGAGTGGGTCGGTGGCAGTACTACTGATGGAGTTGGTTGGGTCCTAAAGGACATAGCTGTGAGCCTGGGTCTGCAGTCGTTGGGGAGGGAATCAACAAGAGGGAAAAAAACATACCTGAGCTCATTCTTACCAATCTGCCAGTTGCAGATGCATCTATCCATGACGGTATCAGTAAGAGCAACCACAGTATAGACATTGTGAAAACAAGTCCCACCTTCAAATTGAGAATAACCTCATCGTGTTGTGTGGCAGTATGACCGTGCTAAATGGGACAGACTTTGAAACGATCTAACAGCTCAAGACAAGGTGTCCATGAGGCACTAGGCCCCCAGTAGCAGCAGAACTGTGCAGTAGCACAATCTGTAACCTCATGGCATGACATATCCCCCACGCAACTATGACCATAAAGCCAGGGGGTCAATCCTGATTCAATGGAGAGTGCAGGAGAGCATGCCAGGAGTAGCACCAGGCATGCCCAAAAATGAGGTGCCAATCAGGTGAAGCGACCAACAGCAAACTTGCATGTCAAACTGTATAAGCAGCAAGTAATAGAGCTCAGTGATGCAGTAAGCAAAAGATCAGATCTAAGTTCTGCATTCCTGCCACACCCAGTCGAGAATGGCTGTGGACAATTTAACAACTCACTGGAAGAGGAGGCTCCACCAGTATTCCCATTGACAATGATGGAAAAGCCTAGCACATCAGTGCAAAAGATAAGGCTGAAGCTTTCTCGGAGCTAAATATTCAAAGTCTTACATCCAATCGAAAAGACAGGCAGATGGGCAGGGGTTGCCTGATCAGTAAGAAATGAAGTTAAATCAATAGCATAAATGAAGTGGAGTCAGATAATGTAGATTCACGAAGGTAAAAACACCATAATGGGAGTTATCTAGAGACCTCCAAGAAATAGTCAAGATTTGTGGCATAACACACATGAGGAAATAGAAAAAGCATGTAAGAAAAGCATGGTTACAGTTATCGGGGGGATTTCAAAATGCAGGGGTACTGAGAAAATAGGGCTGGCAGTAGATTGCAAGAAAATTAATCTGTGGAATTTCTGGAAGATGGCTTTTCAGAGCAGCTTGTGGACCCCAGCAGAGAACAGACAGTACCGGATTTAGTGTTGTGCAATGAGGCAACCTTCATAAGGGAGATTAACTTGAATGAACCCTGAGGTGGCAGTGACCCTAATATGATAGAATTTACTTGGCAGTTTGAGAGGGAGAAGGTGGAATCAGATGTAACTCTATTACAGCTAAATAAAGGCAACTACTGAGCCATGAGGGAGAAGCTGGAGAGAATTGACTGGGAGAAGAGCCTAATAGGACAGATAATGGAACAGCAATGGCAGGGGTTTCTGGGAGTAATCCGGGTGACACAGCAGACATTCATCCCGAGGAGAAAGACACGTATTAAAGAGAGCGTGAGGCAATCATGGCTGACTCGGCATAAAAGCAAAAGAGAAATCACATCATGTGGCAAAGTGCAGTGGGAAACCAGAGGATTGGGAAGCCTAGAAACACCAATGGACAACAATGAAGAAAGAAATAAGGAGGGAGAAGATTAAGCATGAGGGAAAGCTAGTTGGTAATATTAAAAACAAGATTGCCAGAGCTTTTCGAGATATACAAAGTTCAAAAGAGGCAAAAGTGGACATTGGGCCGTTGGAAAATACGGCTGGCAGAGGAGTTACGGCTAACAAAGAAATGGCTGAGGAACTGAATAAGTACTTTGCATCAGTCCTCATGGTGGAAGACACGAGCAATATCCCAAAACTTTAAGAGAGTCAAGGGGACAGAGATGAGTACGGTGGCCATAACCAAGGAGAAGATGCTGGAAGACTGAAAGGTCTGAAAATAGATAAAACAACTGGACCAGATGTACTACTCCCCAGAGATGTGAAGGCAATAACTGAAGAGATAGTGGTGGCTTTAGTTGTGAGCTTTCAGGTATCACTGGACTCAGGGCGGGTCCCAGAGGACAGGAAAATTGCTAATATAACCTCCCCAGTATAAGAAGGATGTAAGGTAAAAGAAGTTATCAGCTGATAAGCCTGCCCTCAGTCGTTGATAAATTGTTAGTTAATATTACTGACAAAATGTTACCAACTGGTTACTTCAATTCCAATGCAATCTTTACAAACAGACCAAGTACCTTTTAGGTGACAACAACTTTTCTAATAACTTTTCTCAATCTCTCTCTCTCTCTCCTTGTTTTTCGTTAGACAATGGAGGGAGGGGTGGAAACAGTGATGTAAGATATATGTAATACAGTGAGGCATTGACTTGTAGACTCCTCCTCAGTGAAGCAACACATTTACTGCATCATAAACATAAAACAACATTTCAACCCCACTCACACCCAGCGTGACAGAAATAAAATGTGGATTGGTTGGACAGGCTGGGTTTGTTTCAGCTGGAGTTTGGGAGAATGAGAGGTGACATGACTGAAGTGCATAAGATCCTGAACGGTTTGAGAAGGAGGATGTGGAAAGGATGTTTCACTTGTGGGTCATTCCTGAACCAGAGGGGACTGCTTTAAAATTGGGTTTATGCTTTCAGGACAGAGTTGACGAGATTTGTTTCCTCTCAGAAGGCTGTGCAACTTTGGAACTCTCTGCCGCAGAAGGTGTGTGCACTGAGTATTTTAAGACACAGGTTGATAGATTCTTGTTAAGGGGCGTTGGGGGGAGATGGAATGCAAATCACGAACAGATCAGGCCTGGTCTTTTTGAATGGTGGAGCAGGCTTGTGGGGATGAATGGTCACCTTCTGATTCTCTCTCACATGATCACAGGACTGAGAGCTTTGTTTAAAATACATTCACTGGATGTACTTACTACTGGCTAGGGCAGCATTTATTACCCAGACAGCAGGTAAGAGTCAACCACATTGCTGTGGGTCAGGAGTCACATGTAGGCCAGACCAGGTAACAATGGCAGCTTCCTTCCCTAAAGGACATCAGTGATCCAGATGGGTTTTTCCTGACAATCGACGATAATTCATGGTCATCAATAGCATCATATTTCTAGATTTACACTGAATTCAAATTCCACATCTGCCGTGGTAGGATTTGAATCAGTGTCCCCAGAATAATAACGGTTCAGCAATGATACCATGAGGCTGTTACCTATCTACAAAGGGAGAGTTTTAAGTTTGGAAACCAAAATCTTGATCAAACAAGTGGATGTTAAGGAGAGCCTATGGAATGGAGGAGAGTTGATGGGAATAGGGGAAGAGAACTATCAAGCCTGGATTCAAGGCAGCTGAAACTAAAGCCACCAACAGGGAGGATAATAAAATAAGAAACTGTCAAGCAGCTGGAATTGGATAAGTGTAGATACCACAGGGAGGTGTGGAACTACACGGATGGACAGGGTGAAGGCACGAGTAGGTTTAGAAGCAGCAAACCAAATTTTGAAATTATCTTTCTGAACGCAATGCAGATAAGGTTAAACCTGAGGAAGATGTCTTACGCAACTTGCTGTAAGGACACAGACAGTAGAAACTGAGATGATCATGAGGAAATGGAGGTAGAATTTTGGAGACAAGCTTGGACTGTATTGGAGTAGTCACGCTGAGAGGGATCAAATGTTGGATGGAGGGTTTCAGCAGCTGATGGACTGATGCTGAGGAGACACAGTGAAAACTGAGCAAGTGACCATTGCCTAATAGGACAGAGAAACTGATCATCACCAGAAACTGACTGACCACATGGCTGTCAGTGAATCCAACACAGGTGAATGGAAACATTGCCCAGAGCCTGTTTCTGAAACATTCAACACAACCAGGAAATCGAAAGTGAATAATTAGCTGAAAACAAGGCCACTGCTCTGTTAGAGTCAAAACCATTCAATGTTGAGTTACTGTACATTACTGATTAACAGAATAGTCTAATCTGCAGAAAGTACTCTCCCAGAATCATGGTAAAAGGGGAAGTAAAAAAGCAGTGACATAATGAAACAACTGCTTGTATGAAAACAGCTCAGACCAAAGGGGCTGAATCCTCAACAAACTGACAAACGCAGATACCATCAGATTTGTAGACAGAGATTGGAATTCTTTGGAAAAACCCTTCCCTGCTGATGGTGTGTGCTGGAAACCATTCTCAGTGTGATCTGCCACTTCTTTCCTTTGAAATGAATTTTTGCTTGAAGGCGTATTGCTCACTGGCCCCCTGATTTACAGACAAAGGAAACCTGATCAGGGTCTCTCAGATAAATTAAGCTATTAGTGACAGTCAATTGCATACAACAAGAGTTTAGAATACAACAGATTCTAGTGAAACCAACAATGCAACGAAAAAGGCGAATTAATCTTTATACTCATGCAGCCTCTCTCAATCAAATAATCCCGGTCAATTTCTAAACGTTTTTAAACTATTCATATCAAGGTATACATATTTGTTTCCTTTCCTAATTTCCTCCAAAAATATCTGATTATTCCCTTGAAAATATATTTTAGATGTTCAATTAATAATCACAATTTATTTCAAATTATTCCTAGTGCAGAACAACTTGCAAACTAAAATATTTTTTCATGTCAATATGGACACTCTATAACAAAGTTTTCAGTTCAATCATATGTCCAAATATTGTTTCGGTTCATTATTGCAGTGAAGCTAAAATTAAAGTCTGTTTTTTTTTTCTGATATCCTTCCATTACTTTATGCCCTGATTACAATGCATGGTCTAACAGTTGACAAGCATTGAATAACATTGAATTTTCAATGCAAGAACTGGTACAAATGATCACATATTATTGAGCTCATTTATGGTTGTTGATTTCCAGGATTATTTTCACAGTATGATCACGTTAATTTCACTTAAATACTGACAGTAGAATTTTCACCTCTCTAATTATGTCGAGTGAATCTCAAACTATTCTTATTTGAAGTAAAATCAAATTTACATTTTGTTCTGTTGTATTCCAGGAATTACGGAATGTTACATTATTATGAGAAACAGGAACAAGTGAAGATGGTGGCTCTCAGATGTGAGGCCTTAAAGCCAAAGGGCCAGATCGTAGTTATAGTGGGGGAGATACCTAGTGCCCCGCTCTCCTCAGAAAGCAGTGAGGATGGCGACACTGACTGGAACGGGTTAGATGATACAGCTCCCATGCATGGACAGAGGAACGGCCATGGATGGTATGGTCCACCATTCTGTAAGGCCCGGAAGGCAGTGTCTATGGCACCACTGGGCATCAAAGCTCAAACTTGGACAGACGGGAGGGGCAGCGAATGGAACTGACAGAAACCAAACCTAAACCGTTCACCTGGCTGAACGACAGATGTTGGTGAATGAACACCAAGCCTGGTAGAGAAATGGTAATAATGGGCCTTATTGGGAGAATATGGATGAATTAGTTGAGGTACACAGTCTCACCAATGATGATGTGCATACCCTCCTTCAAGCCAAGATGCCCTGACGTGGACAGCAGAACCTGTCGCTGCAATGAGAGGTTGCGGGTGTGACCCAGTTCCCCCAGAGCACAGCCGATCAATGGCTCCAGGCATTTACAGATATTGCAGGAACACACTGGGGAAGAGGACAGACTGAATGGGCTAAAATAACCTTGGTGACTCAGGGACCCATGGGTAATACAGAGTATAATACAGAGAGGAAGCCTGAGGTGTGTAAGGACCACAGGGGATTACCAAACCCCATCCTGCGATGATGAAATCAGTTTGATGTATTTAAAATGGTACTACATTTAACTGTAATTATAAACATGGGACTCCCAGTGGGAGATAATTCTAACAACATTCTGAATTGGACCATGAGAACTGAGGCAAACTCAGAAACACAGGGGAATACCCTGGGAGGGATATCCAGATCCACAATGTTACAAGGGAAGCAGGAAAGAGCACAGAGCCAGGGAATGTAGGCAGAGAGAGGGAGATAGGTGTTCACATTGTGTGTGGCCTGTATTCACATGTGCACATGCATAACTCATGAATATTTATTGACGCGCTGTTAAGGGGCCAGCACCGCATTATGCTAATATGGAGCATCTTTATCAGTTACCGATAAGGATTTACTACTCACCCCCTCAATGACTAAAATAAGAGCAGTCGGAGAGGGAACTCAGGAAGCTGGATGAAATAAACCTGTCCCTATATAGACTGGGAGTATGACAAAATGTATTCAGATATGGAGGTGTGAAACTCAAAAAGGGACCATTCTGGGAGTTCCTCCTATTTATTCTAAAATGGCAACTATTGATGTCAACACGTGAATTTAAACATGGGGATGCTCCGGCCAGGACTGGGACAGAAAGAAAAGGAGAGGCAACCTCTCCGGAGTAGCTACATTGCAGGGAGACTGGGACAGTCAGAGAATCTGGTGGGTTATAGCTCGGACCCACTCAGCGGTGTGCGTAACTCAAACAAGAATGTGGGTTATTATCTATCGACCCTGTAGAGATCGAGGGCCCTCTCACTCCCCACACAAACGGGATCTCATCAAAGCTGGGGCAGGGGAGGCAGTAATTGTGACAGTGATAGATTGACAGAAGCTGGAAATAGTCTGGGTCCATACCTGTGGACATTGAATGGCAGACGAGAGTGGTGTTTACTGACCGAGGAGAACAGGCCACCAGGATACTATTACCTCAGGGATCCCGCAATACTCCAGTATATCCCACCGATGTGTGTTTGATGGATTTAGTCACACTGATCTTACCAACACCTCATCACCTCAAGCAGTGAGAAAGAACATATCTAGGTATTAAACAGGGTATTGGAGCAGGTTTGCCAGGCCAGGCTTAAAATCAACGCACAGAGAGTGCAACTGGGAAGGTAGAGAGAGACGGAACTGGGACATCATATTGGGGAGATCAAATCAGGAAGGGAGAGGGGACAGTCCCAGCGGGAACAAAAACTATGATGATAAAATTATCTACCCACACACCGTAAAGGGATCAGGCAAACCTTAGGATTGTTTAATTATTGTGGGAATTTTGTGAGGAATTATCCAGAAATAGAGAACCATCACGAGCCCTG
The DNA here is from genome assembly GCF_037043375.1 of Chiloscyllium plagiosum. NCBI lineage: Eukaryota > Metazoa > Chordata > Chondrichthyes > Orectolobiformes > Hemiscylliidae > Chiloscyllium > Chiloscyllium plagiosum. The sequence continues at coordinate 108,041,426 of NW_028270177.1, forward strand.
GCAGAAGCACGGACATTATCCAGGGGTGAGGGAGGCTAAATGCACACAGTCAGCATGCCTTTGGTATAGTTCAGGACTGGGCTCGGTGAAGGTATATCACCCTGTCTGGGGGCCACATTGAGCATGAAGAATAGGTCAGAGAGTTAGTGGAAGCAGCTAACTTTCCCAGTGAAGCAGCAATAATGAAAATTAGAGCTCACAGGAAAGTAGAAACCCCACACCAATGGGGTAGTTGGTGAGCATGGGTGAGCATACTTACTGAAACAGTGCAGACATTTGAAGAGGATGCAATGGCAGTAGCTACAGAAGCAAGAAAGGAAAGTTGTAAGACATTTCCAGAAACAGTCCCATAGCAGGAGAAACAGGAATGGGAAAAGGGTGGGGCAGTAATAGGACATAGGATGATCTAGCAGTGCCACTGTATAAGACAAACATTATTAAAAACATATTATGGGCTGGCCCATATTGAGCAGGATAAAATGCAATATCGGATGATCAACTACAGGGGTGTTCTGGAACAAGAAGATTTTGTCGAAGGGGTATAGTCTGTACACAGTGTGAGCCAGGGAAAACAATCAGGATAAAATGGAGGGAGCAGCAGGGACCCAGGGGCGCACGGGAACAATTACAGATGGATTTTATGTACACCCCCATCCCAATACCAGGGAAGGAAATCCTGCTGGGTCTTAATAAACAGGTTTACTCAGTGGGCGGAAGCATCCCCTGCAGATTCTGACCACGGGGCACATGTTCCAGGAAACGAAGTTAAGCAGCTCTGTGGCCTGTTTGGTACTGAGCATAAATCCCATCTCACATACCACCCCCAGAGCTCAGGGACAGTAGAAGGAATGAAGCAGACACTGAAAGGTAGTCTGACTAAGGCCCTGACAGAGACAGGCAGGGATGGGTTAGTGTACTCCCCACAATCCTAATGAAACTGACTTCAACCCCAGCAAAGGGAACAGAGCAACCCCCCTTTGAATTAGTGACCGGATGGACTATGCAGATGCCAGAGGGTATGGTATTGGGAGGGCAGGAGATGTACAATGGCAAGGATAGGGTGAAACAATTTGTGAAAGAACTGACAAAGCAACTGCATGAGCTGAGAGGGGAAGTTGCAGACGGACAGAGAATCAGAGACTGGGAAATGGAGCTCACAAACATCCGAGCTGACAGCCCGAACCCAGGAGATCGGTCAGGGGGGAAATATTAGTGGAACGTATGGAAGAAACACATCAAAATGCTGGACTTGGCTGGGGGAACCACAGAATTCCAGAGAGGGAACTCTTCCATCATGCATTAGTAAGAAGCTCTGAATAAACATTGGTCGTGCTGCTCAGCACAGAACTCAAGGCTGCTCTTTGATATTTCTCCCAGCAACAGATGTGCTGGGGTATGTTGCCGGCTGGAGGTCTGTGACCAGTGCCTCTGTTCTACAAGGGTCAGAGCTGGGACATCTGTTGTTTGTAATACATATAAATGATTAGCATGAAAATGTAAACAATTTAATTAGCAAGTTTGTAGATGGCACAAAGTGAAGAAGTTGTGAATCGTGAATAATGTTGTCAAAGGAAACATCAAGGACTAGATCAGTTGGAAGGTTATGCGGAGAAATTGCAAATAAATTTAAATTCAGACAAGTGTGACGTGATGCGTTTTGGGCGGCTCATTGTAAGAGGAATGTATACACTAAAAGGAAGTGCCCTGAGCAGCATTGATTTCCAGAGGTGCGAGTTCACAGCTCTCTGAATGTGGTGAAGGAGGTGGATGGCAGGCTTGCCTTCTTCTGTAAGGGGACTGAATATAAAACTGTCATCAGGCCACCTTTGCAGTATTGTGTGCTGTTTTGAGCACCGCATTATAAGGAGGATGTGGAGGCTTTGGAGAGGGTGGAAATGGGTTTACCAGGATGTTGCCTGGATTGGGAGAGGTTGGAAAATCTTGGATTGTTGTCTTTGGAAAGTCAGTGGGTGTGGAGTGATCCGAGAGGCACAGACAGAGTGAATAATCTGAATCCTTTTCCAAGTGGAAATGACCAATTCCACAGGCCATAGATTTAAGGGGAGAGGGGGCAAGTTTAAAGGAAATGAAAACCGAAAGAACAGCAGATGCTGTAAACCAGAAAGAAAAACAGAAGTTTCTGGAAAAGCTCAGCAGTTCTCGCAGCATCTGTGAAGAGAAATTAGTTAGCATTTCTGAGGAAGGGGGACTGGACCCGAAACATTAACTGATTTTTCTTCACAGATACTGCATGACCTGCTGAGCATTTTCAACAACATCTGTGCAAGTTAAAAGGGAGTTGTGTCAGATAAGTTTCTTTTGCAGAAGGTGGTCAGTGACTAGAATGTACTTGCCTGAGAGATGGTAAAAACAGAAACAATCACAATGTTTAAGAGACATTTGGACAGACAGATAAGCAGGCATGGGTTGGCAGGGATATGGATCATGTACAGGCAGATGGAATCAGTTTGGAATGGCATCATGATCCGCACAGGCATGGTGGGCCGATTATTCAGGTGCTGTACTGTTCTGTTTTCCAGGGGGTAGAATGATAATATTTTGAGTATAATATGTCTCTTCTTTAGAACACGCAGTAAGTTGATGTATTTTGAGAGAAGCAATGTAGAAAGGGAATATATGTTTGAATGGCACAGACACAGGGAGCAGGACAGCAGGAATGCGGGACAATGTGTACAAATCCTTAAAGGAGAGAGAACATAAAGTGTTTTGAGTAAACGTATAGGATGCTCGGCTTCATTAATAGAGGGAATGATAACATACTCATGGAAAGGATGCTGACCATTGGCAAAGTTCTAGTTAGGTCACAGTCAATCATTGCATCCAATTGTGGTCAACAGATTCCTGGTCAGGATGAGGAAGTTAAAATACCACAGAGGGGTCTGTTCCATACTTTGCTTCTCTTTCAGGATGCATTGGTGACTCAAGGGTTAAATATTCTCCTGCCAAAGGTCTTACTGCCGTATTGTAAGAGTACAAGGCCTGTACTCTTCCAATACAGACTGAACACCTCAGTAGGCGTGAGGCAGACCGTATCTTCGAAATAGAACCTCTTGGAGCCACACATGTGGATTCCACCATAACCCCAGACAGAGCAATTTACCCTTTCCAGACAAGACTGAGAGCCCTGGGCACAACCCTGTTAAACTGCCTCCTGCTGTCATTGTCTCACTTCCCCTCCATATGAGCAGAGGTAAGTGAATCCCCCATTTACTGAAAGAAGAACCCTTCTGCCTTAATCTCTTCCCATCAACATATAATCATGGACAATACGATAATCAGTTTCTGTAATCCATCACACATTATCACAGGACATTGGCATTCACCAAGATTTGTAAATTCATAATTACCAGCTTTAAACTATGTAGTAGCAATCTCCCATGTGACTGATATGCCTTTGTCTAATTCTTATTAAATATACTGTCTCTGTGGATATGGCAGAGGTTCGTGAAGATGAGTCTATAGGTAGACACTCAGCTACTTTAGAGATGCTTTGAAACTCTTGCCAGCTGTCCGATAATAAAGCTACTGCTGTTGTACAGGAAAATTGTGTCGTCTGGATTTGTGGAACAAAACAGACATTAACAAGGAAGGATATGAATGATCTTCAGGGTGGGGAGTACATACTTACTGGAGTGGTTCACTGATGAAGAAAATGCAGTCACTGGATTGATTTGAAGAGATTGCTATTTTCTTTGAAATAAACAAGTTAAATACATTTTTGATAAAGCCATATAAGATTATAATAGACCTAGATATAGCAGACAAAAATATATGTATTTGATAGGTGATGGCACAAGAATTAAGACCAGATGTAAGATTTTGAGACAGCGGAAGATGAGCAAGTGTTTCTGTTGACTGTATTGGCTGGAAGTATGCAGAACATGTTGCCTATTATGGTGGTGCAAGTAGAGAAGATCAATGATTGATAAAAACAATTAGATCAGTTCTGAAGGAAATAAACTTGCAGAGTTTGGGGTACGTATGGGGAATGAGAATATGGGATTCTGCTGCAAAGAGCCAGCTTGGATTTGATGGGCCTCTTTCTGAGCTCTCCTGATTTTATTTGGACTTGCTTAACTTGCTCTGGTCACCAATTAAGTTGTCATTTAGGTAAATCTGCTCAGTGTTCCTACTCAGACCAATACAGGCTGTCCCTCCACAGAAGGAGATAATGTTTACTACTTTATACTGGCTTCTTTTGGTGTGTGTGGGGGAGGGGGGTGGGGGGCGAATGGTGTGTGTAACAGTCTGCTAGCATTTATCTGAAATGGCAAAACACCAGTGCAGCCAGACTAGGGATCGACTCTGGAAATGTGGGGAATGCCAGAAGTGAATTCTTTACCCATCCCACGTGGAAACTGGCCAAATCAGTCAGACTGGGGAGTAGCTGTTCATCTGGTGTGTGTGTGTGTGTGTGTGTGTGTGTGTGTGTGTGTGTGTGTGTGTGTGTGTGTGTGTGTGTGTGTGTGTGTGTGTGTGTGTGTGTGTGTGTGTGTGTGTGTGTGTGTGTGTGTGTGTGTGTGTGTGTGTGTGGTGGGAGTCGGTGGGAAGGGATTCACTCAGGCATCCATCCTGCTGAGACACCAGTCAATTTACTGATAGCCACAGTTGAAAGATTGTTTTCTCTTTTTCATGCCAAGTAATGAACAATGGTTTTGGCAGCTGATAAAGTTGTGCACACAGAGATCTTAGCTTTGGAAATGTTCACAACATTGTTGAACATGTACAGATTCACACTGGGCACAGATTTTTATTTTCCTTTATTCATTCACAGGATGAGGGTGTCGCTGGCCCGGCAGCATTTACTGCCCATCCCTAATTGCCCATAGGGCAGGTAAGAGTCAACCACATTGCCGTGGATCTGAGGTCAAAATGTTGGCCAGACCAGGTAAGGATGGCAGCTTCCTTCCTGAAAGGGCATTAGTGATCCAGATGGGGTTTTCTGACAATTGATTAATGGTCATCATTAGACTCTAAATTCACAAGTTTTTTTTTATTGAATTCAAATTCCCCCATCTGCTGCAGCAGGCTTTGAACCCAGAACACTATCTCGGGTTTTAGATTAACTGTCTCGCGACAATACCACTCGGCCAATACTTCCCCACATCGCTGTCCATCTGCACAGTGAACAGCGGTTTTCTGGGTAATCACACATCCGTTTGCTCAATGATTGCAGGAGTTGGATGTTGATGGGCTATTGACATCCATCTCGGAACCATGTATTCTGGAGTTTGTTTCTGATGGTGATTGGAAACACCATCAGTCTTGTTATCTTTTGGGGATAAAAACAGTTTCAGTTAGCTTTCTGTTAAATGCATCACAATCAAGCCGCTCCCAAAACTCTCAGGCAGATTAGTTTCTTTTGAAGGACTCTCCATCTCCCCAACCACTCCATCCTCACTCCAACAATACAATAATCTCACAGAGTCTCTTTATGATTACGAATGAGACAATCTGATCAGCTGCTTCTTCCCCAACTCCTATGTCAAGTTGGATCTTAATCTCCTCTTGCTGCAGTTGTGATCCTGCATTATTGTACAGTGTTGCTTGTATTTCATGTCTTGGCCTAATAGTGATCATGATACTGCATGTAGCTTCTTGTGTATGGGGCCGACAGTGTAAGAGTTTAGCTCTTTCCTTCCACCAGCAGCAGTAGAATTGTACTCCAACAAAACTTAAACATTCACGGCCCCGCATATTCCCCAACTTACCTCTTACCATCAAACCAGAGGATCAATCCTCGTTCAACAGAGAGAGTTCAGGAGGGCATGTCAGTAACAGCAGCATGAATAACTAAAAATGAGGTGTTAACCTGATGAAGTTACCAAAGAGGACTACTTGTGTGCCAAACAGCATAAACAGCAAGTCACAGACAGAGTGAAGCAATCCGGGAAACAACAGAACAGATCAAAGATCTGCAGTCCAACCAAATCCAGTTGTGAACGAAGTCAGAGCACAGCTGGAGTTCGGAGGACAGTTCTCTTCAAGATATTAACCAACAAGAATGTCAGACTGGATTAATTATCATAAGATTCAAGTCCGTTTGATATTCATACATTTACAATCAGTGTTCAATTCACCAAAAGTAGCTGAAGGGAAAGATAATCTTCAAGTGATTGTAACAGTGGAGACATCTGAATACTTGATCAGCAAATTAAAGCCTATTGTGTTAATATAGTAATAATTTTAAAGATATTTTTAAAAAGTAAGGTGACTTGAGTATAATGGAGGAAGTTGATTGGTCGGTAGCTGATAATCTTGTTTTAATCTGAAGTTAATTTAGGATTAATTAACAAATAAACATAAGGTAGGGAATCCCAGCCCCATGGAGTGCACATCCAGTTCCATGTGGGAAAACCAGGACACTTCTTGTGTAAGCGACAACCACACAAGAGGGGACACGGGAAATGTCAGGAACACTCGTTTGACCACGGTTAAAGTATAGCACACACTTCTGATCCCCACATTCCAGGGTTGATGTGATCACACCAGAGAGGGTACAGAGGAATTGATCAGAATGTTTCTACAATTGGAAAATTTCTGCTCTGAGGAACAGTTGGATAGGCTGGGGATGATTTCCGAGGAGGATGAGCTGAGATTTAATTGAAGTGATAAAATGCTGAGGAATCCAGATCGAGTGGATAGGAAGGAGCTATTCATAACAGAGAGGTCAGAAACTGGAGGCTTTAGCTTGAACTAATTCTCAGAAAGAAGGGGAGGGGAGAATTCATAACACGCAAAGATGGTGGGGAGCAGGAACTCACTGATGGGGTGGTAGAGGCAGTAACCAGCATCACATTAGAATAAAAGGACATAGATGTAACTGAAATGCTGGAACATGCAGAGCAATGGACTAAAGTCTGCAGAATGGTATCAATGTGATTTATTTGACATTTCTCCAGAATATTAAATTCAAGTCTAATTTGTGAATTTATGAGCATCATCAGACTTGATATCCAAATGTCGGAATAAATTTATCAGAAAGTTGCAGCACAAATATAGGGCACTTGACCCATCCTCTATGTGTTGGCTGCAATAGAACTATCCAGGCTTTCTGTACTCACCAATTGCAGAAACAATTCCAGACTCTGAACTCGGCCCTAAGTGTTATAATCTGTTTTTTTTTTCATTGACAGCTGCACTCCTTGTTTCCTTGTATCTTTCCCAGCCCTAACTCATTCCCCGTGGCGTTGAGGGACTACCATTTCTGCTGTTTAATCTCTCGTGCCTTCCCCCGTGTGACAGACTGCCTTTTTGTCCTTGTCTGATACCCAACTTCCTCACAACCTGTTACATTTCTGATGGATCCACGGCCTCTGTGACTTCAATGTGTCCCCTGGGTCAGTGGCACGAGTTTTGAATTCTCTTCCTCCAGAGATAATTGGAAATCTTTCTGGTTGCAGTTTCCCCCAGATTTTATTTTTAAAAGCAGGGCATTTGTATCAGAGTCAAATATTCGTGAGACATCATCCACAATTCCGAGCATTTGGATGTAATCTGTGACCCTCCCACAGATGTGCAGGTTTGCTCTATTGGACGTGCTAACATGGCCTGTCGTGTGCAAATTCGGCGGGTTGGGTTAGCCATGGTAAATGTGGGGTCATGGAGGTAGGGTGGGAAAGCAGGTCATTGCAGGCTCGATGGATCGAATAGCCTCTTTCTGCACCTACGGGATTCTGGAATCCTAACTAGTTGTGATTGTCGTCATGTTTTCCTCATGCCAGGTTCATTCAGCTCAGGAACACACGCTGCCTGTGTGTTTCTGTGGGTTCTCACATTATCCTTTCCTTCTGTTTTACAGCAATTACACACTGTACGTGAGGGTGGGAATGAATTTGTAAATACAAATACTTCAACCAAAATCCGCACAGGTGAGGAACTGTTTCTGCTGCTGGCATCACTCACAAGGAACAGAAAAATAATAACGGATTCGTCACAAATCTTACAGGAACATAGAGATTATAATTACCAGGAAAGGCTTAACAGCTCAAAATGTTTTTCTCAAGAAAAGAGGAGGCTGAGGGACAACCTGGCATAAGTAGGAAGCTTTGTTTTTGTGGGTTCAGAGATTTGAGGTTGGAATTGTTGGGTCTGAAGTGTGGTTCATTGCCCCAGGTCAAAGTTGCGATCTAAATGTGTATCTTTCTTTTGTCTTTATATCTGAGTTAACAATCAGATGGACAGGTCAGTCAGTGTCTGAGTGTTTTTTCAAATCCCTGATCCCAAATCTGCCTCCCCCCACAATCTCAAGTGCCTCACCACTCACTGGGTCACGGAGAAACTCTGCCGTTACAATGAGAGCTTTCTTTGCTGTCACCGCTCCTAGTGCTTCCCCTAATCCCCACTTCCCTTCATTAAATCCCAGCTGCCTCTAGTCCAGCCTCATGGGCATGTTGAAGAGCATGACAGAAGATTGGATTGAAACCGAGAGTTCAATAGCCAGAATGAAACAGGAAGAAGTAAATAAACGGGGTTTGTGGATCCCAGGGAATACAGACTCCAGGCTGAGTCCTTTGTGGGCATTCCCGCAGTAATACGAGACAGCATTCCATGATGAGAGTTAAACCCGGGTGGCAAGACAGGGAGCCACTGAACATTAGCAGGTTTAGTTCAAACATAGGAGGTTTGTTCAGTCAGTAACAGTGTGTTAGACGTGGATGTGAAGTGCTGAAAATGTGTTGCTGGAAAAGTGCAGCAGGTCAGGCAGCATCCAAGGAACAGGAGAATCGACGCTTTGGGCATGAGTCCTTCTTCAGGAATGAGGAGAGTGTGTCCCGCAGGCTAAGATAAAAGGTAGGGAGGAGGGACTTGGGGGAGGGGCGATGGAAATGCGATAGGTGGAAGGAGGTTAAAGTGAGGGTGATAAGGTGAGGGTGATAGGCTGGAGTGGGGGTGGGGGCGGAGAGATCAGGAAGAAGATTGCAGGTTAGGAAGATGGTGGTGATTTCGAGGATTGGGACTGAGACAATGTGGGGGCAAGGGAAATGAGGAAGCTAGAGAAATCTGAGTTCATCCCTTGTGGTTGGAGGGTTCCTAGGCGGAAGATGAGGCGCTCTTCCTCCAACTGTTGTGTTGTTATGGTCTGGCGATGGAGGAGTCCAAGGACCTGCATGTCCTTGGTGGAGTGGGAGGGGGAGTTAAAGTGTTGAGCCACGGGGTGGTTGGGTGGGATGGTCCGGGCGTCCCAGAGGTGTTCTCTGAAACGTCACCTCTCCTAGTGCTTCCGTGTAATCCCCACTTCCTTTCATTAAATCCCAGCTGCCTCTATTCCACGTACATGGGCATGTTGAAGAGCATGACAGGAGAATGGATTGAAACCGAGAGTTCAATAGCTAGAATGAGAGAGGAAGGAGGAAATAAACGGTGTTTGTGGATCCCAGGGGATACAGACTCCAGGCTGAGTCCTTTGTGGGCATTTCCGCAGTAGTGCAAGACAACATTCCATGATGAGTGTTAAACCCGGGTGGCAGATGAGGGAGCCACTGAATATTAGCAGGTTTGGTGTAAACACCGGAGGTTTGTTCAGTCAGTAACAGTGTGTTAGACATGGAGGTGAAGTGAAAGTGAGGGGAAAAGTTGCCAGAAGCTGCAGATAGACAGCTTTCATTGGAACAGGAGGAGACCATTCAGCCCCTCAAACCTGCTCTGCCATTCAATGGATCATGGCTGATTTGTGGCTTAACTTGCAATTTTCAAAACCTGCCAAATTAATCAATAAACTCCTCTGCAACAGACAAGATGAATATTGAAAAACTAACCATCTGCAAATGCTGGGAAATCAGAAACAAAAACAGACGTTGCTGGAAAAAGTCAGCAGATCTGGCAGCACCTGTGAAGAGTGAACCTTTGGGTCCAGTGACCGGTCAGGTGACCAGCTGCAGCTGACCATTCTGCCTTTTCTGTAACACTCTCTGGAACAGGATCTGATGCGAGGAATGAGATTGTCGATAACAGCTGAGAAAACAGGAGGACGTGCTCAATCAGAATAAAACCCATTTTGGTCTTGCACTTTTAATTCAACTACAAACATTATTCATTATTATTTCTGAAATATGATAATAGACCAGAAATCAACTCTTCATGTTATTGGGCCTGTGAAACTGTTAATTCTGACCTTGACCAGCCGACATGTGAATCCAGACCCTGAATAACGTGGTTGACTCTGAACGATCTCTTGGGCAGTCAGAATGGATGACAAATGCTGACCCAGCAAGTGATGCCGTGATCCCATGAACAAACAAAACAAATCCAATCGCTGTGGTTACTTGTAAACTCGCTGGTGTTTCATCAAGCTGGATATCTGAGTGAATTTCTTCCCACACTCAGAGCAGGTGAATGGCCTCTTCCCAGTGTGTATTTGCTGGATGGTGTACTGAACCCAGTCCTACAGTGAGAGCACCTAAATGGTCTCGCACTGGTCTCCTGTGACAGGAAGAGGTGATATTTACCAGCCTGGGGTGGTGAGTGGCACGGTGGTACAGTGGTTAGCGCTGCTGTCTCACAGTGCCAGAGACCCTGGTTCAATTCCTGTCTGAGGCGACTGACTGCGTGAAGTTTGCACATTCTCCCTGTGTCTGCGTGTGTTTCCTCCGGCTGCTCCTGTTTCCTCCACAGTCCAGGTTAGGTGAATTGGCCACGCTATATTGCCCGTAGTTTTAGATGTCGGGGCATGGGTGAGTGCGATTCGGCGTGTCGCTGTTGACTTGTTGGGCCGAAGGGCCTGTTTCTACACTGGAAATAATCTAATCTAATCATACTGTGTAAAGATACCTCCAAGAGGGATCCAGTGCGAGTTGATTGGGACAAACTGTTCGCATGCATGAAAGAATCAATAATGAGGAGGCACCGATGTCAAGGGATTGACAAAAGAAGCGCATGTGACATGAGACAAAACATTTGCATGCAGAGAAAGTTTTATGGTCAGAAATGCACTGCCAAAGAGTGTGGTGGAACCAGGTACAATGAAGAGAATCGAAGTGAACAGTTATTGGAAGAGGACGAATGGGAAGGTTTATGGGGTTAAGGTAAAGAATGGCATTCAGTGAGGTGATGAGCCAATCAGCCTCCTTTTGTCCTTCTGTGAACATTTAATTCTGAGCCCTCGAAGGAAATATCAGAGCAGGGATTGTGAAGGGGTCAGATTGAATGACGGTCTCTGTGAACAAAAGTGAGACACAGACACAGAGGGGTTTTGGGATGGATTGAATCAAATGTTATCAATTTGAATGGACCCCAACACTACAGCAGTTACAAATGGGAGTGATCAAGACAGTGGAATTAGAGCAGCAAATACATCTTAAACATTTATACAGCTAAAGGGGATGCTGGGTAAAGATACCATAGTTAGTGCTGATTTCATTCCAGATACACCAGCCAGGGAGCACATCTTCCTGTATCTGTCCTATCGAGCTCTTGAAGAATTTTGTTCATTTCAAGTGTTTCATTTTGGATACTCCAGAGAAGACAGTTTCATGCTCTTCAATCTCTCTAGCTAGGGCAATGCTGTCGTCAGAATTCAAGTCACTGGTGCATGTAACTGGCTGCTTCATGGACTGGAACTGGCAATTGAGACTGTAAGGTTACTATATAAAATATCTTCAACTGTATTGCCAGATTGCCAGACACATGAGGGGCTTTAAGTAAAAAAACACAACTTATGGGCATTGAGTGTTAGAGCACTTCCTGTTGTGGAGACATCCTGTTCAGGTACAATTTATTGATAACTGTTAGAATTAACCTGCACTGGCTCCGTAGAAGTGGTCAGAGCATTATAACTGTCATTGGAGTAGGTAATAAATTTCTCATGGGTTAAAACATTTAAATGATAGAATAGGTGTGGGTTCTTCTGGTAAAGTGTGCAAAGATTTTCAAAATGTTCCTAATTTACTTTCAGAAACAAGTGAGAGAAAGGCACATTACTGACGTCATTGAATTAGTCCAAATTTAGAAGTTCAGGAGAACTGATGGGAAAGCTGGTTTTGGGAGTTGTAATAATGACAGTGAAAAATTGTTTTACAGAGAGAGAGAGTTGACAGATGGGAAACTCAGCTTTAACATCACATCAACTGCAGAGTCATCCAATTCTGCAGGTCCTGATCCTTATCGTTAATAAGGAAGGGGAAAGCGGCATTCCCAGCCCAGAGAAATCATTCCCATGTTTCGCATGTGGTCGAATATTTAACTGGTCATGTGAACTGGGAAGACACCATTATGATGAAAAAATACCTGAGCATAGACAGAACTGCTTTTCAAAACAACATGAAATATACTTTAATCTGCTGTGCATTTCAGTCATCACCATATCTATTACTTATTTTCTTCAGGTCACTAATAAAACGATGCATCTAATTCTGCTGGTTCGACATTCCTTGAAAAAGTAATTGAGAATGTTGCAATCTTAAAGTTAGAAGAGTCTAAGAAATGATACTCACTGTTTTTTTTTCTGTTTGAAAGAACCTAGTTCAGACATTTCAAGCACATAAATCCTTATTCTCCAGTATTATAAAGATGAAAAAATAAGCAGTCGAAATTCCTCTTCAGCAAAATAACCAAATGCAACTTCATATTATTCATTGGTCAGTTAATCACCTACAATTGTAACTAAATATTGCAATTCATCTAAATATTGTGATGTGCTTTGAACAAATTAAATTTCTTATTACTATTCATTCTTGAATTGTCAGAAATTTGTTTTTATTTTACATCCATCTATTCATAATTCATAAGATTGATATACTTTCAAAATATCGACGTGTTCATTTGAACATTTAATTTGTCTCTCTCTCTCACTTATCTCACTTCATGCATGATAGCTTCAATACATTTTGCTAATTAACTCTACGAAACTTAAAAAATGTTGTTGACTTTACTTCTTTTGTAAGCAAGAAAACAATGTATGTACACCCATTTGTTCTTTAGCTCAAATAACATTAAATTTTAAATTATTGAAAAGACTACGCTGGGGGAAAAAGAACGATGCTTCATCTCAAATATCACATTAAATGACACTTTTTCAAATCATGTGACCTCTAAAATGATTTGTATTTTAATTTCATTATAAGAAAAAAAACCTGCTTTGGAAATGTTAGAATCTGTTCCTTTTACTTCCAGCATTAGTTGTCAACGAACAATAATCACGTAATTATCAGTCATTTTGTGCAAAAACATTTTCTGTACCAAATGTCATTTATTCGACCTTTTGTTCACAATAGTCCTCACTTTCCCGGTCTAATTATTCTCTTCCTTATTCTGACATAGATGTCTAAACATTTATCACGATAAAAATTTTAAAAATCATGACTCAACAAAAAAAAACAATTTTGAACTGTGTCAATTGTTGCTGAGTATTTTTTTAGAATTATTAAAGCGACTTTTTATATATTAATTTTCTGTTTATCAATCTTAATTATTACACAATCGACATCAGAGCAAAGTGCTTTCAAAATATTAAGTTAATTTATCTATCAATATTCTAGAAACAATTAACAATTACAATAATTAAACAGCACTTTGTGCTTGTTATGAAGTCTAAGTTAATGTGTTTTAATATTTTCCATATTTCTTATTGTGAATGCTACAATATAAAAACCTGTTTGGTCAGGCCAATACACCCAGAAAAGACCAATAACTGCCCTTGCGACATCCTTTGTAAATATCTGACTTTTGTTCATTTGAAAGATCACAGTCATCTCAGCCATTGATATTCAGAGAACACCAGTTACTTTACACTACAATATTTCTCTTCATTTCTGCACATTACTCAGTGGATTAGTAAGATGAGACACCTCATTATTCTTAAATTCATTAATAGTAGTTTTAAAATCAATTTGTTGCTAATATTGAATAATTGTTCAATTTGGCAAAGGATGTAAATGTGGAATTATGGTTCCATATAATAACTATTGCAAGGACTTAGCAATGTACCATCTCTCAATCATTCTGAATATTGCTTTTCATTTTAAACTTGGAAACACTTTTGAAATGATTTGATTGTAATTCACTTCAATATTAACATTTATTGTGCTTCTAATCACAATAATAGTTGAAAATTTTCTTGTGCAGAACAGCCCACGATGTTGTGCCGAACATTTGTCCTAGCTTAAGCACCCATCCATGTACCTATCAAATTGCCGCTTAAAGTTCGCCAATGATTCTGACTCTGTCACTCGCACGGGCAGCGCATTCCATGCCCCCACCACTCTCTGGATAAAGAACCCACCCCTGACATCTCCCTTATACCTTCCACCCTTCACCTTAAATTTATGTCCCCTTGTAACACTCTGTTGTACCCGGGGAAAAATCTCTGACTGTCTACTCTGTCTATTCCTCTGATTATCTTATAAACCTCTCTCAAGTCACCCCTAATCCTTCCCCGTTCCAAGGAGAAGAGGCCTAGCACTCTCAACCTATCCTCGTACGACCTATTCTCCATTCCAGGCAACATCCTGGTAAATCTTCTCTGCACCCTCTCCAAAGCTTCCACATCTTTCCTCAAGTGAGGCGACCAGAACTGCACACAGTACTCCAAATGTGGCCCAGCCAAAGTCCTGTACATCTGCAACATCACTTCACGACTCTTGAATTCAATCCCTCTGCTAATGAACGCTAATACACCATAGGACTTCTTACAAGCTCTATCCACCTGAGTGGCAACTTTCAAAGATCTATAAACATAGACCCCAAGATCCCTCTGCTCCTCCACCTTACTAAGAACCCTACCGTTAACCCTGTATTCTGCATTCTTATTTGTCCTTCCAAAATGGACAACCTTACACTTGGCAGGGTTGAACTCCATCTGCCACTCCTCAGCCCAGCTCTGCATCATATCTAAGTCCCTTTGCAGCCGATAACAGCCCTCCTCACTATCCACAAATCCACCAATCTTCGTATCATCTGCAAATTTACTGATCCACCCTTCGACTCCCTCTTCCAAATTATTAATAACAATTACAAACAACAGAGGACCCAGAACTGATCCCTGCGGAATTCCACTTGTATCTGGGCTCCAGGCTGAATATTTACCATCTACCACCACTCTCTGACTTCGACCGGTTAGCCAGTTTTCTATCCAACTGGCCAAATTTGCCTCTATCCCATGCCTCCTGACTTTCCGCATCAGCCTACCATGGGGAACCTTATCAAATGCCTTACGGAAATCCATGCATACTACATCCACTGCTCTACCCTCATCCACATGCTTGGTCACCTCCTCAAATAATTCAATAAGACTTGTAAGGCAAGACCTACCCTTCACAAATCCGTGCTGGCTGTCCCTAATCAAGCAGTGTCTTTCCAGATACTCATAAATCCTATCCCTCAGTTCCCTTTCGATTACCGAAGTAAGACTAACTGGCCTGTAATGCCCGGGGTTATCCCTATTCCCTTTTTTGAACAGGGGCACAACATTCGCCACTCTCCAGTCCCCTGGTACCACCCCTGTTGACAGTGAAGACGAAAAGATCATTGCCAACGGCTATGCAATTTCCTCTCTTGCTTCTCACATAATCCTAGGATATATCCCATCAGGCCCAGGGGACTTGTCTATCCTCAAGTTATTCAAAATGTCCAACACATCTTCCTTCCTAATAAGTATCTCCTCTAGCTGACCAGTCCGTTTCACACTCTCCTCTTCAACAATACGGTCCCTCTCGTTCGTAAATACTGAAGAAAAGTACTCATTCAAGACCTCTCCTATCTCTTCCGACTCAATACACAGTCTCCCACTACTGTCCTTGATCGGACCTACCCTCGTTCTCGTCATTCTCATGTTTCTCACATACGCATAAAATGCCTTGGGGTTATACTTGATCCTATCCGCCAAAGATTTTTCATGCCCTCTCTTAGCTCTCCTAATCCCTTCCTCAGCTCCCTTCTGGCAATCCTGTATCCCTCCAATGCTCTGTCTGAACCTTGTTTCATCAACCTTATATAAGCCTCCTTCTTCCTCTTTACAAGACATTCAACCTCCCTCATCAACCAAGGTTCCCTCACACGACCATCTCTTTCCTGCCTGACAGATGCATTCATATCAAGGACACATCGTATCTGTTCCTTGAAAAAGTTCCACATTTCCACGATATCCTTCCGTGACAGCCTATGCTCCCAACTTATGCTCCTCAGATCCTGTCTTACAGCATCGTATTTACCCTTCCCCCAATTGTAAAACCAACCCTGTTGCATGCACCTATCTCTCTCCATAACCAATGTGAAAGTCACAGAATTGTGGTCACCATCACCAAAATGCTCACCCACGAACAAGCCCATCACTTGTCCCGGTTCGTTACCGAGTACCAAATCTAATATGGCCTCCCCTCTGGTCCGACAATGTACATACTGAGTTAGAAAAGCTTCCTGGACACACTGCACAAACACCGCCCCATCCAATCTACTTGATCTAAAGAGCTTCGAATCAATATTTGGGAAGTTGAAATCGCCCATGACTACTACCCTGTGGCTTCTGTACTTTTCTAAAATATGTTTCCCAATCTGTTTCTCCACATCTCTGCTGCTATTGGCGGGCCTATAGAAAACACCCAACAAGGTGACTGTTCCTTTCCTATTTCTGACTTCAGCCCATACTACCTCCAAAGGCAGATCCCCCTCGAACTGCCTTTCTGCAGCCATTATACCATTTCTAATTAGCAACGCCACACCCCCTCCTTTTTTATCACCCTCCCTAATCTCAGTGTAATATTGGATACACTGAGCTGCCAATTTCTCGAGCGGCCTGCAGTAAATAATTTCAAATATTCAGTCGGCTCGAAGAGAAAGAAATTCCTCCATATCTTTCTTAAATAGGTTACTACATCCTCTGAGACTATGTTCTCTGGTCTTTGATTCTCAGACAAGGCGAATCAAATTCTCTCCTGAATTATCCTATCATGTCCCTCATAATCTAATGTATCTCAGTAAAGTCTTGTTACATTATTCTACACTCCAATGAGTACAGGGGCAATATTCTCAGTTTCATCTCACGAGAATATCCTCCAATATCCAGGATGATTTGTGTTAAATCTCCCTGAACTGCTATTCCTAAAATAGGGGGGATAATTTGTTCACATTAATCCAGCTCTGATCTGACTAATGCAATGTGTATTTTGAAAAAAAAAAACATATGTCCCCATTCCGTTTAAATAAAGTGAAACAAAATTATTTGACTTCCCGATTACCTGCTGAAACTGGATGCTAACTTTTCATATTTCATGTACAAGGAAGCGAAGTGCTCTGTATGCTGATGCTTTGTGCTATGTATTTCCCTACTTAATACTGATATCTGCCAAAACGCATAAACATCTTTTTTGCATGTTATATGCTGCTACGTTTTTGTCCACTTGTTTATCCTGATTCTGTCGTCCACAATGTTGCTGTGCCGCCCTCATTACTTGCATCCATGTCTATTTTGTGTCATCTCCAAACTGAGCAACAGTACATTAACTTATGTTATACAGGTGATTAGTACATGTTGTCAACAGCTGTGGCACCAATATTGTTGGCTCCGGGAATCTGCAAGTTACAGTTTACTATCATGAAAATACCCTCATTACCTCGCCTCTCCATTCATTCTCCTACCCTCGACTAATACATACCCCCAACTGTGTTGGTTCATGCTTCTTTGCTTGTGAAGTGCTATCGTATAAAACACCGTTCTGAATAATTTTAGAAATTCAGATATATTCCATTTACTGCATTCCCCTTTATGTATTGTGCTTGTTACGATCTGAAAATACTTGTAAACGTGTTAGGTCTGATTTCGTCTGCACAAAGCCATGCGGAATCCATTTTATTCTGTAATGCATTTCTAATACTCTGTTATTCCAAATTTAATAACAGACTAACATTTTCCCAGTGGCAGATATGCTGTCCACCTGAGCTGAATTTCTCAGGATGGACACTCACAAGACGTGACCATTGTTGAAAAAAGGTGTTGAGGAACAAATCAAAACGAAAGAGTATCCTCTATCAGACAGACAACAGGGTTCAAGTGAATTTCTTGTAGGGACTTCAATAAAGTGCAGACCAGGAAGGAAAGAGGGGATAATTTAATCTGCCAGGGCTGAAGATAATCCAAAGAGGGTCTACAAGTACATATCTGTCAATGAGAACAACGCGAGAAATATTACTTGAAAGATCAAGAAGGTTGACATTGCTTTTGAGCTCATCAGATGGAAGAGACAATAAACGAATTTTTCACGTCATTTTTTATTGTGGAGACAGTGAGACCAAATGTTCACTCTCCATATGTGAAGAGGACGATACCTTTTCCGAAACTATTTGACCAAGCATCAAGAATTTGAGAGTCGTTGATGTTTCTAGCGGCTGGATTACATTCGACTCTGTCTGGCCTCATGCAACAAAGAGTCTACATGTTCTCAGGACTGGATTTTTAATATAACGAGCAGAGACTGTGTCGGCTTTGCCTTGTCGTACTGCAGCATCGGAGGTCGAAGATGACTTTATAGAGATTCATAAAATCAAGAGTGCTCTCGATAAGGCGAACAGCAAAGTTCGTTTTCCCTTGGATCCAGGAGTCCAGACCTCGTAAGATTTACACCAAATGACAAGACATCCTTTTCACACAGAGGATGGCTTGCACATGGAATCAACTGCTAGAGCAACTGGTCCGTAGAGGTACTGTTACATTATTTTATAAGACATTTGGACGTTTAGACGAAGAGAAAGTGTTTCGAGGGATTCAAGCAAGGTGAAACAGCTCAGTTTGGAAAGTCGGTTCGCAAAGGATATGTTAGACTTAAGGAGGCGACAGAAATCATGGAAATACATACTGATAAACATTTCATATTACAGGAAAATAATTGCTGGACCTCTCAGAAAATGTAAAAGGCGTAAAAAACACCAGACCCTGGACGAGTGTGTTGTTATGAACGTGTTGTGAAAAATAGAGTTAAAAATAGAGTTCTGTGCAAGGACACAGAACAACCTGTTCTGACCAAGGGAACAATATGACATTTGTTCGAAACAGCTAGCAGAGTTGAATTGCCATCAGCTTAAATTATGGATCAAGATCCGAAATCAAAATCAGGTGTGAACTTCACATATTGATAATACTAAAGCCAATGAAATAATCTGATGTTTTGGGGTATAACTCCGGACATTTTCAACAGCTAGGACTGCATCAGAGACGTCCAGCTCAAGGGATCCTAGAAATGTACCTTCCTGGAAATGTGTTTGAATGCAGAACATCAAGGAAAACCTGGAGAGAATGTTCCCAGAAAAATCCACAAAATGAGACTTGAAAAAGTTGAGTGGTTTCGAACCATGATTACTTTTTAAATCATTATTGGGAATCTTTTAGAATCGGAATATAATTGCGGAGTGGAAGGTAAAAGATGGGTTTCAGAGAAACTAGTTGTAAATAGTTGTTAGTTTTCATACTCTGTTAGACATAAAGAAAAAAGTTGATATTTTCCATTTAAATCGTGACCTTTGCTAAACGATTTGACTATCGAATTTTCACAGATTACAGCACAGTGCTGCTGGGTTCAATTAGTATCGAGGTATACCCTGTGTTTGTACTGAATTCCAAAGCATTATGGGAGGTAAGCGCGGAAATTGCAAGACTCCTTGCTGAAATAATTGCGTCATCTCTAAATATGGGTGTGATTTAAAATGACTGGACAATGACGAACCTTGTTGAAGAATGTATACAGGTAAAAGATTGGAATCTCCAGGCTTGTGAGTTTGAAATTGGTGGTTCGCAAGTTTTTTGAGGTGGTTTTGGAAGATAGCATTTTCAGAGTCCAGGAAATATAGTGGATCGTTGGCATGGTTTAGTGAGGTGGAAACTGCGTCTCACAAAATTGTGAGGTTTTGATCAAGTAGGCAAGAGGATTGATGAGGCAAGAACAAATATCTTTGCTGACTTAGGCTTTAGGAAAGCGTTTAATTAGATTCAACAAGGAAGACTAACGAGTAAATTTAGATCAGATGTGGTTCACAGTGAGTTTTCAAATTGGATACAAAATTCAATTAATAACAAGAGAAAGGGTGAGGTTTTGGTGTGTTGTTTATCAGACTGGAGGTTTGTGACCAGCAGTGTTCCATAGGGATCAGTGATGGCTCCTTTGCTTGTGACTGATGTAAATGTTTTCGATGACAGTATGGAAGGCAGGGATCATGAGTTTGTGGTTGACACCAACATGAGCGACATGCATTTCATGAGATGACAGCATAAGTCTTTGTGTGTACATGAAGAACATTTAAAAAGGCTTTTCGACAAACACATGGATAGCAAAGGATTAGAATGATATGGTCCAAGTGCAGAGAAATGCGGTTAATGTGGACCGGCATTATGATCATTATGTACCAGTTTGCACCAAACGACCTGTTTCTGTGCTGAGGGACGCTACAACTCTCCATGGTGGTACAGTTGACAGGGAAGAAGGTTATCTGAGGTTATAGAAGATTAAAAGAGACATTGATCATTCGGGTATATGATTAAATGAATGGTAAAGAGAAACTATCTTGAGCAAATGTAACGTACTGCAGTTTGAGTTATAAAGGGATAACTGGTACAATTACAAGTACTGCTTTGAATAGTCCTGCGCAATAGAC
Source organism: Chiloscyllium plagiosum (assembly GCF_037043375.1). Lineage (NCBI taxonomy): Eukaryota > Metazoa > Chordata > Chondrichthyes > Orectolobiformes > Hemiscylliidae > Chiloscyllium > Chiloscyllium plagiosum. Next base: position 108,062,018 of record NW_028270177.1, read on the forward strand.
ATGTGAATAGGTCACGGAATGGACTTTGGAAGTCGTGTCACATCTCGTCAGCTTCGTCAAAATGCTGTTAGAACGCTATCATGCGTTGCTCAGTTTTTAGTGTTGACGTTGGGACGTTATCCTGAGGTTGGACAGGATATTGGCGAGGCATCTTCTGTAGTATTGTGTCTATGTTCTGGTTTCCAAGTCAGACAAAGAAGAATATTAAGATGGACAGAGTTAAGAAGAGATTTACCAGTATGTTGCTAGGAATGAAGGGATTGAGCTGTAAGGGGAGGCTGGATAAGCTGGGACTTCTTTCAAAAGAGTATAGGAGGTTGACGTTTACCGTATAAATGTTTTTTTTTAAATCCTGAGGGGTACAGATTAGATCAACTGCAACGGTGCTTTCCTTCTTTGGAGTATTTCAGGACTAGTGGGCGTATTTTTAAGGTATGAGAACAAAAGTGAAAAAAAGACATGAGGTTCACTTTGTTTTACTTTACACGGTATGTTTCCTGTGCAAAGTTCTAGAGGAAGTAGGAATGTGGATAATGTTACAACATTTAAAAGACACTTAGATAAGTGCAGGAATAGGACATGTTAAGAGAGATATGGGCCCAGTTCACGTAGTTGGTACTACGTTAGTTTCGGTAAATGGTAGCATGCACTGTTTGGAACAGCGGTCTGTTTCAATGATGTCTGAGTCAATGACTCAATTTATTTGAAATTTACAGGGTGCTGAGAGGCCTGTGCAGAGCCAATGTGGCAAAGATGTTTCAACCACTATGATACACTAGAACCCGAGGGCACAGAGACAAAGTGAAGCGATAACAATTTGGAAATGAGACGTGGAGGAATATCTTCAGTCAGAGAGTGGTGATTCTTTGGAGGTATTTGCTGTAGAGGGCTGCGGGCGCCAATTCAGTGAGCAAATGTGTGGCACGGTGGCTCATTGGTTCACATGGCTGCCTCATAGCACCCAGGTCCTAGGTCTGATTCCAACCTCGGGCGACTGTCTGTGTGGAGTTTACACGTTCTCCCTGTGTCTGTATGTGTTTGTCCGTGTACTCCGGTACCCCCCACAATCTAAGAGATATGCACATCACGTGAATTGGCCATGCCAAATTGTCCATAATGTTAGGTGCATTAGGCAGGGGTAAACATAGGGTTGGGATGGGTTGATCTTCGGAGGGTTGTAGTGAACATGTTGGTCCGAAGGACCTGTTTTCATCCTGCAGGGAATCTAATCTAATCATTTCAATTCTGTTTAAAATATCTCATGATCTTTTCCCACGACCCAATGCCCTCTGCGCCATGTCAACAGAAGTGTCACCGAGCGAGTTTCACGCGCCTCTCTACCTTCACAGTGGGACTGCATGCTCATGGAGTTTGTCACTGGCAGGCAAAGTAGATATCCACTCGGTCATTCCACTCTCAATTTCCAATCAGATCTTCGCCACTGCGTACACAGTTTCACTGAGTCCAGACCTGGGAACCAGTGTGATATGAGTGTGCAATAATAGTTTCTTCCTTGTTACGATGTGAAACTTCATGTTTATTGAAACTGATATTTCAACAATATTTGTGAACTCTTGACTGTATATTTCATCTTTTATTGAAATCTATCGAATTCAGTCTTCAACATTCTCAATGATGGAATCTCCACAGCCACTGGGGACATCGAAGGTGACGATTCAAGCCAATCTCAGTGGGTTTTCCTGTTGTGCATGTGATGCGGTTTCTCGACTGTCTCTGCCATTGCATTAAATGCTTTTTTTGTATTGTGCTTTTTCATGTAATCGAATAATGGTTCGTCCTCAAGCTACCTCCATTCAAATCCGAGTATCTGTAATTAGCATTTGTTCCATGTTACTCCACATAACCTGTGCAAAACAAACGCAGAAAGGACACAATCAATTTTAAGATGAAAATACTCACTCAGGTGTTGGTTTTAATGCTTCAAGCCGCCAGTCTCAGCACCTAATCTCGGAGATTTTTCTCCCTTTAACAATCACTATTCCCCCATTCCATCCCTCCTCCCATGTCACTGGGGCATTGGAAAAATTAACGTTCAGTTTCACATTGACACCGTTAAGTCTGTGCTGTAGCTGTCACTCTTCTGAGGTGAACGTGACCCAATATCACCATCAGGACCATTAAGCCACTTAATGCTATCAGACAATGTGGTTGGGTTTTGAATCCTCACGTATAGTGTTTTATTTGCATGGATCAGAAATCATTGGAGCATTGGGTTCATGAAAAGGGCACAGAAACGTATCGAGGGAATGACTTTATTGGAAAAGACCAATGTCTCTGGTCTCCCCACATTTATTTCAAGTCATCATTTGTCTCTCGCTAGTGTATTGTGTATAATTTTGCAAGTCACATTATAGCAGTGATATGACAACTGTGGAAACGATGCAGAAGTTATTTGCCAATATATTATCTGGATTGAAGAACTTCAACTATTAAAGAGTTTAGTTGAAACTTTATTGCTGGAACAGCACAGCAGGTCAGGCAGTATCCAGGGATCAGGAGATTCGACGTTTCGGGCACAGGCCCTTCTTCAGGAATCAAAGAGTTTTTCTGAAAGCAGGGGAAATTGAGATGAGACAGTATTGAGATGTATGAAATGATGAGCGATATGGATTATGTACACTTAACGAAACATTTGATGGAGGGATCAATCACCAAGGAGCCATAGATTTAAGATAAGAGTAAAAAGGTTTCGGTAGCTGCACATAAAAAACGTTATCAGACAACGAGTGGTTGGAATCTGGAACTCACTGTCGCTAAGTGTTGGAACGGCAGAAATTCTCAGAAAATTCAGAGATATACAGATGTAAATTTGTAATGCTAAAAGCACACAACGTCAAACGGTGAAAAATTGGATGAGGATAACCAAGCAGTTATCTTGACAAGAGCACGCACAAGTAGCTTGCAAGAGCAGTTCGCTCTGACGTCCACTGGAGTATGGCGTTTCGTATCCTCAGCTGTCATGTGGGATGCAAGTGTTCATTTTCCCGCTGGGGCGGCCCTGACTGTTTCAGGGTTTCAAGGTTTGTGTAAAGATTTGTAGTTCCAGTGAAGTTTGCAGATGGTGTATGGATGTTCGATAGTGTTGGGCAGTTGGTTTGCAGCAGTTTCTTGCCCTTTCTCGGTGACATCCTCAAGGCTGATGAGACTCTTATGAAGCTCTGCTGTCCTGTAGCGTTTCGAATTGGTGTGATTTTCTTCCCACTGCTTTCCGTTGCTGCTTCTTGTCGTTCATTGCAGGTCCCGGTATGTTATATCCAGGTCAACATGTACTTTGATGGAGTCATTGGATGAGTCTTGTCATTCTAGAAAATCTCTGGCTGCCCACTATTGTCCAATTATTGTTGTGTCGTTCTGGTCGAATTTGTTGACCTCGTCATGTCTGTGCCTTGCCACTCTGTACAACTGATTGTGGTGTTTGCTGGATCCTCCAGAAAAGCTTTGCAACAATAGATATTCCCGCAAATTCCTTGCAGACAAACAACGTTAGGAGGGCATGCCAAAACCCAAAACATCAAGGAAAAAAGTCTCTGAACGGACAGCCTTTGACTACTCGGATTAGAGAATATAATCCGAAAGCCACAGTTAGACAACATCTCACCAGAACATTGGACCCAATACCCATCATGTACAATACAAATATGGTCAAACAATGTTGCACGTAGTGAGAGCAGGGAACATTATACAGGACAGACAATTCACGACACGCATTCATGAAGATCTACTTGACACTAAACACCACTGCCAGGTGTCCTCAATAGGTTGACTCAAAACACTGAGTGTTGCTGATTCTGCGACTGGAAGCTTGGATTGTATGACAGTATGCAGCAATGGAGACGGTGTTTCTGGAAAAGTACAGCAGGTTAGGCAGCATCCAAGAAGCAGGAGAATGGACGTTTCTGGCATGAGCAAGTCATCAGACACATGCCCAAAACATCGATTCTCCTGCTCCTCAGATGCTGTCTGACCTGCTGTGTTTTCCAGCACCGCACTCTAGACTCTGATGTCCAGTATGTAAAGTCCTCATTTTCTCCTCCGTTTGCAGCAGTTGTTGGTTCCTTGAGTGAGGGATCAGTTGATATAACCAATGTAAAATTCGATTGCTGATTGAGAAATATAACCAGGTTCGTAGCTCAAAAGAGTGTTTCTGTTGTTTCTCAGGTGCCGTTCCTGGCACGGCCTCTGGCACTGTAATTATTTTGAGTTTCCTGGCTGTTCAATGTGTGCTTCTGCGATCACACAGTTGCCAGTACTCTGGGGAGCGGCTGCAGTTATCTGCGTTCGCAGCCTCGATGCAATTGATGCGGTTTGGGTCGTTCTTGATTTGTGCAACAGGAGCACAGTGATGAATCAATTGATATTGCAAGAAAGCAGACAGGCGTGGAAAATGTCGAGGTTCTGGTGATATTTGCACAGTGTTTAGAGATTACCTAGATTCAGGAGAAAAGAATGTTGAATTCTTACGAGTCGTGTTGAAGAACTGTCTGGGAAACAAGTCACCAGCGGTGTGGTTTACAAGCGCACTCACAGTAACCACAATGCGAAATAAAACATAAAACAAATGAGGAAAACAGACGAAGGATGACAGTAATCATGGGTGACCTGACTTTCACTCCCCAGCTGCCCCAATTCCCACTTCCAGCTTCATTATAAACAAATTTTAGAGAGCCAAAAGCATCAAAGTTGTCCATTGGAACGACTCAATTCGTTCCTTTGTTTTCGATTAGGCTATTTGTTTCAGGGGTTTTTACTTTCCTTGGAAACCATCTCTTTCATTGTGAGCATTCGGAAAGGAAGCCATCCTTTTTGTCAGGGAAATAATATGATACTAAACATGTTTGTGTCAGGCATGAGATTCCTCTGTCTCACACGTTTCTTCTACTTTCTCTCGGTTTTAATAGTGTTCTTTCTTTTGACTTCTCTGACCAAAGTGCATGACCTCATAATGGCAACATGAAACTGCATCTGACAAGTTATTCCCCATTCATTCAACCTATCTATATGCCTGTGCGAAATGCCACGTTCTCAACATAATATGCGCTCCCACGAGTGTGAATTGTCAGCACATTTGTGCACATTTCACTCTACCACTTGCTCCATGCTATTAATAGAGAGATAATTGAAGGCTTAAATATACTGAGACTTGCCGGACATCTGCTGTAAATACTTCTACATACTTGTTACCCTCTGAACGTGAGAACATCCTCCTCATCTGTGTCTTAGTGGGTAACACCTTCCCCTGAGATTAGAACCTCCAGTCCTGCACTATTCTGGATATAAACCAGAGAGGAACAAAGGCTTAAAGTAAATCATAATCTCACTGGCGTCTCTAAGGCCAGTTCTGAGTGCTCTTTTTTGACCCCTGGTTGAAAAAACTGTCCTGATTAGCACTTTAGTTTTGACAATGACACATCTACTTCAAAGTTACGTCAGTGCCTGTGACTGAAGTGGTGCTGAAAGGCGCTGTAAAAATACAAGAACATCTTTGTTACTCGACCATGGCCGTATTGTTAATCTCTCTGCTCATGGAAATCGATCCTTCCCACCCACTCTATCTCTCATCAATGGAAGTTATCCCTGCAACTCCAGAAAACCCGTCTCGACAACTCGACATTTTCTCAGGTATGCTCAATTGTTGACATGCAGGAAACTTGTGTTCTGAACGAGAAACGGATCTGACTCAAAACGTTAGCTCTGTTCCTCTATCCACAGATAACAACAAACACATGGTTTATATGTAGGTTTCACTGAGTTTATTTGATACAAGTTGTGTTTTCCATTAAACGTCTTCACTTCTCGTCCTTTGGTCAGTTGCCCTGGTCAGGGGCAGCAGTTCCTCCTGGCCATCAACGCGCCCATCCACACCGCTTTCGCCCACATCATTATAAACATTCCCAAGAAATCTCCTATTAAACGTCTTTGCTCCAAACAAAACATTCCCAGAGTCGGGAAACTCTCCACAAAGTGAGATTTATTTATCTCTGGACATAGTGCAAAACAGAGGGTTGTGAAGAGGTTCTTGGAAAGTGTTGCCAATTGGCAGGTGGGGAAACTGTCAAGAAGCAAAGCAGAAATCCGCGTCTCGAGTTTTTTTGAATCTTTATATATTCCTTGGGAAGCGGATCCAGAAACGAATGAACGATGAACTGTTCGACTGAGCAGAGACAGGTTAGAAATCCTTCTGTGCTTGTGGAGGCCAGTGCTTTGACTCTGATGCTCTCCGGACATGAACTGATCTGTGACATTGAAAAGATTCTCGTTCCTGCACGTCAGGACGTCAAATTTCATTTCGGCTCCGGGACAATGAGAAAAAACGCTCACAGACAAGGCACTGATAGGCCGGAAGGGACACGGTCCCGGTTGGAGGAGAACTGGTTCCTGGTGTCATGGTTGTGTCTTTATAGGATGGGAGCAGACTATTCCCTTGTCTTCAGAATGAATTTCCAAGGATTTATTTTCGAAAGGTAAAGCTAATTAAGGAGCATTTTCCACGGGAGAGGAGCAGACTAAAGCTTGCATTCGGAAATCATTGACGCCGTTGGCTCATCAGTCTCTGTGGCGATGTAAGTCAGTGCGTTCGGGTCTTCACTAACAAGTGCTGTTCTCTCACGACCCAGGAAGGGAGCGACAATCACACCATCCTTTTTTCTTCAGCTGCACAGTTCCGGGGTTTTTACCGTCGTCAGGAATATGTCCGTCATGAGGCACGAAGGGTGTCGGTCCCGGTTTTAGGAGAGCTGGTTCCCGGTGACATGACTGTGTCGGCAAGGCGTGGGATCAGACTGTTCCCATTTTCCACAACGAATGCCCCAGGATTCATTTTGGAAACGTGAAACCAAACGAGGGAAATTGTCATTCTACGAATTCTTGAATTCGCTAACAGTCTTCTTTATGAGATCCTGCAAGGGGCTTGCTACAAGGAACTCCCCAGTCTCTGTGGAGTAATTAATTCTCTCGTTTGGCTGGTAACCGATAGGAGCATGGAGCGGTCGCTGTTCTTATCCATCCGAATCCTTTGCTGTGCAGTTTCGTGTTTTTAGTAGGTTCGGGAATATGCTCCCAATCGGAAAACCTATCCAGTGAGGAACGACAAATGTGTTTCGTTATTGTTTAATGGTTAGTAAAGTGTGCGGATGCTGGGAATCTCTGACAAAAAAACAAACACTACTCAAGGAATTCGGCAGGAATGGAAGACCCTGTGAGAAAAACAGAGTTCTGAGAAACTGCTGAAGAAGCTCTGAATCGTTGTCTCTATTTCTCTATCTCCAGATGCTGCCAAACATGCTTCGTTTCTCCTGCAATCTCTGTCTTTGCTTCTAAATGAATGATAATTTGAAATATCGAGATTGATTACACAGACCAAACATATCCTGACATTTTACCCTGTCGAAGCTGTGGTGATTCAATTCAAACAAACCTAACAATGATTGCCTGTTCCTCAGCTCCACAGGGAGGGAGAACTTGAAACCAGTTTAGTCGCGTACTTCTGCAGGTGTGGCCAAGTGATTGAGGCGATGGACGTTAAATCCACTGTGAGTTCCACATGCAGTTAAGCATTTTGCTGACTGTGATTGCGAGTCGAGAGTGAACTAGAAGTATGTTTGTTCTCTGCTTTTTTGTTTGAAATTCAAATCGCAGGATGAAGTAAAATGCATATAACCCAGATAAGGAAGCTTGGGAAACTGCAACCAACCACCTGTCATGATTGAAAAGGCAGAAACCTCCAAAGCATGAAAGGCCCATGTAGTCGAACAGTGCTGAATTCGTTTGAGCCTTTGAGCAAAGTGCTGCCAAATGAGGTAAGAACAGTTCTGGGGATTGTATTGGAATGTGCAGACTTAGTGGGCTAAAGGGCATTTTCTGTGCTCGACGCATTCATGGCCAGCTGAGAAAAAACTCAGTTTGTGAAGGAACAGGACATTGTTTGCAAAATGCCCCTCGGTGAGGAAGAGGTCGAAGCTACTTTCTGTCAGTCACGGTATTCATTGGAAGATTTTAATTGGTAATAAATGGTACGGTGCCCATTGGTGGAATCAGTCTATACGATAATCAGGACATGAAACCGTGGTGCCTTATTGCCCTGCCGTGAGCAAGCCCTCGCAGATTACATTCCCTGATTCTGCTTTTGAAATAAAGATCACTTTCTCAATGTGTCTGTATTTGTAGCAAACAGCTCATTGATCTCGGGACTAGACCTGAAGAGGAATCTGGAGGTGTGACAGGGACAGAAACAGAACGAGACGAGACGAGACGTGAAAGTGTCTAGAGTTTGCCGTGTGTCAATAGTTTTAGTGAGGAATGTTTGCTGGGCGCTATCCTGTCAGATCCCAGGAGCAAGACACCTTGATTTGGTGGGATTTGTGTTACTGAAAGGTAAACATGCGAAGCGTGTGGGACTATTTCAGCTCTGTATCCACTTCATATCGCAGCTCACAGCAACGGTTCACATTTTTTTTGGAGAAGTCACTTAAAGCCGCCTTTCACCAGAGAAACTTGCGGACGTAAAGCTCATGGAGTGCGTATAATGATGAGGACTCTGTCACTGTCGGGGAATGTGCCTGCGTGTCTGCCTCTGTGTGTGAACATGAGAATACGTTCCTCAAAGGTGTTGCAACCCAGTCAACCGTCAGTACCATTGTTGTGTCATTTCAGCTCACAGAGCGAATCTCATTGACATTTTCCCTGGAAAGTCAGAACACTCAAAGTTATGGGGCAAATTCTGCAAACTGGGACGAGGACAGATGGACGTCTGATAACCTGCTCTGTACGATGGACGGATTGCCCTTCACTGTCCCGCCCCAACCCCACTCTCCCACGCTTTAAAAACTCGAGGACAGAGAGCGGAATGGTCCTGACGAGAAAATCTCTTCAAAATCTTCGATCACCTTTTTATTGCCCCTTTTCCGACAAATTTTGCGAATTACTTACCATGCTTTTTATCTACTCACCTCAATCATTTATTTAAATGAAAAAATGAATGTGGGTTCAGCATCGATCCTTGTGGGACACCATCGGTAATAGCCCTCCAGTCTGAAAGCTACTTTCCACGGCTATTCCCAGCCTCCTGCTGTTAATCTAATTTTATATCGAATTGGAAATCTCACCTTGAACTCTCTGTGATCTCACTTTTTGAATCAGGCAAACATGTGGAACCTTGAAAAAGGTTTTATTAAAGTTCAAGTGAGAAATATCTACCACTTTGTCCGGATCAATCGTATTCGTTATGCCCTCAAAAACTCAGTCATGTTTGTGAGATACAACTTCCCTCGCGCAAAAACATTCTGGTTATTTCTATTTATTCCTTGTATCTCCAAATGCATTTAAATCCTATCGTTTATAATTGCATCCAACAACTTACTTAAGACCACCGTCAGAAACACAGGTCTATCGTTCCCAGAATTCTCCATGTAACCCTTTCTTCACAAAAGCACAAAATTAGCCACTCCCCAATTTTTCGGCGCCTCACTCATAGTAATAGTTTACACAATTATTTCTACGAAAGGCCCAACAGTTTCATTCCCTAACTTGCCAAAAAGTTCCGAGATACATGAGATCAAATCCCAGAGAAATATCCATCTTCATATTTTTTAAGTCCTCCAGCACTTGCCCTTTACAATGGAAACGACTTTATAAACATCAATATTTAGTTGTAGGGTCCATTTCGTTCTCCACGAAGTGAACATTATATATCTCTCCATCTGCTGAGGTTAAAAATAAAAGTGAGCTCTTTCATCTTAAAGTGGTCCTATTTCGTCTCTAGTTCTTAATGTACTTGTGGAATCTCTTTAGTTTATATCCTTAACTTTACGTGCTAAGGCGATCTGACATTCTCGCTCAAACTTTATGATGTCCTCTTTAAGAATGCCCCTCCTCTCCTTATATCTTTCAACAGATTCAATTGAAATCATATGTTTACATGGAAATTGTGATCTTTTTTTAAAAAAAGGAATTCATATGACAAAAGCCTTAATCCCTGCGATCAACCTTGTCCAAATATAATACCTACAATGTGGAAACAGGCCATTCGGCCCAGGAAGAATCCTTTAATCCTGCAACTGACATCACACCCAAACTCACACCTCTACCCAATTCCTGCAACTCTGCATTCCCCATGGGCAAAGAAGGTCACCGACGCATCTTTCGTCTGGGGAGGAAATCCAGGCAGATTCGGAGACGATGTGGAAACTCCAAACACACCATCGTCTAAAGTAGAAGTTACCCATTATTGAGCAGTTTGTCAGACTGCACCTCTCCAAAAGCCTTTTGGAAATTCCAGCTGGTCACCTCTACAGGGTAAAGTGAGGTCTGCAGATGCTGGAGGTCAGAGCTGAAAATGTGTTGCTGGAAAAACGCAGCAGGTCAGGCAGCATCCAGGGAACAGAAGAATCGACGTTTCGGGCATAAGCCCTGCTGAAGAAGGGCTTATGCCCGAAACGTCGATTCTCCTGTTCCCTGGATGCTGCCTGACCTGCTGCGCTTTTCCAGCAACACATTTTCACCTCTACAGGGTAGACGTCGTCTTACTTGCTCATTTCCTCCCCACAGATGTCTAATATATTTGTCAGACATTATTTCCCCTTGGGAACCTGTGCTGATGCTTCAAGTACTCGGTCAGCCCATCCTTCCAATGACACTTGACAATGAACTTAATACAAAGCTGATTTATTTGATTTTTATCCAGAATATCAAAACTTTGCTTTCAGATCTGAATATGATGAACAACAAGGTTAAATCGCTGTTGAGATATGTAATCTCTGCACTGTCTCAGCAGGGTCGATGAGTGAGTGAATTCTTTCCCTGACTGGGATCCCTCTTTTGTCTCAGCAGGGTCGATGAATGAGCTGTGTTTCTCACATGGAGCAAGTAAATGCTTTCTGCCCACTGCAAATTGGCTGGTGTACTGAGAGTTGAGATGAACGCTTGAAACTATTACTAGAATAACGACACTTGAAACGTCTCGCACATTGTGAAAATGTCGAAGGGACATCAGTTCTACAGAGACTGTTAAGCACATCCCACAGACTATACATTTGATATGTCTCTCTTCAATGTGAAGACGTTCATGATAAACTGCCCCCTGGAACTTTTAGAGTGAATAATGTCTTTCCACAGTGTGAATACGTTGATGACACGTTCGTCTCCAGGAACTTATGCAGCACTTCCTGCAGTCAGGGCAATTAGAAAGGCACGTTAATATTGTGAGAAATGTGATGAGCCATCCGGTCACTCGGACTTTTACAGCAGGTCCCATCGATTTGGACAAAAAGATGTCTCTCCTCCCGGGTGAGCACGTAGATCAGACAGCACGTCTCCAGAATTCGTAAAGGTCTCTCATTCATGTGAGCATATTTCTCAGAGATGAAGCACACAGAGGTTTGATAACATTTTCCAAAGTCTGGCGAGATGAAAGGTTTCTAATTAGTATGAACGTTGTGCTGGACGTTTTAAAGCATTTTCCACAGTCCAGACTTTGAAATGGTTTCTACTCATTTTGAGCGAGCAGGTGCTGCAGCAGGTCAGAGACTGAGTGAATCCCTTTCCACACTCTGAGCAGGTGAATCGCTTTTTCCTGGAATCTTTGTCTCCATGGGAATTCAGCTCAGACAAGGAAATGAATACACACATTTCAATAGACTTTCCTTAGTATGACTGCATTTGTGTTTTGTGACCTCTGATGATGGGTAGAACCATTGTCCACACACACAATAAGAGAACGATTTCTCTCTCACTATAAACAGAGGTTTTTTTTTTCTTTCATGTTCTCTATATGATCAAGTTCTACTTGTGATACAATGTGCGATGTTATCAGATCACGGCGGAGAGATTAGTTTGAAAATCTTCCCCTTCTAATATCCTGCGAAATTGATATTATCCAAAAATGAGAATGGGAAAGCAACTTCCACAAGACTCTGGATACTTTCTAAGATATGGTCTGAGGGTGAGGGATTTTCGACACTTAGAATGTGACCAGAGTTTCGTCAGAATCTTTCATGCACACAGCATCCACCACAGAGAACAGATAGATCTGCAGGTGGATATAAACACGATCACCTCCCTGTTCCTTCCAGGTCAAACGCTGTCCTGCCTTGTCTGACATGCAGTTCTGTTGGAGCAGACATTTCTTACAATTGCATCATGGCAAAGCTGAGGCCTCTGTCTTCAGTCCAGAAATCAAAATCCACTGCCTCGCTCCTGAGCCGAAAGTGTGCTGCTGGAAAAGCACAGCAGGGCAGGCAGCATTCAAGGAGTAGAAGAATCGACGTTTCGGGCAAGAGCCATCATCAGGAAATAAGCTTGTAAACCGAAGGGGTAGAGAGACAAATTGGAGTGGATGGGGCTGGGACAATGTAGCTGAGAGTGTGATAGGTGGATGGAGGTGTGTGTAGTGGTGATTGGTCGCAGAGCAGTACGGAGCGGATAGTTGGGGAGGAAGATTGATACATAGGACAGTTCATGAGAGCGATGGAATCCCAGGACCTGCATGAACTTGGCTGATTGGGAGGGAGAGTTGAAATGTTCGGCCACGGGTCAGTGATGTTGTTTGTTACGGGTGTCTGTGGGTGTTTTCTGAAGGGAACTGTAATTAGGTATCCTGTTTCCGCAATATAGGTAGACTGCACCAGGAGGAATGGATACATTCAATGACATGTGTGGAAGTGCAGGTAAAACTCTCATGGATGTGGAAGGCTCCTTTTGGGCATGCGACAGAGTGGAGGTGTGGGTGGAGGTTTTGCAAATCTCGTGTTGGAATGAGATTGGGGCGGGAGGGGAGGGTGGTTTGGTGAGGGGTGTGCACTTGACAAGGAAGTCGTAGAGGGAATGATCTTTATAGAAAGCGGATAGGGATGGGGAGGGAAACACATCTCAGCTGGTGGGGTTAATTTTCAGGTGGTGGAAATGTCGGTGAATGACATGATGTCTGCGGAGGTTGCTGGAATTTAAAGTGATGAAGAAGGGAGCTGTGTCCTTGTTGGAGGATGGGTTTTGAGAGTGGAGTTGCGGCAAATGCATGAGCTGGAAAGCATCATTGACCATGTGCGAGGAGAAAATGCCTCGCCACTGACTCAATCTTCTCTTTCGCAATTGTCTGAGTCTGAACGAAACACGTCATAACCATAGTGGCATCCTTCACCGCGTTCTGTGCTTTCAACCACATATCGCCATCGTCACCATCGTCACTTGCACCTCATTAACATCATTAACTCTTCCACGTCTCCGCTCTTCTGCAGCTCAAACTCTCAGCCATTCGTTTGGATTAAACGGTGTTAACACACTTCCATCCGCCCTCTCAAATTCCCCCTCTGCTCTGGCCTAACTTCCTCTGCCTCTATTCAAGGGTCGACTTGCGTTCTGTTCTGTGTTTCATTGTTCTTTACCTGAATAGTATTTTCCAAGGACAGAACACTCCACAAAATCATTTTCTTTTAAATAAATGCCGTTTCAATCAACTTTCTTTTGCAACTTTTAAATATATATGCGCACACGCATACATGCAAGTATGCCCACATATTTATATACAGTATATATGTTCACATACACAAACACACACACACACACACACACACATATATATATATATATATATATATATATATATATATATATATATATATGAGTGTGTGTATGTGGACAATATTTGGAATGGATTGCCGGACATTTGAAATTTCTTTCTGTAGAATATGAGTGGTAAGGGTCTTCAATAATGTCCCAGATATTCAAATCTGCGGGAAGTGCACCCAACTCCAGCTCCTCGGCAACTGCGTTCGGGAACTGTAGCTTGAGGTCAGGTCATTTGGAGTCTGAGTGGAATTGAGCGAAGTTATAGGGAGGCAGTAACACTTCAGGTACAAGAAATAGATAGATGGGATCCAATCTGGAGCCGAAACGCTAACAGGCAGACAGTGCAGGCATCTGAATTGGCCGTGCCCCTCAGTAACATGTATACCATATTTGTTATTTTTGGGTGGGATGACTTCCGAGGGGAAAGCCATAGGGTATAGTTCTTTGGCACAGAGTTTGCACCTTTTTCTCAGAAGTATGCGGGGGACGAGCAGGAGAGAATTTGTTATTGGGGACTCCATATCGATGGGAACAGATTGAGATTCTGTGGATATAGGGCAGACTCGTGATTGATGTGTTGTCTCCCAGCTACCAGGGTTTGTGATATCTCGCATCGTGTTTTCAGGATCCTTAAGGGAGGGGGTGGACAACCCCAAGTCATTGCCCACATATGCACCAACATCGGTAACAAAAGTGATGTGGATGTATGGCAGAATTTCAGGGATCGAGGGTAACATCTTAAATCTAGAACAAACAGAGTTGTTCTCTCTGATGTGTTGCCTATTCTACGTCGTAGTGAGGTGAAGTGCAGGGACAGAGCATTTGAAAATGTTGTTGCAAGGATGGTGCAGGAGGGAGAGATTCCGATACCTGGATACTTGGGGGTTAAACTGGAGTCGATGCGAACCTTTACAAACAGGATGGTCTTCACCTGAACTAGAAGAGTTCCAATACCCTGAGGGGATAATTTGCCAAATCTCTTCATGAGGGTTTGAATGAATTTAGCCGCGGAGTGGGAAACTGAATTGTAGCTGCAGTTTGCAAGTGGTTGTGAGTGGTTTTGTCATAAATCGCGTTTCAGGTTTACAAGAGTGTACTGGCAAGGATGAAGGTGGCTTGAAGTGTGTTTGCTTCAACATCTGGGATAAGGTAGGTGCCATGGGTTGTTACCTGGGACTTCGATGTTGTGGCCATTTCAGAGACATGAACGGAGGACTGAAGAGAATGGTTGTTCCTGGTACCTCAGCTTCGATTTTTCAGTCAGAATAGGAGGATCGTTTCAGAGGGGGAGATGTGGCACTATTCGTCAAGGACAGTATTATGGTAGCAAAAAGGATATTGGTGAGGACACGACTGAATTTGCTGAGGTAGAATGGACTAAGAATAGAGTCAGGAATGGAGAGCTCACCACAAAAAATCTCTAGATTTATGGAGGAAAAGATTGCAAAGATGATTCTGGATAGGAACAAAAGTGACAGGGTAGTTGTTATGGGGAGCTTTAACTTTCTAAATATTGATTGGAAATGTAATCGGTTCAGCAACTCGGATCGGTCAGTTATTGTCCAATGTGTGCAGGAGCGTTTCCTGACGCAGCAAGTAGACAGGCCAACAAGACACAAAGCCACATTGGATTTGCTTATGGGTAATGAACTCAGCCAGCTGTTCTCTTTGGAGGTAAGTGAGTACTTTGTTGATAGTGACCACAATTCGGTTATGTTTATTTAGTGATGGATAGGAATAGATATTTATTGCAGAGCAGGAGGTATCGCGGGGAGAAAGGCCATTATGATGCGATTAGGCAAGAGTTAAGATGCACTGCATGTGGAAAGTAACTTCAAGGGTTGTGCACACCTGAAATATGGAGCTTGTTCAGGGAACAGTTACTGCATGTCCTTGGTAATTATGTATGAGTCATGCAGGGAATATGAGGTCGACACAGAGAGCTGGGTTTACTGAAGAAATTGAATCTCTTGAGAAGAAGGAGAAGGAGGCGTATGTAAACATGAGATATGAGGCTGAGGTAGGACGCTTGGGAATTAAAAGCTAACCAGGAAGGGCCTAAAGAGAGAGCTACTTCGAGCGAAGAGGAGGCATGAGAAGTCTTTGTCTGGCAGAGATAATCCTGAAGCTTTCAAATGATAGTTCAAGAATAAAAGAATGTCTAGCATATGATTATGGCCTGTCAAGAACAGAAGAAAG
Organism: Chiloscyllium plagiosum; assembly: GCF_037043375.1. Lineage (NCBI taxonomy): Eukaryota > Metazoa > Chordata > Chondrichthyes > Orectolobiformes > Hemiscylliidae > Chiloscyllium > Chiloscyllium plagiosum. The sequence goes on from NW_028270177.1 coordinate 108,077,795, forward strand.
AAGTTGTCAGCGGTGTCCAAGGATAGCAGAGATGCTGAATGTTTTTTTTATCATATCAAAAATGAAAAAGACAATGTTGTCGAAGAGAGTATTGAGATGCAACCTATTAGAATAAATGACACCGACATTCATAAAGAGGAGTTGTTAGCAATTCATGGAAGTCTAAAAATAGGTTTGTCCCCTGGACTTGATGGGATGTATCCGAGGATTCTCTGCGAATCGTGGGAGGAGATTGCAGAACTTATGACTATAAGCTTTATTTCGTCAGTGTTTATGTCATTAGTGCTAGAAGACCCGAGTTTAGCAAATATTGTCCCCTTCTTCGCGAAAGGGAGTAGAGACAATGCTGGTAATTATAGAACAGTGATCCTTAACTTTCTTGCAGCTAACGTTTTGGAACTTATTATGAGCGATAGGATTTATGATCATCGAAAAAGGAAGAAGTTGATTCGGGATAATGAGTACGATTTTATCAATAGCAGGTCGTGCCTCACAAACCTTATTGAGGTCTTTGAGAAGGTGAGCCAACAGGTGGATGAGAGTAAAGAGGTTGATGTGGTGGATATGTTTTCAGTAAGGCACTGTCGGCTGTTGCATGAAATGCAGAGTCATGGGATTGAGGATGGTTTAGCGGTATGGATCAGAAATTGGCTCGCTGAAAGAAGACAGAGTGTGGCAGTTCATAGGAAATAATAATCTTGGAGTTCAGTAACTGATTGTGTACTACAAGGTTCCTTTTTGTGTCCGCTGCTGTTTGTCATTTTTATAAATGACCTGGATTAGGGCATGGAATGATGGATCCATAAGTTTGCAGATGACATTAAGATCGACGATGTTGTCAATAGTGCCAATATCTGCTGACGGTTACAGAGCTGACCTCAGAAGTGGGAAATGGATTTTAATGTGGAAAAGTGTGAGGTAATTTACTTTGGAAGGAACAACAAGAATAAAGAGTGCTTGGCTAATTGTAATATTCTTGGAAGTGTAGATGTGCCGAGAGATCTCGGTGCCCATGTATATAAAACTCTGAAGGTTACCACCCACGTTGACAGGTTTGTTTGCAAGGAGTCCGGTGTGTTAGCTTTTCTTCGGAGAGTGATTCAGTTTCAGAGCGAAATTATCACTTCGCAGCTCCAGAAATTAACTGGTGTGGCCGCAGTCGTAGAGTTGTGTGCATTTCTGGTCGCCACATTATACGATGGATTTGAAAGCATTGGAAAGGGTGCAGAGGACATTTTCTAGGATGTTGCCTTCTATGGAGAGATGGTCTTACGAGGAAAGGTTGAGGGACTTGAGGCGGTTTTTGATAGCGACAAGAAGTTTGAGGGGTGAATTTAGAGAGACATTGAAGATGATCAGAGGTTGCCATAAGATGGACAGTGCAGGCATTTTTCTTCAAATGGTAATTTTGGCACAAGGGCACATCGATGTAAATTGAGGGTGATAGATACCGAGGTAGGTTCCTTTATCAGTGAATAGTAAGGGGGCTGAACGCCTTGCCTTCAACACTCGTAGACTCAACAACTTTCAGGTCAATGAAATGGTCATTGTATAAACTGGCGGATTATGATGGTAAAATACTAGTCAGATTGGTATCACAGTTCGGTGCAGCGTTAGGGTCAAAATGAACTTCATTGTGGTGTAATATTCGGTGTTTGAACTGTTCTTCAGCTTGAAGTTGCAATAATCTCTGGTCACTATCAGTAAAACCAACACCTGGTGAGAACCGAATGTGCAACCTTAGCACCTTATGCACTTCCAGTCTGTCGTGCAATTACATCAAACTGACGAATTGCACCACTGGAGCTGCCGTGTACTGATGACCAATGGCTACTGATCTTACCACTGGGCCCCTCAAACCAATTACTCCTTTTTTGCTAAAGATCTGAAATGAAACACAGCACAGAGGAGGTTATACTGATGATGGACCATCGATTATGGAGCATCAGGTTCAGCAAAATGACATAGTAAAATGTGGTGAAAATAGGCATTATTGAATTCTGTGTTCGTTTACCGTGGCTTCCTGCGTTGATCACAGGCAATGTTATGTCGCCACTGTACTGGGATTTTCCTTCTATCGGTATCAATTCGTCAGAGAATTTGATTCACTGGTACTTCACCAGCATCCTTTGGAATGTTCATACGGCACAATGACCCACACTGTACACAACGTCAACAATCCTCTGCATTACTACATCCAAGGGCACGTGGCATGGTTTTTTTTATCAATAGTGAAAAAATAATCATGTCATGCAAGGGCAAATTGAATTTTTGTTTAATTAGTAAGTCGCAAGAATCCAGAGTAAGTTTCAAAATGTCAGAAATTCACGTTGATTACCTTGGACAGAATTCTAGCCCAGCAAGTGGGAAATCTGTCCCTCAATCCCCAGCATCCATGTTATCGCTTGCTCCATGTGTCCACTTGGAAATCTATGTGAAGGGATGTTCAGCCTGACAGAGAACTTGTGAGAATCCTCCACTGTCTGATCTACAGCTGAAACAGGAGCTATCTATTCCAGCTTGGAGGGTAGCGAAATGGAGGTGAGACAGAAAATATTAATTGGTGTAGATTCACATTGTTCTCACTGTGATTGTTTAAAACCTGAGCCAGAAAAGACTCAAGCAGAAAGGAGCAGAAGTAGGCCATTCTAAACATCGCTCCTGCCCCGCCACGCCATTCTGTACCATCATAGCTCACACAGCACTTTTATGTCTTTTTCCATCGTATCCATATCATCGTGTTGCCAAGTTGCTAACACATATTTATCGATCTCTACCATAAATAGACATCGAAGTTATTCATCGCTGAGAGGAAAATGTTGCATTTCGAGACAGTTGGATTTTTGCATGAATGTTATAGGTTTTGCAGATGAGCAGCCGAGTCTGGTCTGAACACCTATCAAACCATAAACTAAAACTCGACTCTGATGAGATTTGCATCCACAACTTTTGAATGGCAGTCTTAACAAAGGCATAGAAATTCAACGCGCTTTCCATTGCACCACAGAGTCGCGGCCTCACCCAGTTTTCAGCACAAAAGTTTGCCTTAGAACGATTTCGTTCGGGACACCCACCTCACGTCTGTCTGACCTCGTCACACTTTCCAGTATCTGGTCCTTATTCACGTGTGCTCTGGATCTTCAAGTGTTCGGCGACATACTGCTGAAATGGCCTCATTACACTTAGCATTACCACACGTTCAAATAAGAAATTCCAGACGTACAACACTCTATGGGTAAAAGCGTTCTTCCTAAATATCCTCTAAACCGCTTTTCTCCTGCTTTTCATCTATGTCACTGGTTATTATTCCTTCCCAAAAAGCCTTATTCCTGTCATAAATATCTATCTTCTTCAGAATATGTGCATATTAATCAGTTTCTCACTCAGCCTTCTCTGTGCTTAGTTACACAGCCCCAGCTTAGCTCATCTACCTTCACAATGGGAATGGTCCAGCCCTTGGCATTATATTCATCTCCTGTGAACTTCTCCTCCTGCAATCAGACGGTTCCTGCAGTCATGCGATTACAACAGAAAAAGAAATGTTCTTTGAAGAAATGCCAAAATGTCTGAACAGAATCAGCAGCTCTTGTCCCTCTATGATGAGAAAGGACAGTCAACGCTTCGAGTCCAATGATTCGTGTTCGGAACTGATGGGATGTGTGGGTGGGTGTAAAATGTGGAAGAGGGCGGGCAGGATCCAAAATGATTGAACTCGATGTTGGGTCCTGAAATCTGCATGGTCTTTCAGTAGAAAATGAGTTGCCGATCTTCCAGCTTGCGCTGTGCCTTGAAGAAGAACTGCAGCAGACCAGAGACTGGTATGATGGCTTGGGTACACAATGCAATGTTAAAGTGACAGGACACTGGAAGTCCGGGGTAATTTTTGTTGATTCTGGACAGAACATTAGTGATCTCAGCTTTGTCACCGCCTCGGTTTTCCTCTCTCCATTGTAGAGAGATCACATTCTCAGCAGGAACTAGTTTTCTAGATTGAATGAAGTGCAGACAAATCACTGGAAGATGTGGCTGGAAGTTTCCACAGCGAGGAGAGACATCGGAAACCAGCAGGAAATCTATCTTACAACATAGAACGTTACAGTGCAGTACAGGCACTTCGGCCCTCGATGTTGCACCGACCTGTGAAAATAATGTGATGTCCATTGCAATGGAAAATTAACATTTCTTTTGAAACCAATAAAAGCACAGGGAAACAAAAAAGTAAGGGCCTGACTTTTCAGAGGGCACGTGTTGCAGACAGAAAGAAAATCTATGTATATTTAAACCGAACTAATAGCAGACTTACAAGGCCAGCAAACTACCATATCAACAGCCAAGGAATTAGAAAAAAACAACTCCTTATCTGGAAAGGAACTCGAATGTTTCAGGCCACTGACCTTGAAGTGTTGATAAGAAGAAGCGAACTGTACTTTAAAGGGAATATGTGAAAGCTATCAGGCACCCATTACATGAGGCGTCTTGCCAATGTATTACCTGGGACACAGAAAACCTGAATGTGATGGAACTCCACGCGCTTCATGCTGAAAGCTTTCTGGCCCAAGAGAAGGAAAAAAGGAAATTAAAGATGGAACAGCAAACACATAAAGCTCAGCTGACTATGATGCAAATGGTCGCCCAGCCGTTGGAAGGAGGTGCTGCGTGAAAAGAGGGGCTGGCAGAGGTAAATATGATGGGTGCTTTGTTTGCAGAGCAATGGACCACTGAGTGAGGCAGTGCACGCCCAGACAGCCTTAATCGGCCCTGGAGGCTGGGCAGCAGGGTGACTAATGGAGGAAGGCTGAGGTGGAGGTGGCCAGCCCCAAAGTTACAGGTAAGCCTCGTTGCTTTATGCTTGGCAACTAATACTCGCTTATGCTCATCTCTACCACTAACCTTATGGGCACTGAAACATGTCCCACCTCTATACTGAGCACTGAGTTTGCGAAGCGTGAACTATATTTTCAGTACAACGATGACGCATATAAGTCAATGCTTACATCTATGTTATATGTGGAAGGTGCACCTCTTACTTTTTTGGAAGATACAAGGGCAACATATTCAGGTCATGAATCAAGGTAGTTCAGAGATTCGACGCAAATAAAGACGAACGGAAGCTTCCTGACCTTAATGGGTGCGTCAGGAGTCGTGACACGAGAGAGATTTACCGCACCCCTGTTGTGCAAAACCAATTCTCATTTCTGTTATCGGAATTCTGTTCTTTAAATCTGATGTCTCGGGATCTCATAGTGAGACTGGGGTCGGATTTTCGCAGTACCCGACGGGCTTGCAGGTAATACAAAAAGAAGATTTAACAGTGCAGGCTGGAAAATACGAATCACGACCCCTCATGCATGTCAGAGAGCAGTCGGTTCCGTGAGCGATTCACTCACCCAGGAAGCAAGTAGCCATGTTAATCCCATTAACACCGATTTTCTTGCTGGAGATATGCTGCACTGCACAGCACACATACACCGCGATGGTCCTGACAAATCATAAGAGAAGGATTGGTTCAGGAGATTGGTTAAACCAGATCATTTGTTATTGCGCGAATTTTATTGGAATGATCACAGATGTGCTGTCACTTTAAATTTTTTTTCAGTATCTGTGACTGTAAGTAGACCTGTTTCTTTACCTCACGGATCATTGGCGAAGGCATCCAGCGACAGGTATCAGAATTTGGGACCATGGGTACGACAGGCACAAAAAACGAGAGATTGTATCTTCAGGGTCGGTGTGGATATCTGCTTCAATGCAGTTAGAAGGACGTATAGGAAGATACTAAATCGGCTAACTCAGGCAGACAGGGCAGTCCAGGTAATCCCCACCAGGAGTGTCGTCTGGCGTTTACCTATGGTAGATGTTTCGGACCCAAGATTAAGAAGGGTCCCAACTGTTTCCAGGGCAAAAGGCAAACACGATGTGGGGCTCATACGAACCCTTAAGAATAACCCCTAAGTCTGAGTATCGTCCTTGCAAAGCAAAAGAGCCGTTAAAACCCGAGGCTGTGCAAGGAATTACCCCAGTCGTTGAATCTCTCTTATAGGCCAGAGTGATAATCCCCCGTGAATAATCACTGGTGAGAACACCCATTTTTTTCGTTCAAAGAGGCAAACATTCCAGGTGAATCGGGAGAATGGAGGTTTGTTCATGACCTGCAGGTTATAAAGAACGCTGTTGATCCGCACACCCCAAATGTTCCCAACCCCTATATTATATTGGCTCAAATTCCACCGGATGTAAATGGCTCTCTATTGTGGATTTAGCAAATGCCTTGTTTTGTGTACCGTTACACGTCGACAGTGAATTCTGCTTCACTTTTCCATTCAAAGGCAAATAGTATACTTTCACTTGACATTTTCAAGATTACTGTGAGTCCCCATCATAATTCAAGAGGCCCGACACAGGAGTCTGGAGACACTTGTTTTAACCGGGGTGGATGGGGAGGGGATGGGGTGGGGTCTGCGCTTCAGCAGTATGTAAGCGAATGCTTAATCGCAGAATCAACAGAGAAACAATGTGAGAAAGGTAGGCTTGCGATGCTCTGCCATCTAGTCTCGCAAAACTACAGCTTCTGGAACAACAGTTCAAGTTCTTAGGTTTGAAGCCCGAGACCAGACGTGTAGGATTCACCAATTTAGAATCTGCATACGGCGTTTTATTGTGGATAGGTCAGCATTCAGAAGCAAAGAGATAGGCCAATGTCTGGTATGTTGAAGCAACTATCCACGAGGTAGTCAAAGCGGGATCACTTCCTTCTCAACTGTCAGCGCAAGCAGCAGAGCTGATTGCCTTGATTGAGGCATGTAAATTGGCCGAAGGATGAACAGTGAATATTTACATCGACAGCAGATATGCATTCGGGGTTGTACGCAATTTTGGATCCTTGTGGAAATACAAGGGCTCTTGACCTCCACTGGAAAGCCAATCACATAACATGGCCAGATCTCTGACCTCCTGAAAGCAGTCCGATTGCCTAAATCAATCACTGTGTGTCCATGTGACGCCCACAGGAAAAAAATATGATTCAATTTCTCAAGGCAATGAAAATGTAGACTCAGCGGCAAGGACGGCAGCCAATCAGCCGCCAAGTGATCAGTTTGACATGTGTATGTCAAATATTTGTAATCCAATGCAGACTTATGGGAGTTACAGTCGCAGGCCACATCGAAGGAGAAGCGTGAATGGACAAGGGCAGGGTGCAGAATGAGGGAATGGGTGTAGTGTGGCCCCAATGATAAACCCTGTCTGCCACGATCTTCATTCCCTTTCTATGCCAAAGTAACACACGGTAAGGACCATGTGTTACAAGTGGGGATGTCCGACAATATTTCAGCACGCTGGTACAGAAAGGGATTTACTCATTACTCATTAAAAAAAGTGAATAATGTGTTTTCTGTGCCACTAATAATGTGGGGAGGGAATACAAATGAATCAGGCAGAACACCCCCAATCCCAAAGACCCTTTCAACATTTACAGATGGATTTTATTGAACTAACACCCAGCGAAGGGAAAAGGCATTGTCTGGTAATAGTTGATGTTTTCCCAACGGGTGGAAGTGCTCCCACGTCTAAACAGGATGCCAGTGCGGTAGCCAAGGCTTTGCTAACTGAAATAATGCCGAGATGGGGCATCCCTGAAAGGCTAAGCAGCGACAATGGAAAGCCATTTATAAATATTGCCCTACATCAGATCAGTGATTACTTGGAAATAAAGGTGAGGCAACATTATGCCTATCACCCAGCGAGCGGTGGGGCAGTGGAAAGAGAGAAAACTACCCTTAAAAATAAATTGCCAAAATGTTGTGAGGAACTAGAGGTGACATGAACAAAGGCATTTCCAATTGTGCTAATGTATATGAAAGAGAGGAAGAGTAAATCTTAGGACGTTTGAGATTTTGTTTGGAAGGTGGCCCAATACAGGAATTGGCCCAAGACCGATTGTAAGACAGGTAACAGACCACTGTGAGGACGAGATGTTATGTTACGGTATAAAACTCTCCACACTTCTGTCTCAAATACAGAATCAAAAGAAAGGCAACACTACCCCAACCTACAGAAGGGAAGATGCACAATCTAGAACCTGAAGACTGGATAGTGGTGAAAGACTTCAGGAGCAAAAGCATGAAGGCGAAGAGCTGGCTGGGATTGTTCCAAGGCTTCCCTACAACACAAACAAATGTTAAGATCGCCGAAAGAGCCACGTTGATACACGCCAGCCATTGCAAACGTGTAGCTGACATTGAGGAGACATTGGACAACACCGGATCCAAATAAGTGTAAGTAGTGATTAGAAGACTCATCGAAATATGGGGCTGCATTGCAGGACGAGTTGTGAAGGCAGGGGTGTCTGGAATACAACCGCAGTCGGAAATCTTAACCAAGGATGTTAAGTTGACATTTACATGCCACCCATGCCCGTTTGGTAACCAAGAAGACTATAAATAAGTCACTAAATATTTACGCAGAGATCCTTGTGTACCCAGTTACTGGCACTTAGTAGTATCCACCACGGCTACAGGTACACCTGACACGGGATATCGGTTTCCTGTTATCAAGGAAGGAGGTGCCATGGCAAGGGTAATAATAACCAAGATTCAGAAGAGCGATGACGAAACCTGGTGGCGTGGAATAGATATACCCTTCTCCGATATCTATAGACAGATGAATATAGTGGTACAGCCTCGCACCCATTCCACCCGAGATGCAGTGCAGAAGGTCCTCCAAGAAATAGTAGCTCCTGGACTCGAAAAGATGAATGTCCAATAACCCGAAATGCAGATGGGCGGAAAGGCCTTTTTCTAGCGGACAGAAATGGAAGAAATAAAGAAACTGATGTGCAGCTAAAATGATCACAAATGAAAAAAAATAAAAGTGGATTCATTGAGAAAACTTACAGCGCCATATTTCACTTTCCGTGGAAGTCTACTGCTAAGGACTCAGTGCTCTCACTGCTGTAGCAATGCGGGATTTCCTCTGAACGTTTATGTTGTTGACAACCTTCCCAAAGCAGGGAATGTTGTATGGAACTGGCAATTAATCGGGTATTGTCACAAACAGGACTCAGACTCGCATAAAACAAAGAAGTACGAATCCTGGAAATCTGAACCAACAACAGGATTTGACAGAGAAACTCTGCAGGCCGGACAGCATCTGTGTAGACAAAGAGATTTAATGTTTCATATCACAGATTCAGGCTACTTATGCTTTTTATTGTTTTATTGCCTGGGTAATTGTCAATTTCACTTCGCAAAACAGCATACTTACCAGAATCTCTCATTAGCTGACAGACGTCATCTGTAAAAATGCAAAATTCCTTTACCGGCTGTAATGCTGTTGCTGTTGCCCTGAGTTGGTGAAAGGCTGGCCTTCATTACCTTTTTCTTCGCCTTTATGTCAATGAGCAGCCATAGTGAATGGAGAATTTCTGTTTGTCTCCCTTTGTGTCTCTGTACCATCTCACTCATTTCACATTCTCCCACTCTCTGTCCGTCAATATCCCTCATTTTTCATTTCTACTCTTGGAAAAGTGTTAAAATAGGAGGCTGTTCCGTGACTTTCTCCGCCCCCCACACCCCTCCCCCCCCCCCTCCCCAACCCGGCCAGAGTGTGTAGAACTGGGCTCATAGTCTCCAAGTAATGTCTGTGTTACTTAGGTCTGAGATCAGATGACATTTGTTCACTCAAAACGTTATGAGCTTTTACAATTCTAAATAGTATTCATAATAGACCAAAAAAAAAGCAGTTTCACTCCAATTATAGGATTGCTATGATGCCATTGCCGTTTGCCTAAAATCAATGAATGGTGACAGCAGACAATGAGAGCAATTATCTCATTGGATGCGTTATTATTACAACATTGTCCTGCAAGTCTGCAGTGTCTCCTGCGTCTCTTCAATATTCCTAAAAAACTTGAAAAGACGGACGAAGAATAATAGTAGAAGAGATAGACAAATCCTTGTTGAACAGAGGAAAAAGAACTCTGCGTTGAATTAGCAGGATAGAACATAGATTAATGCGTCCACATCAGGCGGTAGGGCTTGGTAGCAGGAAATAACAACGGACTGAGCTCAAACACAAGAAGCATGCTGAGCCGTCACTTTCGCGATGTTGGATAAACAATACGGCTTTTACAAAAAGTTTAAACAATGAACTTTCAATGTACAGAACATTTGACTACATTTGACACCATTCACGCCTGGTTGTTACTATATGCTTTAACTGACGAAACCACAACACTATTCTTCAAATCAATAAGGGCATTTAATCAAGTATATGATCACAGTTAATCGGACCACCTTTCTGTAATAAAGCTGCTCCATGAGAATTTATATCAACGTCCGGTTGTGCAGGAAAGAAGTTCACAGCTGGTGACTCTCCACTGAAAATGGACAGGAAGAGGCAATCTCTTCTTGCTTTGATTTCAAACGGATGCCTTCGCCTCTTTAACCTGACAGGATAAACTGTATGCGTTCATCATCCCTGGGCCGATTTACCATGTGAATATGCACAGAGGGAAACTCATACCAAGAGACCAGGGTAATTGTGGTGAATTTACCAGGAGTGGTGTGTGAGTCGGTGTTAACAGTGGGCAGTAAGGGCTAAACCATCAGCACTGACATTGATCCTTGTACCAACAGCTCCTCACTCACTTTCTGTCTCATTCATCCCAGTCATCATTGACTTTCAGTTTATCCTACTTTCCCTTCGAAACTTTACGCTTGTTCCGGACCACTTTCGGGTGTCCACTTGGAAACTGCAGCTTTTTCAAACGAAATTCTGGAGAATGCACGTCACTCTTTGGGATAGGCTTCACTGCCCAACCATAATTACTCAAGAGATTGAGATGGTAAGTTACTTTACTTCGTCCTCGAAGTGCTCAACACAATGATACAGCCATGATGTCGATAGGGAGGGAGTTCCAAGAATTAGACATAGCGACATTGAATGAACAGCGAGATAGTTTCAGCTCAGAAAGGCGAGATCCTTAGAGGGGATTTGCAGTGACAATTTATTCGTGTATGTGCTGCCATGGCAGCCAGAGGATGTGGTGGAGGCTCGTACAATTGCAACATTTAAGAGGCATTTGAAATGGTATATGAGTCGGAAGGGTTTGGAGGGATATGGGCCGTGTGCTGGCAAGAGGGACCAAATTGGGTTGGGATTTCCGGTCAGCATGGGCAGGCTTAAACGAAGGGTCTGTTTCCCTGCAGTACATCTCTATGACTCTATGATTCCAGTTGGATGCAATCAATCACTGGATTCCTTCTGGCAGAACCGGGTCTGTGCTCTCTGTGGAAGCAGAAAATGGTTTTCATTCAGATTAGCCACAAGAAGAGAAATAAATCTTCATTTCCTGACTTGGAATTTTATCCAGGCCTGGGCGATTCAAACCCAGACTCTGAAGCAGGGACTCCACTGAAGTTGACAATAACCCTTTCGACCGAACCTGCACAAACTCTTGTGCCTATCGTTCTTTGTCCCCACATTTTGAAGCACCAGTCCTTGCCGTGGGTGGTGAAGGAGCTAACTACTGCCTCGCAGAAAAACCGTGGGGTCAGAGACCCGATCGATCTGTCATGCAGCGGGGATTGCATTGCTCAGAACAGACGTGTTTGCTGTGTGGGACTGAAATTGAGCTCGATCACACACAGATACGATGTAACAGCTGCGAGCAGATGTGGAGATGGTTGGGACGGTTTCATTCGCACTCTGGGAAAAAGACTGGATCCTAAATTCAGGGGAGCTAAGTGTCACAGATAGAAGGCTGAAAATTGGTTTGGGAACGATATGAGTCATGACTGAATGGCGGGCAGACCAGATGGGCTGAAAGCTCTAACTGTCCTCCGATGCATTCTGGTCTCTGGCCATCCAGTATCTAAGGAAATAGAAACAGAGTTAATCGTGCATTTCGAAGTCCTCCTCTCATAACTCGGTGAGGTGAGAGATGGAACAGATCTGCTATTAAATTTTGAGACTGGGAGAATGTTTGGAGACGGAGTAATAAAAGACAAACTGAGTATAAAGTTGAGAGTCAGGAGATATTCAATAAAAAAGGTAGACAGAGATGGACATGGAGAAATAAGTGTCACTGGTCTTGAAGATTTAACTCGGTTTTCCATTCCAAGATTCTACCAGACCTGCTGAGATTTTCCCGCAATTTCTCTTGTTGGTACTGAAACAGAAGGGAGAAGTGTGATCCTGGACCAATCAGCTATGTCTGCTCTGTGGACGTTTGAATTCCCTGTTCGAACAAATCACTTCTGACCCACACGGAAACCTCACTATCCTGCATCACCCCCACCTCTGTTACTGACAATAAGCTGTTCATGACGTAAACCCATATGGGTACACAACAGCATCATGTACCGAGTGAATTGGGAAAATTTCAGGGAGAGTTCCATTCGGTTTCCATCAGAGCATTCTCATTCAGTTAATTGTATTACAGCACCATTTGACATGCAGCTGTCACTGTCATGTGGCCATTCGCATTCGACGTCTCTGGACATTTTGGTTGGGGCACGTTTGGAATGGTAACTCACGTTTTGGAAGGGACATCGTTTCTAGCATATTCGGCTGAACTGGTAACCTTGTCTCTTGCACCTGCAGTACAGTGGAGATAGTTTTCACTCAGAAACCAAGAGATGATCAAAAACGGAGGAAAAAATGTGTCAACAAAACCTGCCTAGCGAGCGAATTCGCTCTTGCAACATTAATGGAGCGGCAAACCGATTAGCAAACAACAGCGTCCTGTGTGGGTCTCGACCCCACATCATTGAGATTAAAGGTCTCAAGCTCTACCGACTGAGCGAACCAGGACAGGATTGGTGTTGGTTAATTTATGATTTCATACTGAGTTTAATTCAGCTGATACGGCAATTTTCAAAAATCTCGTTCATTCCTCCCCATTTCAAATAACATTATTCAAGTCTTTCAAATCTCAGATTTATTCCTTCAGACCATTACAATCCATTTAAGCCTTGCCCCGGGATTTACGATTCTCTGCTAATATGTTCATATTTTGACCCTGATCCTTAGGTCGCCGAACTGATTCCCAGACACTCTGGCAGACTGCCAGTTAATCGGGAAAATACCTCAGGAAACCAAATCATTTCTGATTAGAGTGTAGGGAATCCCATCTGCTGAAGAGACAGAGTCCTCACAATTCAACACTTTCTTTGTTCTACCTGCCGACAAAGTTTACCACTTCTAATATTCGAGACAGTAATTCTGATTATAAAATGTTTTAAAAACAGGAACAATCTTCTGAAGCCATTTCCAATTTGAATTCGAATTTTTTACCCTTTCACATGGTAACAGCCGTTCCTGAGGAAGGAGTTTCAATTAGGTGTGTCCCAGGGCTGGGCAGGAAGCCGCTGATTGAAACTGCAGTGGCCCCTTTCTGGTGGCAGCAGGGGTTTGTAGAGAGTGGGGTCACATTCTGCTGCACGTGACCGTCTCACTCACTGTGGACTCAGGGTCAATTATGGATGAGTTCTCGTGGTTGTATTGTCAGTATATGGTCGGTCACAATACTTGATGTGAAATATTTGAGGCTCTGTGCTCTTTTTGGGCTCGGACAACCAACATTTCAGCCGAATGCTCTGACCATTTGAGACACAGCAACTGGCAGCAAAATTGTGCGAATACACATCCAAACGCACAGTGCTCGAGAGGAAGTGGACAGCAGTCGTTCTCATTATTTTAAGAATCAGTTGCTCATGTTCCCGTGTTTATCGCAGAGAGGGTGAGAGACCCGAGGAGTAACAAACACACCCATAAAGCAATATCAGGACCTGTGTAGTTCTGTCATAAGAAGCTGCCTGCAGTTGTTCTATTGCAAAGTTTGGTTTCAAACCCAAGACGCAATAGAGACTGGACCCGAAACCCAGCACATTAAACCTCTCTGGATTAGTGGTGCTGGCAGAGCACAGCAGTTCAGGCAGCATCCGACGAGCAGTAAAATCGATGTTTCAGGCAAAAGCCCTTCATCAGGAATACAGGGTTCTTCAGCTCCACTAATCCTCAATCTGGTCTCCAGTATCTGCATTCATTGTTTTTACCTACATTAAACCACTCGGCGACGCTCCCTGACGATAACTAAGCGCCAAACCTGTCAAGACTAATGTTTCAGCATCGCTTCACTTCAGGCAATTTCCCCTGGCACTTTCTATGAATACCTTCGCATAATTAAAAAAATATTTACAACGATTTGAAAGGTTTGCACGGTGTGGACATTCGTGAGAAGCTGAATAGTCTTCGACCGTTTTCCCCGGAGCTTCAGGCCTGAGGGATGTCCTTGGAAAAGTTTACAAGATCATGAGGTAGACGAGCAGAGAACATAGTCAATCTACACTTTTTCAGAAGTCACGTGAGTTTAAAGCGAGATAGCATCGGTTTTCTGTGAGAGCAGTACAATTTGAAAGGGATGTGAGCGACAGTTGTTTTTAATACAGACATTTTTGTGCGTGTGGAATAAATTGCCACATTTAGTGGCAGATTTTGGTGCACTCACAACACTTCAAAGGCATCTAAATGGGTATGCAGACAGGAAGTGTTCGGAGAGATAAGGGACAAATATTGGCAAATATGTTTAGATTAGTTACGGTCATCTGTTCAGCAGGTGCAAGTTGGATAGGAAGGTTTTCTTCCGTGCTCGGCAATTCTGTGACACTCCAGTACCTGACAACAGTTTCAATAGACAACTTGCAAAAACGCATGCTGTTTGTTACTAAGTCAGCGTGTTTGAATTTTATTTTTTCTTGAGGCGTAATGTATTGAAATGACACAGAGAGGAATGTTTTCCAGGCATTTACAGACAATGACCATTCTCCTTGATACATTCCCAAGTTCTCCATCAAATAATTTCGTTGACTAAAAAAAAACTCACAAATCGTGTTATCCCCGCAACTCTCCAGAGAATCCAAAAACTGACAGCTCTTAACGTGGACAAGGTGAAAAACACAAAAGACAGAGTCATTATCAGACACACAAACTCATTACTTCTGTCTGTGAGGCAGTGCAAGACGTGTATGTCAAGAACTGTTCACACAAATAGCACCGAAACAATTCCAAACGGAGCTTGCCGACATTCTGGAGACTTAGTGCATTGCCAAGTAACAGAAAGTGCTCAAGTAACATAAAACATAACAGAAAAATGTACCATGCAAAGTGAATATTACCAATTATATTCTCGATTAAATTAGGTCAACAATGTGCTGGTGCCTCCATCTGATCGAGCGAGCCAATCTCCAGCCTTCCTCGCCAGGACAGTAATGAAGGAAATGAGAGAAATATAACAAAGTTTCACGTTGCGATTGCCCACCTTTTAGCCACAACAACAAAAAACGAGGGTGCAGATTCAGTGCAGGATCTGGCTTCACAACAGCGGTGAAATAACGACGTCCACTCACTTTCAGGGAAAGCTGTGAACAACTCACATTTTCCAGAATATGAATACACAGTTTAGTTGTTGTTTAGTTCCCATATTCTACTGCTGCCCCGACATTCATACGAAAATGTACCTTTCAAAGAGAGCGTTTGTAGCTGTGGAACGACAGTGGCAGCTGTTTCCCCTCGCTCTTACTGCCGCCCTTGGTAGTCTAGGGGCTGGTATGTTCATCTTACACGCGGTAGTTGAGTGTGTAATTCCCTGTTGTGGAAAAGCAGAGTGTTTTGGAGCAGAAAGATGTGAAGCTCGGATGCTTCTGGAGTTCTTGTTGGAAAGTTCGGTGACGCGAGGAATATGATTTGCAGACTTTTCCTTGCCTGTCTGGGCGACATTCCCAGCGCTGCAGAGGTTCCTGTGAAACGTTGCTCTCATGTTTTGGTACGAATTCATTTGGTTTCATTCCCGCTGCTTCCGTTTGTTGGGATTGCAGATTGGGTCCAACGGATGGAATCCGTGGATGAGTGCCCTGCTTCCAGGAATTGTCTGGCTGTCCTCTGCTTGCCCTGTCCTATTATTGTTGTGCTATTCTAGTCGAATGTGTGGCCCTTGCCGTTTTTATGTATTGCTACGAGGGACTGCTGGACTGACGCCCACACAAATTCTTTGCCAAGAACCAATATCCACACACTTTCATTCGCAAATACATGGCACACAAAGTTCGCAACGAGGATATGCTTTGAGGTAATTTTTAAATCATGCTTCCCTGTATGAAAAACAAATTCTGGAAAACGATATCCAGACTCCTCCGAACACTCGGACTTATGACAGCACAGAAACCGAGAGCCTCACTCAGACAACAACTCACCAGAAAACAAGGCCCAATCCGCATCATGTGCAGGTCAAACGTGGTTGACGAGATTCCACGCAGGGACTGCACGAAACACGACATAGGAGAAAGAGGCTCACAACTAGAGAGCTGCATTCATAATTTCACCTGGACTGTAAACGCCTCGGACAGCTGTTCCTTGCAGTTATGCACAGAATATTGAATGTCTCTGATTCCAGGGCTTGGAACTCGGATGATATGACCGTCTGAAGCACTGGTTACTTCCTTGTGTGAGGTAACTCCTGATGGAACACATGTAACACTCTATTGCTCATTGAGAAATATATCCAAATTAGGAGCTCAGAGCTGCATTTCTGTTGTCTTTCTGGTGCTGTCCCTGACATGCCCTGTGGCACTGCACTTATTCTGTGATTCCTGAGGGTTTGACACATGCTTCCACGATCGTATTATGGGCAGTAATCTGCATTTTCGCTTCAATACCGGGTGTGTGAAGCGGAGGCCCACCATTCTCAATTCAATGCGCAACTGCAATACAGTAAAGGATCAATTAATATTGCAAGATGATATACAGAGGCCTGTGAAATATCGAAGTTTTAATGACATTTATGCAATGGTCAGAGATTACCTTGATTCAGTAAATAAGGACGTAAAGTCTGTTTGGCTGGAGTTGAGGAACAGTGAGGAATGAACTCACAAGCATGTGTAGTTTACAAGCCCACTCGCAGTAACCACGAAGCGAAATAAATCGTACAAGGAAAAAACATTGTGTGTGAGTGACAAAAATGGCAATAGTCATGCGTGATCTTAATTTCCCATCTAAAACTCTCGGTTCCATTGTAAAAACGTTTGGAGAACAATAATCAAAAAAATCCCACATGTCCCATAAAACATCACGAGGGATATCTTGGTAATTGATTACTGGTGACTAAATTTTCCGATTTTCTTGGAAACCATCTCTTTAATTGTGAGCATCAGAAAAGGCTTTCTTTTGGCAGCAAGAAATAAATATGTGATTAACCTTTGTTCGTTTCATGTATAAGAACATTGAGACTCCTCTGCCCTGCACATCTTTTGCGTTTCTATCGATTTTAATAGTAGCGTGTCTTTTGATTCTTCCCAACAAAGTATATGATCTCGCATTCCCGACATGAAACTGCATCTGCCAAGAATACTCTAATTGTTGGACGGAATCCTGAGGAACAGAATGTACATGTATTTGGAAAGACCAGGATTGATTCGGGACAGTCAACATGGGTTTGTGCGTGGGAAATCGTGTCTCACAAACTTGAATGATTTTTTTGAAGAAGTAACAAAGAAGATTGATGAGGGCAAAGCAGTAAATGTGATCTATCTGGACTTCAGTAAGGCGTTCAACAATGTTCCCCATGGGAGACTGATTGGCAAGGTTAGACCTCATGTAACAGCAGTGGACCTAACACCGACCCTTGTGGTACGTCGCCAGTACCTGGACACCAAGAAGAGCATGTTCCATCAACTACAACACTGTTTTCTATTGGCAAGCCAATTACTGATCAAAGCTGCAATCTCTCCCACAATTCCATTCCACCGCATTTTATATAATAGCCTATTGTGGGAAACCTTATCGAACAACTTGCTGAAACCCATATCCACCACATCAACCGGTTTACTGTCATCTCCCTGTTTGGTCACTTTGTCAAAAAAGTCAATAAGATTCGTTAGGCAAGGCCTACCCATCACAAAACCGTGCTGACTGTCCCTGATCAGATTATTCTTTTCTAGATGGTCATAAATCCTATCTATAATAACCTTTTCCAACACGTTACTAACAACTGCAGTGAGACTCACTGGTCTGTAATTACCAGGGTTGTCTCTACGACACTTTTTGAACACGGGAACAACGTATGCTATGCTCCATTCCACAGGCATTCCACTATTCCTGTAGATAACGATGATTTGACGATCGATGCCAAAGGCTCATCAATCTCTTCCCTTGCTTCCCAGAGGATACTAGGACAGATCCCATCCAGCCCAGGGGACTTGTCTGTTATCACACTCTGCAGTATTTCTAGCACCTAATCCTTGTGAACCTCAATCTCTAGTACTCTGGACGCAAGTATCTCAGTATCATCCTCGCCAACATTTTCATTTTCTATAGCGAACACTGTCGAAAAATATTTATTTAGCGCTTCCCCAATCTCCTCTGACTCCACACACAACTTCCCATTATTATCCTTGATTGTCCCAAATTTAACTCTCGTCATTCTTTTAATCCTGACATACCTATGGAAAACCTTAGGGTTAACCCTGAACCTATCTGCCAACAACTTCACATGTCTCCTCCTGGCTCTTCTCAGCTCTCTGTTCAGATCTTTACTGATATCGTTGGAACCCTCGAGCGCTCTAACTGAGTTTTCACATTTTGTCCTAACATAAGACTTCTTGTTCTTCTTGACCAGGGATTCCACTTCCTTAGTAAACCACGGCTCACGCGTTCTATATCTTCCTCCCTGCCTGACAGGTACATGCTTATCTAGGACACACAGGAGCTTTTCCTTGAATAAGCTCCACATTTTAATGTGCTCACCCCCTGCAGTTTCCTAGCCCATTCTACGCTTCCTAAATCTTACCTAATCTTCCTAAATCTTGGGACTTGTGCGTCACAACACACTTCACATTCAACAACCAGATATACAAACAAATCAACGGAACATCCATGGGCTCACCGATCTCGGGACTCATAGCAGAAGCAGTAATGCAAAGGTTAGAACAGTCTTACCGCAAATTCAACCCAAGCACTGGTTCAGATACGTGGATGACACCTTTGTAATCATTAAAAACACGGAAATAGAGAAAACACACCGGATCATCAACTCCACACTCACAGGAATCCGATTCACCAGAGAGGAAGAAAAGGGCAACCAACTCCCATTCCTAGACGTGATGGTACAGAGAACACCTAACGGAGAATTCACCACAAAGGTACACAGGAAAGCCACACACACAGACCAAGTCCTGAATTATGAGAGCAACCACCCCAACATACACAAATGAAGTTGCATCAAGACACTATTCAAAAGGGGCACAACACACTGCAGCACACCAGAACTGCAAAAAGAGGAAGAGGAACACCTATACAAGGTATTCGCCGAAAACGGATATCCTCGCAATTTTATCAACAGATGCCTAAGGGATAGACCACGGAATTAGGACATGCCACAACCCAAAGGACTAGCCACACTACCACACATCAAGAACATCTCCGAACTGACAGCCAGACGACTGCGACCACTAGGACTCTTGACAGCACACAAACCAACAGCCACACTCAGACAACAGCTTACCAGAACTAAGGAACCGATACCCAACATGAGCAAAACTAATGTAGTATACAAAATCCCATGCAAGGACTGCACAAAACACTATTTAGGACAAACAGGAAGACAGCTAACGATCCGCATCCACGAACATCAACTAGCCACGAAACGAAGCGAACAACTATGCGTAGTCGACACACACACAGACGACAAGCAACTTGAATTCGAGTGGGACAACACTACTATTATAGGGCAAGCCAAACAAAGAACAGCCAGGGAATTCCCAGAAGCATGGCACTCATCCACAAACTCCATCAACAAACACATCGACTTGGACCCAATATACCAGCCACTGCAGCGGAGAGCTGAAACTGACAACAGGAAGCGGCACGGACAGGCCACTATAAATGGCGCAGGAAACACCACAGAAGCGCTTCACAGGAGGCTACCAAGCACTGAGGATGTCACCTAGACAGGGGACGAAACGTTTGCAACAAAAACTTCCAGCTCAGCGAACAGAACCACATCATTGTCTTGAGTGTTCCAGAGTTTTTCATTGTCCCAGAGTCCAGATGAAGTTTGCATTCCTCACGTACGTGAGCGAGAATGATTTCAATGTGTCAGATCAGTTCCTGTCCCGAGAACATCAGAATCAATGTCCCGTCCTCTTCTCGGTCCGACAGTGCACACTTTTTCATTCTCCTCTGATTCCATTTCCCAAAGAGTTTCTCAAGATTTACAAAGCTGGAGCCTAAATTATATGGTTTGCTTCCTAAACATTTTTTCAACTGCCAACTGACAATATTTTCACAGTATCTCTTCACACTCCTCTGGCTTGCACCATGTCCAGGGATGAGAAGTCCCGTTTGGTGGAGAGATTCCCGAGGCTGATGAGTTTCACTTTGGAACAAAAATGGTTAAGTGGCGATTTCCTGCGGTTGTTTCTAATGATGGAGAGGGAGCGTTGGGGAATGAGCACTTTGACGAGCAGGAGGAAGTGTTGCCACTGACCCGAGTCAGAGAACAGAGGACAGGGATTAAAGGAATCTAATGAAAAGCAGCACTTCTGCTCAGGACGTTCAATAACAACTGCAGAAACCCGTTGTGTCGAGCAGTGTATCTGGAAAGAGAAACAGAGATAATGTTTTAAATATGGAACATTTCGGATGAAGAACTCGAGTTTCCCAAGTCTAATCAAATTACCGGCCTGGTTCACAAAATAGTTTTTCTGAACTTTGAGCGAAAATTGTTCCAGCAGGAAAGCATTCATAACGTAGACAGCAGGATTCGAACCGACGTGGGGTAAATCCCAATGGATTTCTAATCCATCGCCTTAACCACTCGGCCATGACTACATACCGCCCAGGGGGGTTGAGCATTGACCAAATCAGCCGTGATCTCATTGAAAGCTACCGTTGACTTGAGCGAAATGCTTCCATCTCCTTTCATACCTTTGCTGTCATTTGTAAGGTGCGAGACACCAATGTAAAAGAAGAAAAGCACAAAGGTAGGAAAAGATATTTGCAGCCAAACTGAGTCAAAATTATTTATTGAAAGTAAAATCACACTTGGCAATTTGCCATATCTCTTTGCGAACATGACCAGAAGTAAGTAAGGGAGCTATTGATCTGAGTATTCTCGGACCTGAAGCAAACAAGGTTTAGTGACATATTCATTTCTTTTTCTGGCGAACGAAATGATCTTTCCTGATGGTTACAATGAAAGAGACGGTTCCCAATAAAAGACAGAGATTATTTCGCATGTAGATATATTTCAATGTGACACGATTCATTTTCAGTCCCTAATTACCCCAGAGATGGAGGAGGTGAGTTACTTTTCTTCACTCTTCAACTCCTCAGTACGGAGGTACAAACATGAAACCGCTAGAGATGGAGTTCTTGAATTGGGAACCAGAGACACTGAAGAAACTAGGCAAAAGTGAGGACTGCAGATGCTGGAAACTTGACTTTAGATCAGAGTGATGCTGGAAAAGCACAGCAGGTCAGGCTGCATCCGAGGAGCAGGAGAGTCGACGTTTCTGTTGCCAGTCATGCTCCGCTGCACAAACAATTTTCGTTTTTGGCTCAGATTTCCAGCACCTGCAGTTATTTGTTTTATGTTAACCTTCATAATGTTTTGGACAAAACCAATGACCTGCCAGCATCGGAAAATCGCCAGAAGTACTGGTACACCGATATGTTTGCTGAACAATACAACCATTCCATGAGCTGGAATACGATCCGGGCCACGGTGCTGAGAATACCGAATCCTCACAAGTAAATAACAAGACAAGGCGATAGATACTATCGTATTTGGTGTAAATAAAACACCCTGTCTGAACATTTTCGTTGCAGATTTTTTTCAAATTGTCTTCGAAGATTTACAAAGTGGGAAAAGGCCATTCTGCCCGTGTGCATTGCGACTAATCAGAGAGCCATCTATTCTAGTCGCAGTTTCGAACTTTGGCCCAAAGTCTCGTCTGTTCTAATGTTTCCAGGTCAAATGTCAATGAGGCTATCCTATGTTCTTACATGGCACAATAACGGGGCAGAAGTATGACACTTCTACAACGAATTGTAACTCTTTTGAGGAACTCCTGTTCATTTTCACCCACAGAGGGAGACACACCAGAAGACACCCCCAAACTGACGGCGGTGTCCGTTGTGGAGAGCTGGAATTTGAAATGGACAATAGGACAAATGCAAGCTTTACTTGCGAAAGCACTGAGGTAATGTCCCGAGAGAACTTTACAGGGGAGCGTCAACATATACCACGGTTAAAGCAAAACATTCTCCCTCGAGCCAGGTAGGACTCGAACCTACAATCTTCTGATCCCAAGTCAGACGCGTTATCCATTACGCCACTGGCCCAAGAGACAAGCCTGCACTTGGCAGAATGTCGATATGTAATGCCATGGACTTTCACGGAATCAGAATTAAAAAGGTGAACAAGCACCGAAGATAATCACCAACATTGCTTCACTTCGAAGTTTCCAATTTGTGAAGCAGTGCCTTTCACTGGCAAAGGAGAAACATTTGTCCTCAGCTGCCTGCTTCAGGGTCGCCTCCTTCTCTGCTGGAATTTTCCATCGTTTTATTCACAGTCACGACGCGATTTCATGATCCACTCCAGTGAAAAAGTGTCATGGTGTCGTCCAAACAAGACCCTGCAGAAACTCAGCGAGAAACCTCTGGTCATTTCGAGGTCTGGATGTGGAATTAGACGAGATGTCTGACACCTTTTATTGGCGCCACCACTTCACTGCAAATTAGCGGCTCAAAACGAGCCGTTGTTAGCATCAGCTTGATTTGTACCTTCCTGCAGTGCATTTGCTAAACAAAATCAGATCGCTCCCATCCGGCCCAGCTGACTTATCTATTTTCACACTCTGCAGTATTTCTAATATCTCTTCCTTGTGAACCTCAATCTCTTCTAGTCTAGACGCAAGTATCTCTGTACCTTCCTCCCCAACATTTTCATTTTCTATAGCGAACACTGTCGAAAAATAGTTATTTAGTGCTTCCCCTATCTCCTCTGACTCCACACACAACTTCCCACTATTATCCTTGATTGTCCCAAATTTAACTCTCGTCATTCTTTTATTCCTGACATACCTATGGAAAGCCTTAGGGTTAACCCTGAACCTATCTGCCAACAACTTCTCATGTCTCCTCCTGGCTCTTCTCAGCTCTCTTTTTAGGTCTCTCCTGATATCGTTGGAACCCTCGAGCACTCTAACTGAGTTTTCACATTTTGCTTAACATAAGACTTCTTGTTCTTCTTGACCAGGGATTCCACTTCCTTAGTAAACCACGGCTCACGCGTTCTATATCTTCCTCCCTGCCTGACAGGTACATACTTATCTAGGACACACAGGAGCTTTTCCTTGAATAAGCTCCACATTTTTAATGTGCTCACCCCCTGCAGTTTCCTACCCCATTCTACGCTTCCTAAATCTTACCTCAATGCAACGTAATTTCCCTTCCATGAGCTGAAACTCTTGCTCCGTGGACTACACCTATCCCTTTCCAACACGAAAGTAAACCTGAGAGAATTGTGATCGCTGTCTCCAAAGTGCTCACCTACTTCCGAATCTAAAACCTGGCCAGGCTCGTTACCCAGTACTAAATCGAAAGTGGCTTCGTCTCTTGAAGGAATGTCTACATACTGTGTCAGGAAGCCCTCCTGCACACACTGGACTAAAACTGACCCTTCTATAGTACTCGTACTGTAGTGTTCCCAGTCAATATTTGGATATTGTCTTGAGTGTTCCAGAGTTTTTCATTGTCCCAGAGTCCAGATGAAGTTTGTATTCCTCACGTACGGGAACGAGAATTCTTTCAATGTCTCAGATCAGTTCCTGTCCCGAGAACATCAGAGTCAATGTCGCGTCCTCTACTCGGTCCGATATTTAACGCTTCTTCATTCTCCTCTGATTCCATTTCCCAAAGAGTTTCTGAAGATTTCCAAAGCTGGAGTCTAAATTATATGGTTTGCTTCCTAAACATTTTTCCAACTGCCAACTGTCAATATTTTCACAGTATCTCTTCACAATCCTCTGGCTTGCACCATGTCCATGGATGAGAATCCCGTTTGGTGGAGAGATTCCCGAGGTTGGTGAGTTTCACTTTGGAACAAAGATGGTTAAGTGGCAACTTCCTGCGGTTGTTTGTAATGATGGGAGAGGGAGCGGTGGGGAATGAGCAATTTGACGAGCAGTAGGAAGTGTTGCCACTGACCCGAGTCAGAGCACAGAGGACAGGGATTAAAGGAATCTAATGAAAAGCAGCACTTCTGCTCAGGACGTTCAATAACAACTGCAGAAACCCGATGTGTTGAGCAGTGTATCTGGAAAGAGAAATAGAGATAACGCTTTAAATATGGAACATTTCTGATGAAAAACTCGAGCTTCTCAAGTCTAATCAAATTACCGGCCTCGTTTGCGAAATAGGTTTTCTCAATTTTGAGCAAAAATTGTTCCAGCAGGAAAGCATTCATAACATAGTCAGTAGGATTCGAATCTACGTGGGGAAACCCCAATGGATTTCTAATCCATCGCCTTAATCACTCGGCCATGACTACAGACAACTCAGTGGCGCTGAGCATTGACCAAATCAGCCGTGATCTCATTGAAAGCTCTCGCTGACTTGATGAGGGAAATGTTTCCATCTCCTTTCATACCTTTGCTGTCATTTATAAGGTGCGAGACACCAATGTAAAAAAAGAAAAGCACAAAGGTAGGAAAAGATATTTGCAGCCAAACTGAGTCAAAATTATTTATTGACAGGAAAATCACACTTGGCAATTTGCTAGACCTCTTTGCGAACATGACCAGCAGAGGTAAGCAAGGGAGCTATTGATCTGAGTATTTTTGGACCTGAAGCAAACAAAGGTTAGTGACATATTCATTTCTTTTTGTGGTAAACGAAAGGGTCTTTCCTGATGGTTAGAATGAAAGAAATGGTTCCCAATAAAATATAGAGATTAAGTCGCATCTAGATATACTTCAATGTGATACGATTCACTTTCAGTCCCTAATTCCCCCAGAGATGGATGGGGTGAGTTACTTTCCTTCACTTCTCAACTCCTCAGCATTGATGTACAGACATGAAACCGCTACAGGTGGAGTTCTTGAATTGGGAACCAGCGACACTGAAGGAACTAGGCAAAAGTGAGCACTGCTGATGCTGGAAACCAGATTTTAGATCAGAGTGATGCTGGAAAAGCACAGCAGATCAGGCAGCATCCGAGGAGCAGGAAAGTCGACGTTTCTGTTGCCAGTCCTGCTGCGTTCCGCAAACAATTTTCGTTTTTGGCTCAGATTTCCAGCCTTCATAATGTTTTTGGGGAAAAGAAAATGACTTGCTCGCATCGGAAAATCGGCAGAATTACTGGTACACCGATATGTTTGCTGAACAATAAAACCATTCCACGATCTGGGTCACGGTGCTGAGAGCACCGAATCCTCACAAGTAAATAACAAGACAAGGCGATCGATACGATCGTATTTGGTGTAAATAAAACACCCTTTCTGAACATTTTCGTTGCAGATTATTTTCTTCTTGTCTTCTAAGATTTACAAAGTGGGAAAAGGCCATTCCACCCATTGTGCATTGCGGCTAATCAGAGAGCCATCTATTCTAGTCGCAGTTTCCAACTTTGGCCCAAAGTTTGGTCATGGTGTCATGCAAAAACTCAGCGAGTTCACACAGACATTTTTGTGTGTGCAGAATGATTTGCCACATTTAAGGCAAATTCAATGGCATCCGAATGGGTATATAGACAGGAAGCGTTCGGAGAGATAAGGAACACATTTTGGCAAATATGGTTCAATTAATTTCGGTTATCTGTTCAGCAGGGACCGGTTCGATAGTAGGGTCTTTTTCCGTGCTCGGCAACTTTGATGTGCTCCCGCAGCTGACACCAGTTTTAATGGACCATTTGCAAAAAAATGCACTCTGTTTGTTACGCAGTCAGCGCGTTTATATTTCTGGAGGGTGGATGGACGAGCTGACCCATCGATGAAGGTCTTTCCGGACTTTTTCTGTCAATGACCATTCGTTTAGCACCTTCCCAACTTTGCCATCAAAGGGTTTGGCTGAAGAATACTACCGCACGGATAATGTTACCCCCCTCAGCTCTCCAACGAATCCAGAAACTGACAGCTCCTCATGTGGAACAGAAGACACACCGAAGCATGCATGCTGCCTTTGCTGCAGTGCAAGCCGATTATGTCATGAACTGCTCAGAGAAACGGCAGCGAGGCAATTCAGGACACACTGGAGAATTAGTGCATTGCCAAGTCACAGGAAGTGCTCAACAAACATAAAACAAAACGGAACAGCAATAACCCATGACAAATGAAGTTTACCAATTCCACTCGTGATGAAATTAGGTCAACAATGCGCTGATGTTTCCATCTGATCGAGAGGACCAATCACCAGCCCCCTTCACCAGGACAGTAATGAAGGAAATGAGAGAAATACAAAAAAACATTTCTCATCGCGGTTGCCAACCTTTTCGCCACTGCAACAACAAAAACGACGAGCAGATACAATGCAGAATATGGTTTCATATCAGCAATGAAATAGTAATATCCATTCACTTTCAGTGAAAACGGTGAACAAAGGAAATTGTCTGAAATATGAATACCCAGTGCAGGCTACTTGGTTCCCAGATTATACTGCTGCACAGACTTTCATATTTAAAGGTACCTTTCAAAAAGAGTGTTTGTGGCTGTCCATATGACAATGGAAATTGTTGCCCTCGCTCTCACTGCCATTATTGATCGTGTTGGGTTTGGCATCCTCACCTTGCATGCGGAAGTTCAGTGTACAATTCTCTGCTGTGAAAAATCGGAATGCTTTGGAGCAGAAAGATGCGAAGCTCGTGTGCTTCATGGAGATGTTGTTGGAATGTTTTGCGGTGCTGGGAAGTGGGATCCTCACAGTTCTAGGTAACATCCTCAGGGTTGCAGAGCCTGTTGTGAAGCCTACTGTCCTGTGGCGGTTGGAATTGATTTAGTTTCAGTGCCGCTTTGTCCAGTTGTTGGTGTTGCAGATTGGATCCTGATGAATGTGTTTATTGATGGAATCCATGGATGGGTGCCCTGCTTCTAAAAATCTCTGGCTGCCTTCTGATTGCCATGTTCTATTACTGTTGTGCTGCTCTCGAGGATGCTCTCTGTCTGTACGTATAGCTACTCGGGACAGCTGGCCGTGGCAATTAGTGACGGCCACACAAATTCTTTGCCAAGAATATGTATCCCACAACTGCATTCCCAGATGTCTGGCACACTAAATTGTCAACTAGGATATGCCATAAAGCAATTGAAACACCATGCTTCCCTTTAATAAAATAAATTTCTGGAAACTGATAGCCAGACTCCTCTGAACACACGGATTTAGGACAGCACATAAACCAAAACCTCGCTGAGGGAAAGCTCACCAGAAAACAATATCAAATGCCCATCTTCTGCAGGACAAATGTGGTTGTCAAGATTCCACGTAGGGACTGCACGAAACACTATATCGGAGAAACAGTCGGACAACTAGCGATCTGCAATCATGAGCTTCAGCCAGCCCGTATACGCCACGGGCAGATGTTCTTGTAGTTGTATGTAGGGCATTGAGTGTTTCTGATTCAGGGGCTTGGACCGTCTGTAGCACTGGTTAATTCCTTGTGTTGTAACTACTGTTGGAACATATGTAAAACTCGATTGCTCATTGAGATGTACATCCAAAATATTAGCCGAGAGAAGGAATTTGGTGGTTTTTCTGGTGCTGTTCCTGTCATACCCTCTGGAACTGGACTTATTGTGTGCTTCCTGACGGTTCGGTGCATGCTTCCGTGATCGTATTTTGGGCAGAAACCTGCGTTTTAGCTTCAATAACGTGCGTTTGCAAATCTGGTCCACCTCCCTGTATTTTGTTATCTCTTATTGTGTGCATTGCAACACGGCAAATTATTAATTTACATTGGAAGGTGACAAACGGAGGCGTGTGAAATGCCAAGGTATTAGTGACATTTATCCAATGGTTGCATATTACTTTGATTCAGGAGATAAGGATGTAAAACGTGTTTGTGGAGAAATGAGGACCAGTGAGGAAAGAAGTCATCCGCAGGTGTAGTTTACAAGTGCACTCGCAGTAACCACTACGTACAAGAAAAAAATACTCCATGTGAGTGATAAAAGATGGCAATAGTTACGGGTGATCTTAGTTTCCCATCTCCCACTCACGGTTCAATGGTGAATAAAAAAGTTTGGATGACAATAATCAGTAAATCATATCTGTCCCAGAGAACAACGCGAGCCATATTTTGGTCATCGGTTAGTTTACAGCTGACTTAGTATCTGTCTTTTCTTGGAAACCATCTCCTTTGTTGTGACCATCAGGAAAGATATTACTTTTGACATAAAGAAAATGAAGATTATGTCACTAATCTTTGTTTGTTTCATGCCCAAGTACAATCAGACGACCTTGATCAACTCTGTTCGTCATGCTAGCAAAGAAATCTGGAAACATGCCAAGTGTGATTTTTCGCTCAATAACTAATTTTGATTCAGTTTGATTGAAACCACCTCTCCCTAAATTTGGGCTTTTCTTCTTTTAAAATGGTGTCCGGTATCTTCCAAATGCCGGCAAAGATATGAGAGCAGATGGAAGCAATTTAGCCGATCAAGTGTGCGACAACATTCAATGAGATCATGGCTGATTTGGTTAATTCTCAACCCCCGTTTTTATCCTCATCTCCGTAATGCTCCATGTCTGTCTATCACAGCCTTGAATACACCTCGCCTTCACAGCCCTCTGTTGTTAGGAAACCCACAGATTTGCTACCCTCTGAAAGAGTGAATATCCTCCTTATCAGTTTCTTAAATGTGTGATCCCTTCAGCTGTGAGAACGCACTCTCGTCCCAATTTTTCGGGGGTGTACATCAGAGCAGAATAAGCCCCTGAAGGTAGGTCGGCATTCTCCAGTGCCGCTCCGTATATTTGAAACATTTTCATATTTTGACCTCTGATTAAAAATAGCAGAACTAATTTGCACATCAGATTTGCCAGTGGTGAAATTTTTTTCAAGAAGACTTCAATGAGCGTAATTCTACTGGCAGTGAATAGGGCCAGACAAATTAGATTACTTACAGTGGGGAAACAGGCCCTTCGGGCCAATAAGTCCACACCGCCGCGCCGACGCACAACCCACCCATACATTTACCCCTTACTTAACACTACGGTCAATTTAGCATGGCCAATTCGCCTGACCTGACCATCTTTGGACTGTGGGAGGAAACCGGAGCATCCGGAGGAAACACATGCAGAGCGTGCAAACTTCACACAGTCAGTCGCCTGAGGCGGGAATTGAATGCGGGTCTCTGGCGCTATCAGCCAGCAGTGTTAACCACTGTGTCACCGTGCCGCCCCAATGCAAGGGCATTTTTCTTTCGGGATCCAGTGCTGTGTTTATTCACCTCTCTGCGCATGAAAATGGATCCGACCCATCCACTTTATCTCTCGTCAATATGTGTGTAATTCAAATTGATGCGGCCATGACTACATGCACGCAATGCTGCCTTAGTATGTCTTATGTCATGGAAAGTTCCAACCTGAAACACCAGGATTTGGCTTTTCTTGGCACCCCAGCATCCTCCTCATTTCGAAAGCAAGAGAGTCTGACAGCGAATACTGGGGTACCAGGAATAGCCAAATCCTGGTGTTTCAGGTTGGAACTTTCCGTTACACAAGACATACTAAGGCAGCATTGCACGCGTGTAGTCATGACCGCGTGATACACGTGATGGATTAGAAATCCTTTGGGGCTTCCCTCCACAGGTTCGAATTCTGCTGGCTCCGTTTTTGGTGATGTAATGCAGGACGAGTTTTCACTCACAGTTCAGAAATCTCGTCTCAACAAACAAGACCAGTTAGTTGATTAGACTTAGCAAACTCAAGTTATTAATCAAAAATGCAACACACTTAAAACATTATCTCCGTTTCTCTTTTCACAGTTACTGCCAAACCCATCGAGATATTGCAGTATTCTTTGAATGTACTGTGCAGAAGTGCTGCTTTTGAATAGATTCCTTTTACCCCAGCCCTCCGTTCACTAACTCTGGTTAGTGGCAACATTTCACCCCCGCTCGTCGAAGAACCAATCCCCACCATTAATTTTCCCATCATTATAAATAGCCGCAGGAAATTGCTGACAAACCATCTTTGCTCCAAAGCGAAACTCACCAACATCGGGATCCCTCCACAAAACGGGACATCTCCTCCCTGGACATGGTGAAATACAGGCGATTGTGAACAGAATTTGGGAAAATATTGTCACTTGTCAGGTGAAATAATGTTAAGAAGGCAAAGCACGTCACCCAGTCTCCAGCTTCGTGAATCTTCAGAAACTCTTTGGGAAAAGGACTCATAGGAGAATGAAGAAGGGTGAATTGTCAGACTGATAGGAATCAGTCAGGACAACTTCCCGTTCTTTAAGAGGATGGGACATTGATTCTGATGTTCTCAGGACAAGAACTGATTGGAGATATTGAAGTAATTCTCGGTCCTGTACATGAGGAATACAAACCTTGTATGGACACTGGGACAATGAAAATACTCGATACCACACAAGATACTGAGAGGTTCGAAGAGAGATGTTCCCGATTGGAGCAGAGCTGGTTCCCAGTGACATGGGTGTGTTTGTCGTGGATGGGATCAGACTGTTCCCATGTCTCCATTATGAATGTCCAAGTCCTTATTTCGGAAAAGTAAAACTGATAGAGTACAGTTGTCGTTCTGGGAATGGCAGCCTGAATTTGGAGGTCAATCACAGACTGCTTTCGAGGATCGTCCAAGGTGTCAGCTCACTCGACTGTTAACTGAAATGTTACTGGTTCAATAGCCCCAGAGCGACAGCGATTGATGTTCATAATGCATCTGTTTTCTGTGCAGCACCGTTTCGTGTTTCCAATGGCGTCAGGAAAATGTTTTCCAAACAGAAACCTTTGGTATGACGAACGATAAAAAAAAGTTTCTGCATTGCTTTAATGGTTACTGTAAAGAAATGTGGATTCTGGGAATCTGAAGCAAAAACAGAAACTGCTGTCGAAACTAACCAGTTTGGCAGTGCCTGTGGGAGATTACCGAGTTCTGATGAAGTTTTGAAATATTTGTCTCTGATTCTCTCTGAATAGACGCCGTAAGATCTGCTGAGATTCTCCTGGTATTTCTGTTCGTGGTTTTAACTGAATGCCTATACCATTTATAAGGATGATACAACCAAACCCACCACAAACCAAAATTAAGAAATAACACCTCAGTATCTCACTCCACCGCAAGCCCAAGGATAACTACACGATACTGCACTTCTCCAGCTTCCACCCTAAATATATTAAAGAAGCCATACCGTAAGGTCAAGCGTTTCACCTGCACAGGAACCGCTCAGATGAGGAATAATGCGACAGACACCTAAAGATTTTGAAGGATATCCTCATGATAATGGGTTACATGTTGAACTGATTGATCGCCAGTTCCGGTGTGCCACAGTGAAAATCTGCTGTGAACTCGTCAGAAGGCAGACAGAGGGTGCGACTAATAGAATATCTTTCATCGTGAGTACTTTCCTGGAGTTCAGCACGTTCTTCACAGGATTCAGCATGTCACCGATGATGATGAGCATCTCACTAAGAACGTCCCCATGACTTCAATTCTCACCTTCAAACACCCAGCAAAATTATAACATACGACAGTTTACTGTAAACTACTCAGCTTTCACATAACATTAACCACAGCACCATGCCTTCGCAACCTTTGCAAGACATGGACACTACCATCACCCGTTGGGACACCACCCACCACGTACACGACAGGTACTCATGTGACCCAAGCAATGTTGTTTGTCACATATGCATCAGGCAATGATACCACAAGATACCACAAGATACCCAGTAATGATATATTGGCGTTACCATGCAGATGGTGTGCCAATGGATGAATGGTAACGGCATAAAAATTGCCAGACAGGATTATTCACACCCAGTCGGGGAAGAGTTCAGCAATCAAGAACATTTGGTTTTCAATCTTCGACTAAATGTCGGCCAAGGCGGCTTTCTTGATACACAACAACGCAAAATCGCCAAACAGAATTGGGTCGCCAACTGCCTTCGTTGTGGTGATGACATCAACCATAATATTCGGTTCATGTCACACCACATGTGACCCACCACACTGTTCTGTATCTGTGACATCTTCCTTATTGTTCTGTTTTCTCACCATCACCGTGACAAGTTGTTATTGTCTCTCTACCTTAATCACTTTGTTCAATATTGGCTAACTGATAATTTGGGTCAGATTCGCAGCATGCGACTCTAGCCAAATAAAAATCAGAAGAACTGGGAATGCTGTAAACCAGGAGCAAGGACAAGGGTTACTGGGCGGGGTGGGGGAACGGGACTGGGGCATCGGGGAGAAGGGGGCAGGTGTTTCGCTGGTCTGGGGACATCTGTGGAGGAATATGAGAGTTAATGTTTCGGAACTGGTGACCCTTCCTCTGGTGTTTTTGTTGTGGAACGGTTTTCCAGTTGCTTCTGTTTCTGTTCCATGTCATTCCAGTGCCTTGATTTGTCTCCAGTACGACTTTATTTTAACGGTTTGTAATTATCTCTCTGCCTCACTTTGTTGGATCATCGGTCATCCATTCTGTTGGCACGCAGTTATTGACATATTACTCACACTGACTGACACTTTTGTTCACTTGCAGAGACTAAGTCTTTCACACTCCGCTCCCACAATTTGCCCGATATTTTGATCTGTGTGCCCTTGATCTCTCTTCCCTTAAATTGAGTGTTCTGTGTTATTCCCTCCCACTTCACCTAACGAAAGGGCTCTGGTCCGAAATCTTGTTATTTCAAATAAACAAGTGCATCTATAACCTGGTGTGATTTCTGAATTGGTCCATCGCAGTCCAAAACCGCAACCTCCACAGCAGGTATACGGAAACACCATCACACGCACTTTCCCCTCCACACTTTGTTCAAGCTCATTTACTCCTGTTGCCGCATGTAATTCTGAACTTGTTGTTGTTCGTGATGAAATCTTAAGGTTCAAGCGATTCTTTTGCAATGTATGTACTTTGGAATGTGGTTCAATGTCAAAGAAAAACATACTTCAAGGGACGATATATGCTTCAAAGCTTTGCCTGAGTTGTTTAAATGTCATTTATCCTGAACCCAGTGAGCTGACGGAAGAATAAACGTGCTTTGCACTTCTACCACACGGTGCCAGGGACCCAGTTCAATTCCAGCCTGTGGCGACTGTCTGTATGGTGCTTGTACTCTTCCCATGTGTGCGTGAGTTTTCCTCCCACATTATGAAAGCTGTGCAGTTTCGGTGGATTGCCAAATGGAAAAATACCCAACTTGTCCAGGTATGTGGACGTCAGGTTATTTCGCTGTGAGAAACTGGAAGGGGATCGATGAGGAAGTGTTTTTTGTTGGGATAATCTTCACTGCTTTGGTGTGGACTTGATAGACCGAACGGTCTACTTCCACACAATTGGGATTTTACGAAAATTATTGCGATCGTGCGATTTTCCAGACAGTCCGAAAGATAAATAATGTTTCCAGGTGTCGTTTTGAATGTCTGCAAAAGATATTCCAATTCTCACACAGGAACTACACCTCGAAGTCTGCACTTACACAATTTAAATTTGTGCATTCAGTGTTCACGCTTTGGAAATCACAGCTTTTTACCATTAAGATCAAATCTTGTTTCTTAATCTATATCATAAACAGTCGAATTTGTCTCATTTATCTACATTTAATGCATGTACTTCAAACTGATTGGAATGGTAACTTCTCAGATTCAGGTTCATTTTGATCGTGGATAGGAAGCTGACAACCACTCTTCCCATCATCCCAAGTGGATTTGCAAGGCATCGATCACCAACGCTGAGCCGTGCTGCTTCCTGGGAGAGGGTGAAGCGCGGTGATGGCCTGTTCGGTGACATCATACATGCATTTATCTCCAGTTAGTTTCTATGGAGTAGGACTGACAATGAGGGGAAGTTCGAAGGCAAGAGCTGATTCTGGGAGGGGAAGCCTCTTGAACAGTTTTTGGCAGTATCTGAGAGTCTTTCCAAACTTCAAACAGGCAAAGTCATTGAATAAAATCTCGGGGGTTGCCTTCTAACAGGAGAATGGTGTAACCGAAAATATATAACATAGCCTAAATGAAGATAAATACCGCAGTCTTAGCAGGACGAATTGTAAGAAGAACATATTTGATTGAGGACTTCCTGCTGCAGCCTTTAAGTAGCGCAGCTTAGTCAGCTGCTCATAAATGATGATAAAACATCTATCCTCTAACTGATCACCTTCAGCCACGTGCTGGAGTATGTCTAGTCTACTTATGTCTACCTTTTGCTGCAAGATGGCTATGGAGACGTGTATGTCTTTGATATCAGGCTTATTCGGAAGAATGGCTCTACTAAGGTTTGAAGTTAGCTTTCGTGATTCGTTGGTTAGCACTGCTGCCTTACAGCATGAAGGACCTGGATTCGATTCCAGCCTCAGGCGACCGTATAGAGTTCACATATTCTCCCTGTGTCTGCATGGGTTTCTTCGGGTTGCTCCAGTTTCCTACTACAGTCCAAAGATATGCAGGTTAGATAAATTGGATATGCTAAATTGTACCTCGTTCTCCAGAATGTGTTAGTCAGGAGCAGTGCAAAGTAATAGGGAAGGGAAATTGCTGTGGGTGGAATACTCCTTAGAGGTTGCGTGTGAACTTGTTGGGCCTAATGACCTGTTTCCAAACTGTAGGGATGGTATGATTCTATTTCATAACGTCGATACTTTAACAGTGTAAGGCATGGTACAACTCAGTAGATTGCTAGTAAAATGGTGAATGGTGGATTCACGCTGATTATCTGTGTCAAAGTTAACTGGCATGTGTTCATCTCAATTGGAATTGACGACTGTGCAAATTTAATTGAAAGAGAATCATGGCTGGAAAATACCTCCAGTGAAAATGCATCACCAAATTCAACATTTCTATTCATGGCAAGTTGCTGATTCAGCCTATCTCAAATGTCTGATTGCATGAATATGCTGCAAGAACACAGGGATACACATTTCCAAACTGCTCCTCTTAACTCTGTAGCTTAAGCGTTACATTTTGGTGAAGGTTTTCTCACCTCCCAGTAAGTGTTGGCCTTCTAACAATTGAGTTTGACAACGTTTATTTGAACAGTTCATTAAACTATTTGGATGTTTTGAAGTGGGGGAAGAGAGCAACCCTCTGATCCACTGGGACAGTGAAGGACTGACTGAAGGAATACCTATCCTATTGTGATGTTTAGTACCTTGGAAGCGAACATGCAGATAATGATTTTCCCATTCGTTTACTTCCTTTGTCTTTAGGACGATAGTAGTACTAGAGTTTCGAACATCTGCAGGTTCTACGTGGACGCCCGCAAGCGATCGGGAGAAGGGAGTAGTGGGCAGGACGTTTGAGTAAAGTGAAAGGCAATCATGACTGGAGGGCGTGAGGCTGTAAGTGAGAGAGGAAGTGGTGATGTAAGGCTCACTGTTGGCATTAATGGGTCAGCGTATACTGGCCACTGTTTACACTGACTTACAGAACACTGCTGATCAATTCACCACAATGATACTGTTCTCTTGGCGTTGTATTCCCTCTGTGCATATTAACGTGGTTTATGGGCCCCGAGAGGATGAACGGATCTTCTTTATCCTGTCGGCTTAAACAGATGAATATATCTGTTTGAAATGAACGCAATACGAGATTGGCTCTTTCGGTGCATTTGCACTGGAGAATGTCCAGGTGTGAACGTTTCTTTTCTGTATCAGCGGAGGTTAGTTTAAATTCTTATGGAGCAACTTTCATAAAGTAACAAATGTACAAGTTACTGTGACTGAACAGCTAATTAAATACACATATGGATATGAACAGCATCATCTGCGCTGACACCGTTGATGAATTCGTTGAAGCGTCTGGTAAGAACGAGACTAGTATGGTGTCAAATCCTGGCGTTGCATGTCCTGTACATTGAAGGATCGTTGCTTAAACTTCTTTAAAATGCTGTATTGTTGATCCACCACACCGAAAGAACATTCTTCTTGTGTTTGAGCTCAGATCATTTTTATTTTGTGTTACCACGTCTTGCCGCCTGCTGTGCCCCCATCTGTCAATACTAGATCCTGCTAATTCAACGGAAAGATTCTGTACTATGTTCCACAAGGACGTTTCAGTTAACGGTCGAATGCGCTGAAACTTCCAACCTAACAAATTCGACGATCCTCTGAAGCAGTCCGTGACTGAATTCCAAATTCAATGTGCCATTCCCTGAACGACTATTGTCCTCTATCAGTCTTACTTTTCCAAATGAAAGACTGAACCATTCATTATGGAGACATTGAAACAGTCTGATACCCCTAAGACAGACACACCCATGTCACTGGGAACCAGCTCAGCTCCATCAGGGATAATCTCCCTTTTTGCCTCTCAGTGCCTTGTGTGTTCCAGAGATTTTCATTGTCGCAGAGTCCAGATGAAATTTCTATTCCCCATGTACAGGGGTGAGAATGTTTTCAATGCTTCAGACCAGTTCCTGTCCCGACAACATCAGAGTCAATATTCTGGCCTCTGCTCGGTCCGACAGTTCACCTTTCTGCATTCTCCTTTGATTCCACTTCCCAAAGAGTTTCTCAAGATTCCCAAAGCTGGTGCCTGGATTGGTTTGGCTCCTTAACATTTTTTCAACTGCCAATTGACAATACTTTCACAGTAAGCTTCGGAAACCTCTGGTCTGCACCATGTCCAGTGATGAGAAGTCCCGTTTGGTGGAGAGATTCACGAGGCTGGTGAGTTTCACTTTGGAACAAAGATGGTTAAGTGGAAATTTCCTGCGGTTGTTTGTAATGATGGGAGAGGAAGCGGTGGGGAATGAGCACTTTGTTGAGCAGGAGGAAGTGTTGCCACTGATCCGAGTCAGAGAACAGAGGATAGGGATTAAAGGAATCTAATGAAAAGCAGCATTTCTGTTCAGGACATTCAATAACAACTGCAGAAACCCGATGTGTCGAGCAGTGTATCTGGAAAGAGAAACAGAGATAATGTTTTAAATATGGCACATTTCTGATGAAGAGCTCGAGTTCCAAAATCTAATTAAATTACCGGCCTGGTTTGCAAAATAGGTTTTTTGAACTTTGAGCGAAAATTCGCCCAGCAGCAAGTCATTCATAGCGGAGTCAACTGGATTCGGAACTCCGCGGGGTAACCTGAATTGATTTTTAACCTATCACCTTAACCACTCGGCCATGAGTACTGACTAAAAAGCAGAGTTGAGCATTAACCAAATCAGCCGTGATCTCATTGAAAGCTGTCGCTGACTTGATGGGCTAAATGCTTCCATCTCCTCTCCTAACTCTGCTGTCAATTGTAAGGTGCGAGACACCAATGTAAAAGAAGAAAAGCACAAAGTTAGGAAAAGATATTTGCAGCCAAACTGAGTCAGAATTGTTGATTGAAAGGAAAATCACACTTGGCAATTTGCTAGATCTCTTTGCAAACATGACCAGCAGAGGTAATAAAGGGAGCTTTTGATCTGAGTGTTCTTGGACCTGAAGCACAACACAAATACATCTCTTGGGTACTATTTTGGACGTATTTCTCAATGAGCTATCATGTTTTACATATGTTCCATCGGGAGTTACCTCACACAAGGAAGTAACCAATGCTGCAGCCGGTCATATAATCCGAGTTCCAAGTCCCGGAGTCAGAGACACTCAGTGCCCTGTGTGTACCTGAAGGAACAGCTGTGCATGGGGTTTACAGGGTAACAGAACTGCATGAATGCAGCTCGATGGTCGTCTGTCTCTTTTCCTCTATAGTTTTCTGTGCAGTCCCTGCGTGCAATCTTGTCAACTATGCTCGTCCGGCACAAGATGGGCATTGGTCACTTGTCTCTGAGAGAGGCTGTTGGTTTATGTGTTGTCATAATTCCGAGTGGAAGGAGGAATCTGGTTGTCAGTTGCCAGAAACTTACTTTAATAAATGGAAGCGTGTTTTTTAACTTGCCGCGTGGCATATCCTCGTTGCGAAGTTCGTGCACTGCGAATCACGTTGCGGGACTATTCAATTTTGGCAAAGAATTTGTGTGGCAGTCACGAGTTGCCACGACCAGCTATCCCTAGTAGCAATACGGACAAATGGCAATAACTACAATTTCGATTAGAACAGCACAAGGTTAATGTGACAGGGCAAACAGAAGGCAGCCAGAAGATTTCTGGGTGTAAGGCAATCACCCAAGGTATCTTTTCATATGAAAGTCTGTGCATCAGTAGAATCTGCGACCAAAGTACTCGACGTTGGTTATTCATTTTCCAGACAACTTGTGTTGTTCCCCGTTTACTCTGAA
Source organism: Chiloscyllium plagiosum (assembly GCF_037043375.1). NCBI lineage: Eukaryota > Metazoa > Chordata > Chondrichthyes > Orectolobiformes > Hemiscylliidae > Chiloscyllium > Chiloscyllium plagiosum. The sequence goes on from NW_028270177.1 coordinate 108,116,256, forward strand.
AGTGCATAGACATAGTTATTTCACCGTTATTTCGAAAGAAGATCCTGCATTGAATCTGTTCGCCGTTTTTTGATGCTGTGGCGAAAAGGTGGGCAATCGTGATGTGAAACGTTGCTATACTTTCATTTCCTTCATTACTGTCCTGGTGAGGGAGAAAGGTGATTGGCTCCCTCGATCAGATGGAGGAACCGGTGCATTGATGGCCTAATCTAATCACTGATATAATTGGAAATGTTCACTTTTAATGGTTCGTTGTTGTTTTGTTTTGTTTATTTTTTAAGATACTTGTGCACTTACTGGGACTTGGCAATACACTAAATCTCCAGTAGGTTTGGAATTGCCTTGCTGTTATTTGTGCGAGCAGTTCATGTCAGAGACGACTCACAGTGCCTCACAGACAGCACTTACGCTTCGGTGTGTCTGATCATGGTACTGACTTTTCAGTTTTTATTCTGTTCCACTTGAAGAGCTGTCAGTTTTTGGATTCACTGGAGATCAAAGTGGGTAATGCGATATGTGAGGTATTTTTCTTCAGCCAAAATCTTTGATGGCGAACTTGGGAAAGTGTCAAGAAGAAGGGTCATTGGCAGCAAATATCCGGAAAACCTTCATCTCTGGATCGGTTGGGCCCATCCACCCTCCAAACAAAATAGGCACACTCGCTGACTGAGTAACAAACATCATGCGTTTTTTGCAAATGGTATATTCAAACCGTTGCCGGTGACTGGAGCATCTCAGAGTTGTCGAGCATGAAAAGAAATCCCGCGGTCCAACTTGTCCTTGCTGAATAGATTTTCGAAATTAATCCATACGTAACTGCCAATATTTGTGCCGTATCTCTCTGAAGTCTTCCTGTCGACACACCCATTCAGATGCCTTTGAAATGTTGTGAGTGCACCAGACTCTGCCACTAAATGTGGCAATTCATTCCACACACACACAAGTTCTGTATGAAAAAGAAGTGTTCCTCACATCCCTTTAATTTTTTCCTTTCTCACATTAAACGTTTGCTATGTGGATTTGAACTCGCATGTCTTGTGAAAAAGTGCACCCTGACGACTTACTTTGTCTGTCTTCCTCATGATTGTATAAGCGTCTGTGAGGCCACCTCTAAACCCTGAAGCTCCTGGGAATCTGACGAAGCCTATGCAGTTTCGTTCTCATATCCAAGCAGTGAAAATCTTGCAAATCCTTGTAAAGATTTTATAAACTTACACTTGCAAGAAGTGTGTCCAGCTGCAGCACTTGTTTGACCGCGTGGCCACTCTGGAGCTGCGGGTGGACTCACTGTGGAGCATCAGCAACCTTGGAGAGTTATGTTGCCTCCCAGGTGCTCAGGCCAGGGATGTCGCCAATCGGCTGAAGAGCATTCGAAAAGGGGATCGTGCACAGCCAGTTGTCTTGGTGCATACAGGCACCAACGGAAAAAAAAAAAACAAGATGAGGACCTGCAGGGAGAATTCAGGGAGCTAGAAGAGAAATTAAAGAGGTGGACCTCAAAGGTAGTAATCTCGGGATTACTGCCGGTGCCATGTGACTGCCAGCGTAGAAATGAATTTAAAAAAAGGCACGATGAACACGTGAGTTGAGGAATGGTGCTGCAGGGCCGGTTTCAGATTTGTTGGATTTTGCGACCAGTTCTGGGGAATGTGGGAGTATAAGAAAATTGACGATCTACATCTGAACCAGACAGGAACGAATCTCCTTTCGGGAGTTTTTGCTACTGCTGTTGAGGAGGTTTTATACTAATGTGGCAGAGGGCTGGGAACCACACCATTAAGCAAGTCGGCAGTGAGGTGGAAACTGCAAACGCTAAAAATCTGGAAGATAGCATTAATAATGGGAAGAGTAGGCAGAGAGCAGATGAATGCAAAAGAACTGGTGGCCTGAAATGCATCTATATTCATGCATGGAGTATAGACAGATGAATTTAGATCTTAGGTTGGTGCCTGGGAATATGACGTTATTGCGATCACAGAGATTTAGTTGAAGGAAGGTCAGGGTTGGCAACCAAATGTTCTAGGATATAGACGCTTCAGACAGGACAGGGAGGGAAGTAAAAGGGGAAGGAATTTCGTTGCTGGCCAGTGATGATATCATGGCTGTGCGAAAGGTGGACATCATGTAGGGCCTGGGTCGTGAGACACCATGGATGGAGCAGTGAAATAAGACGGGTGAGGTTAGATTGTGGGGCTGTATTACAGTGAGCGTGAGGTGTAAGAAAAAAATAGTTAAACAGATAATGGAAAGATGTAGAGGCAATAATTTAGTGTTGATTGGAGATTTCCGTTTTCCCAACATTGACCGGGATACTCTTAGCGTCAGAGGTCTGGAAGGGACATCATTTGTAAGAAGCCTCCAGGTGAGATTTCTGGAGCGGTATATCAATAGTCTGACGAAAGAACAGGCCATATTGGAACTGATATAGGGGAATAAGACAGGGCTGGTGATAGCAGTTGCCGTGGGTGATTTCTTTGGGAAGTGTCCAATATTCTGTAAGTTTTAGAATACTCATTGACAAAGATGAGAGTGGTTCTGAGGAAAGAGTATTAAACTGGGCCAAAGCTAATTATATCAAAATTATGCAGGAGGTCGGAAATGTGGATTGGACACATCTATGTGTTGGAAAGTCCACAGTTCATATGTGGCAGGCTTTGAAAGATAGGTTAAATATAGTGCAGGATAGGCATGTCCCATTGAAGGCAAAGGATTTGAAAGGCAATATTCGTGAACTGTTGATGACAGGACAAATGTACGACTCGCCAAGAAGAAAAGGGAAGCATACATAACGCCTCGGTAGTTAATAACATAATGGTCCCTGGAGGAACATGAGAAGAATAGGACAAGTCTTAAAAGAGGAATCAAGGGGGTTAAAAAGGGTCATGAAACAACTTCACGCTAGCAGAATTAAGGAGAATCCTAAAGCCTCTTATTCATATATAAGAAGCAAGCCGGTAATTAGAGAAAGGATTGGTCCACTAAAGGAAAATGAAGGAAGGCTGTATGTCGAATCTGAGAGAGTGGGTATGATTCTGAATGATTATTTTGCATCAGTGTTCACTGAGGAGAGGAATATGATAAATGTTGAGTCTAGCGTAAGACATTTGATTAGTCTGGACCATGTTGACATAAGTAGGGAAGCTGTGTTGGGCAGGCTAGGGGTAATTAATGTGGACAAATCCCCAGGAACGGATGGGATCTATCCCTGGTTCCTGACTGAGGTGAGAGAGGAAATATCTGGGGCCCTGACAGATGTCTTCGCGGCATCCTTCAGCACAGGTGAGGTTCTGGCCGACCGGAACGTTGCTCATATTGTCCCCTGTACAAGAAGGATACTAGGGATATTCCGGATAACTACAGGGCAATAGGCCTAACATTGGTGTTGGGAAATTTGCTGGAGAAGGTACTGAGGGATATGATCTATTCATATTTAGAAAAGAATGGGCATATCAGTGAGAGGCATAGAGTTTTTCGGGAAAGTGCCCAAGTTGATAGATGAAGGAAAGGCTGTTGATGTCATATACATGCACTACAGTAAGGAGTTAGATAAGGTTCCCCATGGTAACCAAATAGAGAACGTAAAGTAACATGGTGTGCAGGGTGTTCTAGACAGGTGGATAAAGAATTAGTTGAGCAATAGGAGACAGAGATGGCAGTTGAATGGAGTTTCTGGGAATAGAGAAAGATGACCAGTAGTGTTCCACAGGGGTCAGTGTTGTGGCCACTGTTGTTTGTGATATACATAAATGATCTGGAAGAGAGCACTGTTGGAATGATCAGAAAGTTTGTAGATGTCACGAAGATTTCTGGACGAGCAGAAAGTATAAGTGACTGTTAAAGAATACAGGAGCATATAGATATACTGGAAGGTTGGGCGGAAAAGTGGCATCTGGAGTTCAAAACAGACAATTGTGAGGTGACGCATTTCGGTCAGTCTAATTATAGATGGGGGTATTTCAATGAACGGAAGAGCTTTGGGAAAAAAAAACTTGATGGGCAGAGAGACCTGTGAGTGCAGGTCCATTATACACTGAAGGTTGCTGCACAGGTGGATGAGTCGTCAAGCAGGCATATAGTATGCTTGGCTTCATTGGATGGGGTATTGAATAAAATGGCTGGTAAGTCAAGTTAAAATCGAACAATACATTGGTTAGAATACTGTGTAAATTCCTGGTCGCCACATTACCAAAAGGATGTGGACGCTTTGGAGAGGGCGTGTAAAAGGTTTAAGCGGATGTTGCCTCGTATGGAAGGTGCAATCTAGGAAGAGAGGTTGAGTAGGTTAGGTTTGTTTTCATTAGAAAAAATGAGTTTGAGGGGGACCTTTTTGAGGCTTACAAAATCATGAAGGGTACAGACAGGGCAGATAGAGAAAAGTTTCATTTCCCAGGTTGAAGGATTAAATACCGAGAGGTCACGCTTTCAAGGTGAGAGGTGAAACGTTTAAGAAGGATACACGCAGCAACGACTTGACACAGCGGGTGTTGGGTGTCTAGAACGCGTTCCCAGCAGAGACGGGAGAGGTAATCACGGTAGATACATTTAAGATGCGTCTGGACAGATGCATGAGTAGATGGGGAGCAGAGGGATGCAGATGCTTAGCAATTGGGTGACAGATTTATACAGTAGATTTGGATCGGCTCAGGGCTGAATAGATGAAGGGCCTGTTCCTTGTCTGTACATTTTCTTTGGACTTTCTTCTTAAATTACGCCAATTTCATTACAAAATTTGCGAGGTCTAAGTGCCTGAAGTGAATCGATGCTGAAACACTAGTCATAACAAAACTGAGGGTTGCCTTTTGTGTGGTAGCGTGGTCGAGCGGTCTAATATGCTGGATTTTAAGCTTCAGTTTCTATCGAATCGTGGCTTCAAATACCAGCATCGTAAGTGAGCTGCTATGTGGAGATGTATGTGAGAGAACTGCGCATGTACGGATGCCTTTTAATTTGAGTGTTTGCAACTCCTCAGTGTGCTTACCCTCTCGGTGATAAAATCAGCGACCGTCTCTGAAAACAACGCAAGTTCCTGCTGTTCGACGTATCCTCATAACCCGTCGAAAACTTTGCTTTTGGATATCTACGTTGCCAGTTTCTGTATCTCAAATGGTCAGTGCAGTTGGCTGAAATGTTGGTGGTTCGAGCCCACCCAGGGAATAAGCCTCAAATATTTCAGCACAAGCATTTACCCCGACCATGTATTGAAATTGTAACTGGGAAAACTCATCCATGATTCACCCCAAGTCCGCAGGGAGTGAGACGTTTACCCGCAGCAGAATACGACATCACTTTCTCCAAGCTCCCGATGCCAACAGAAAGCGGCCACTGCAGCTTCAATCAGCGACTTTCTGCCAAGCCATGGGAAGCAACTCATGGAAACTCCTTCCTTAGTAACAGCTCTTTCCGTGTGAAAGGAGCAAACCTTTCACTTTAAATTGGAAAGGGCTTCAGGACATTGGAATGTTGCTCCAGTTCTTGGAACATGTTATAAATAAAACTCCTGACTTGTAAATAAGAAGTGGTAAAGGTTTTAGGTAGAATGAACAAAGAAAGTGTTGATTGAGACGACTCTGTCTCGTCAGCAGATGGGAAATGCCCAACACTGTAAACGGAAATGATTGGGTTTCCTTACTTAATTTTCCGACTGATTGACTGTCTGCCAGAGTGATTTGAAATCACATCAGCGACATAAAGGTGAGTGTAAAAATATGAAGATATTAAGGTTGAACCATAAATCCCGGGACAAGTGCTGAATAGATTGTAATGCTTTGAAGGAATAACTGAAGTGAAAGGTGTGAATGATATTTTTGTGATTAGGAGGAATGAACTGGACCCTAACAAATTACTGATGAATTATGCTCGCAATGTAATAGCAAACTAACCCACAGTGCACCGTGCTTGCTTAGTTCAGTCGGTGCAGTGTGAGATGCTTAATCTAAGGATGGTGGATGCAAGCCTCACAATGGGCGCTTTCACCGCTTAATACAATTCCGGCTCTTCGTTCCACGTGCAGTATTGCAACCCTTTGCAGGGGAATATCCTTGCTGCTTTCATTGACACATCTGTCCGCCTGCTTTTGATCACATGTCGGTTTCTGAGTGAACACTGTTTCCATTTTACTGGAGGCGCCAGAGACAACTTTATAAGTGCAGCCGAAAATACAATGAATGATGACCGTTTCAAAACGTGAAGTTCCGAACCAACCGTGCACCACACAAAATGTTGAAAGGCACGGAGAGTGAATGGCCACTTGCTAGGGGTCTGACAGAGACGGATCAATGTCACATGGGCCCTGAACCAATTTTTAGTGGTTCAGATTGTTCTGATGGAAACCGAAGGGAACTCTCCCTCAACGTTTTGCAATTGTTCTTCTTGTGTTTAACATAATGAACAGTATATTGTCAGTAACGAGGGTGGAGGTGCGGCAGGATTGTGAGGTTTCAGTGTGGGACATAGACACAGTATGTCAAATATCCCCAGAGCACGGGAGAGCTGGTTGGTCCAGGATCACTGCCATCTTCTGTTTCTAAACCAACAAATGAAATTACTGGAAAATCTCAGCAGGTCTGGTAGCATCTTGGAAATATAAATCGATTTAAGACTTCAGGACTAGTGACACTTCTTTTCCATGCCCATCTCCACCTGCTTTTGCACACTCTTCCTTTTCATTAAATGTCTCCTGACTTCCAACTTTATATTCAGCATCTCTTTTATTACTTCCTCTCCAACAATTTTCCCAGTCTCCAATTTTGTATCAGAACTGTTCCATCTTTCACATTGCCCAGGACTTCGAACTGAACAAATAACTCTGTTTCTATTTCCTTAGATAGCAGATGGCCAGAGACTGGAAGGCAATGTTGTTCCGAAAACTCATCCATGATTCACCCCGAGTCCACAGGGAGCAAGACCTTTACACGCATCAGAATACGACACCATGTTTCTCCAATCCCCCGATGCCAACTAAAAGCGGCCACTGCAGCTTCAATCAGTGCTTCCTGCCAAACCGTGGGACACAGCTCGTGGAAACACCTTTCTCATTAACTGCTCTTCCCGTGGGAATGGAACAAAGCTTCCATTTTAAATTGGAAACGGCTTCAGGAGATTGGAAGGTTGTTCCTGTTCTTGAAACGTGTTATAAACAAAACTCCTGTCTTGGAAATAAGAAGTGGTAAACGTTTTAGGCAGGAAGAACAAAGAAAATGGTGATTGTGAGGACTCTGTATCGTCAGCAGATGGGAAATCCCCAATACTGTAAACAGAAATGATTGGGTTTCCTAAGGTAATTTTCCGACTGATGTACTGTCTGCCAGAGTGACTGGAAATCACTTCATATGAAAATATTCGGGTTGAATCTTAAATGCCGGGACAAGTGTTAAATAGATTGTAATGTTTTGAAGAAATAACAAAAGTGAAAGACGTGAATTATGTTCTTTGTGATTGGTAGGAATGAGCTGGATCTTTGCAAATTGCTGTGCCAGGTGAATTATGCTGGTGAATGAAATAGCAAACTACTTCATCGTGTCCCAAGCCTGTATATCTCAGTTCGGTGCAATGTGAGTTGTTTAATCAGAGAGCCGTGCGTCCAAGCCCCATAATAGTCGTTGTCACTGTTTAATAGAGTTCCAGCTCTTCGTTCCACATGCAGAATTGCAAGCCAACGCTGGTGGAGCATTTTTGTTGCTTTCGCTGACACATAGGTCCTCCTGCTTTGATCACATGTCAGTGTCTGAGTGAAAACTGTCTGCACTTTACTGGAAGCGCCAGAGACAACTGTATCAGTGCAGCTGAAAATACTATGAATGATGTCCATTTCAAAACGTGAGATTCCACTTCATCCGTGCACCAACCAAAGTGTTCAAAGACACAGAACGCGAATGGCCATTTGTTAGTGGTCTGACAGAGACGGCTTAATGTCTCATGCGTCCTGAACAAAAAATAACTGATTTAGAATGTGCTGATGGAACGGAACGGAGCTATCCCTAAACGTTTTGCAATTGTTCTTATTGTGTGCTCATGTAAGTTTATGTAATGAACAGTTTACTGTCAGTAACGAGGGTGGGGGTGGGGAAGGATTCTGAAGTTTCAGTGTGGGACAGACGTGATCTGATCGAACGAGCAAGTCAAATATGAGAGAGCTGATTGGTCCAGGATCACTCCCATCTTCTGTTTCAGAATCAACAAATGAAATTGCTGGAAAATCTCAGCAGGTCCGGTCGTATTTTGAAAATGAAAACCGAATGAGATTTCGGGACTGGTGACATTTCTTTTTTCATCTTCATGTCCCTCTGCCTTTCTAAAAACTTCCTTTCTATTGAATATGTCCTGACGTCAAACTTTATATTCAGCTTCACTTTTTTGCTTCCTCTCCAAACATTTTCCCAGTCTCGAAAATTGTATCATGCTTTTTCTATCTCTCACTTTGCCCAGGACTTCCAACTGAACAAATAACTCTGTTTCTATTTCCTTAGATACCAGATGGCCAGAAATTGGAAGACATAGGAGCGGTTAGCGCTTTCAGAATATCTCGTCTGCTTCGCCATTCGATCTTGGCTAATATCGTTCTTAACCCCATTCTCCAGTCCTCTCCCTGAACACTTACTCCCCAGTCTTAGGATCCAGTCTTTTTCCAAGTGTGGGTCCTAATCCGTCCCAAAACCCTCCACATGTGTTGGCAGCTGTTACCCCGTGTCTACGTGTCATCAATCTCAGTTTCAGTGATTTTCGGCAAACACGAACAGTTCTGAGCAGCTCGATCGGGTCTCTGGCCCCACTGTGATCCTGCGGGGGAGCAGTAATCATCTCCATCTCCTATGGAAATGATCGGCGATTCAAAAAAAAAACGGACAGAAAGAAAGATAATCTTGTGTTTCAAGATATGTGGAGGTAATTGCTTTCTGACCTGGTCAGTAAACCTTACTCTGTATATCCCCGCACATTCTAGCTGTTGTGGTGAAAGAGAATACAAGTCCAATTAATTGCCGTCTCCGCTTTTATTCGATATGTGTCTTCCTTGTTCTGAATATGCAGGGATGTTTCCAGCACTGATGGTCACCATTTCGAAGAGTGCATGCCACAGACCCTGATCTTTTCTGGAGAGTAGCAGTATCAGTTTGTGCGAAAGTGGCCCAGTACAAAGCTGAGAAGAAACATTGTTGTTCCCTCTTTCCGGACGACAGACTTTCATATCATGATCGATGGGGCTTTATTGTATTCTGATCAGCAAATCTTACTTTGAATTTACTCGCCCAATACTACTGTAGCGGTGAAAATAATATAATTCCGAATACCTACTGCGTGAAATTCATTTTCAAATTTCTATTCGCCGTGGTCCTTCATCTGTGGGGATGTCTATGTCACTGCTGGCCATCCTGTTTAAGAATGCCGTTACATATGTTCCTCTGTCTTGGCGCTGCAGGGAAAATTGTCTGCGCCTTTTCAGCCAATATTTCCTGGATATTTCAACATGGTATTCTTTATTTTTTCAATCATGTCCACTTTAAGGACACAGTTACCGGACACTGATCCTTTTTGTAACAACAGTACCGCATTTGCTTTACATGCGAAGGTGGCCTGGATCAGAAACAAGGAGAGCATTCATTTCCTTCTGTCACAGCGAACACTGGATTCATGATGTTAGTCTCTGTCAAATGCATCCGAAAATGTGCTCTGAAAGCTTCATTTGAACGCTGTCTGGCGTTTCTCAACGTGTGTCAACCAAAACCAGAAATCCTCAATCATAGTTTGGAGCAGTTCACATATTCGAGTTTCGAAGCAGCAGACACGGATACAGTTCATTCAGTCAACAACAGGAATGAAAAGATTTACAGGCACAGATGAACTATCGACTCTTGTTCTCATACTGTTACTAATATTACCGTGTGGCCTGAAGTCTAAGCCATGTTGTAACAGAAAATGAGGAAACGACAGACAGGCTGCCGAATGACGCAGTATGTATTTTGTTTTCTTGTTCTCACACAGTTCCAGGAAAGTATGACAGCGAGGAAGAGGAATGCAAGTCAAGTGCAGCTCTGGTGAAACGCCTTCTGTCTGATTCAGTCATCAACAAGAGACGTGAATGCGACTAAAGCGGAAAACCTTTTCACAACTCGAACAAAACGCAATCAGGAACAGTGACCACCTCTTTGACATCTCAGATCGCCTTTGACCTTCCTTGAATATGTATAGAAACTAATTTTTGTACACCTCAAAGTGAGAACTGTTTGATTTCCCGACAATAAGTGAGTCGCATGTCCTTGATTCCCACATAGGTTTCCAACTCAGCCTGCAGCCAGGTGGCAGTTGCTCATGGTTCTGCTGGATAATGCACTGGGTTTCGAATAATCTTACTACGTCGTCTGCCATTCTCGGATCCAGTGCTCAACCAGTTTTTCAGTTCATCCGAGATGCAGGAGAGTTGGCGTTTCTGGCAGGAGCAGAATTCATCATCTCCAGTGATCACTTTATCTGAGGAGAGAAAATGATCAAAGTTTCACACAGCGACTAATCGGAAATGCATTCTGTTTCAGCATGGTAACAGGTATGGGCTAGCAAATTCAAAGCCAGATTTGCTGATGAGAACAACAAGCACGACCGCTCAGATAGAGCAATTCCTCCCCAGCGCTTATTCTGCAGAATTGGTGCAGTTGCTGTGAGTATGCTGCAGGGTATCATCAGGTACATGCACTTTGGTTTCCGGTTTGGCCTGTGTGCTCGCGTGGCTGAGCAACCTGAAACTCTGATTTCAGATTCCACTTCTTAAGAAGGCTTGTGTTTGCATCCCTGCGCGGCCACGTGTGTGAATGGATTAAGCTGGCAACGTTTTGCAGGGATGAGTTTGTTAAAGTTGAACAGAAAAAAAAGCAGTCATTTCTTCTAACCCGGCTGTGATGTGGCACAGCAGAAAACAACCAACATGTCAGTGCCCATGTTTTCCCCTTCTGCTGTAGTTGTCACGTTCCCCTCCAGCTTGAAAGTCCACCAGCATAATATGCGACTGAAAAACAGGCTGCGCCAATCTTTCATATTCCAGACAATTTGCATTTTTCACCGTTTCTCTGAAAGTAAATGGAGATATTTATTTCCCTGTTTATGTGAAATTAGGTTCTACATTGAATCTGCTCGCAGTTTTCTGTTGTTGTTGCGAAAAGGACGGAAATTGCGATATGAAACTTAGTTACTTTTCCCTAATTTCCTTAATTTCTGTCCTGATGAGAGAGGCTGGTGATTGGTCCTCTCGATCCGGTGGAGACATAAGCCCAATTGTTAACCTCATCTAATCGAGACTGTAATTGGTCATTCTTCACTTTTCATGGTTCATTGTTAGTCAGTTCTGATTCATGTTACTTGAGCACTTTCCTGGAAGTATTGGTGCACTAAGGCGCCAGTACGTTGAAAGCACCATTTGAAATTGCCTCGCTGCAATTTGTGTGAGCAGCTCATGACCCAGACGACTCGCTCTGCCTCACAGACAGCATTCATGAGTCCGTGTGGCTGAAAATAGGTTCTCTTTGTCAGTTCTGCTTCTGTTCATGAGTTGTCAGGTTTTGGTTTCGCTGGAGAGCCGCGTGGGCAACTTGATTTGTGAGGTATTTTCCGAAGCCAAAATCTCCACTGAGAAGTTGGGAATGTGTCAAGAAGAATGGTCATTGGCAGCCTAAGACCAGAAAAAATGATTCGTTGCTGGTTTTAACGGAAGCAGCCTGTGGGAGTTATCTCAAATGGGAGAGTACTCGCTTTGCATGCAAGAGATTGCGGGGATGCTAGCTTTTTAGGGCGGCACCGTGGCTCACAGCACAAGTGTTCCACGTTTGATTCCTGTGCGTAGTTTGCACATTCTCCCTGCGTCTGCGTGGGTTTCTTCCCACACTCCAAAGATGTTCAGGGCAGGTGAATTTGACATGCTAATTTGCTCATAATGATCGGTGCATTAGTTCGAGGGAAATGGGTCTGTTTGGGTTACTCTTTGGAGGGTCGGTGTGGACTAGTTGCGCTGAAGGGCCTGTTTCCATAATGTAGGGAATCTAATCTAACCATCTTCCAGAAAACTAGCCCATCGCACTGACCAAGTGATGAGTGCCTATTCAAACTGGTGATCGCCACTGCAGCATCTCAGAGGGGCTGAGCCCGTAAACAAAGGCTCTATTTGCCAAATTTTCATGTTTATTCTTTTTCAACTTTCCTGTCTGTATACAGATCCATATGCCTTTGAAATGTTGAGAGTATACCAGACTCCACCACTAAATCTGACAATTCATTCCAAACACGCAAACCTTTCTATGTGAATAAAAAACAATGTTCTTCAGATCCCTTTTAAGTTTTACCACTCTCACCTTAAAACATTGTTCCTTTGTTTTGAACTTGCCTGCCTTGGAAAGAAATAGTCATTGACCATTTACTCTACCGTCTCCTTCATATTGATATAAACCTCTGTAATCCCATCCCTCAGCCCTCAAGCTCCAGGGAGAATTTTCACATCCTATTCAGCTTTACGCTACTGTCCAAACACTGTATGCCTTGCAACATCCTCATAAATATTATCAAACTTAAAACAAGTTCGCCATTGAAAGTGCGTATGGGTAAGTACCTGAAGTGAGGCGATGCTGACACACTAATCATGAAAAACGTGGTTGCGGGGGTTTGTGTGGCATCGTGGCAGAGGTGTTCAAGGAGCTGTCTTTAAACTATAACCTCAATCTAGTCATTGATTTGAATTCCCACCACGACCAGAACCACAGGTGAAGTCGAGAACTTTGTTTTTCATGAAAGACCTATAAACATTGAGATGTCAGGATTTGATCTCATATTAGGCTGTTTTTTGACAGGAACTTTCATTAACTAAGGCTGAGGGACTGCCCAAGCTCAACGATTCAAAACTATGCGTGCATTTACTTGACTATTCGAACACAGGAACTCGGACTCATTTTTGTGTGTTTCACAGTTACTCGGTGTAAATTTAAAACAGCCTCTGGTTATGCAGAAGAGTTGAAAGCTGGATATTCTCCACTGAAAATGCACAGGAAGAGGCAATCTCTTATTGCTTTTGTTGTAAACTGATAACTTAGACTGCTTAAACTGACAGGATAACGTGGATCCATCCATCCTCTTGGGCACCTTTAACCACGTTAATATCAGCAAAGGTAAATTCACACTAAGAGGAATGGATTCATTGTGGTGAATTGTTAAGGAGTGGTGTGTGAGTCAGAGTGAATAGTGGTCACTAAATACTGACACTGACATTGAACGTTGCAACACCAGCTCCTCACTCACTTGCTGACTCATGCCTCCCAGTCATCATTGCCTTTCACATTTTCCTCTCGTCCGTTCCACTTCTCAACTTATTCCCGACAGCTTGCAGGTGTTCCCTTAGAACCTGCAGCTTTAGGAAACGTATTACTGGGATAAAGTCATTGCTCAATATGATGGGATGCACCGTCAATGCCTAATTACTCGAGAGATTGAGATTTTGAGTTACTCCGCATAACCCCGGATGTCCTCAGTAGCGGGGTACAGGCATGATGCCATGAGGCAAGGGTTTAGACATAGTGACATTGAAGGAACAGCGAAATATTTTCAACTGGGAAACGCGAGAACCTTGGAGGGGTAATTGCTGTGATAGCTTTCGCTTGAATTTGCTGCCATTGTCCTTCCAGACAGATGCTGATCGATCACTGAATTGTTCTGGCAGGATCCGCGTGTGTGTTCTGGGTGCAACCAGGATTTAGTTTTCATTCGGATAATTCACAAGAAGAGAATTAAATCTTCATTTCCTGACTGGGAATGAAGGCCTGTTCTGGGCAATGCAAAATCAGACACGTATGCAGGGATGTCCATTGATACTGCAGTCACCTTTGGGACCTGTACAAACTTTAGTGGCTTCTCTTCACGTCATAATCGTCTTCCCCAGCACTGTTTCTCTCTCCATGTTCCCAAGTCGGTTCATACTATCACCCTTGGTTTCAATGTGAAGAAAGCAATGCTGTGATAATCTGATGTTGTTCAGCAGATATACTGCAGCAAGTTAATAAAAGACTGATGCTAACACGAGCTTGTTTTGTATGCGCTGATGTTTTGGCAGCAAGAAAGGCATCGCTCAACTCGCCTCATTCCGGATGACGGGCTCGAAATGACCAGTGGTTTCTCGCTGAAATAGTTCAGGCTCTGGAATGTAAAAAACTTCAAATGTGAAAGTACAGTGAAAGGAAATGGTTCACAGAGTGGGGAATTCCAAGTGAAACAGTGATGGCGATTATGTTTGCTGATTTTTCACCTTGTGAATGCTGTTCCCCTGATGTGGACGTTTACATTACCTATAGACAAACTGTCACAGCCAAACCTGGTCTTTGGGTCAGTGACAGTATTGGTAACACTCCTGACGTCGAGTTAGGGGATTATCGGTTCGCATTTAAAATCACGAGGATGCAGCGTGCTAGTCCACTCCTGTTATCTGTCAGGAACGGAAGGGTTTGGGTTTTCGAATTTACACTTTCTTTCGCCCACTTCAAATTCTAGCTCAGAGCAACGTCTCTCATTGTCTGTAGAACTGGCTTTGGTTTAACCAAAAGCTGCCTTTTGGCGGTTGAACTTGCATGTTGGAGCGGATAGCTGAAGTGAAGTACAAGGAGCTGATCAAATCCTGAGAACTCTGCCACTCTCGGGGAATGTGTCTGCGTGTCTCTTTCTGTGGGAGACAAGACGTGGGTAATAACACAGTGTGACTATGTCAAACTTCAATCCCATTGTTGTGTCATCTAGGATCAAAGCGAGAACCTCACTGCCATTTGCACTGGAAACATCAGAACACAGAAGGTTATGGACCAAAGCTGGAAACTGGGAATGGAATAGACGAATGTCTTTAAACCAGACTGCACCATGGGCCAAATGGGCTTTCCCATTCTGCAAAACTTGAAGACGAGCAGAAAACAATCTGCAGTGAAACTGATCAGAAATCAAAGGGAAAAGCCATTTCATTGAGAATAAGTGCAAGAGCGTCTGTCTTCATTCAGTGTAATGACGTAGGTAGGATTTGGAACTAGAACTGCCATGGCAGTTAGTTCTATTTTCGGACAGGGAATGAACGTTTTATTGTGCAAATATATCGTGGTACCAGTATTTCTGATCACTGGTCCGAACCTGGTAATGCTTGGTTTTGTGCCAGAATATCAAAAATCAGAAAGATGCAGGTTATGGAAAGCTGAACTAAAAACGAGAATTGATAGAGAAACCCGCTACACCTGGCAACATCTGTGGAGAGAAACAGATTTTTTTTTAAGATGGACAGGAAACAGGTTAGTTATAGATTTCTAGATTATACTGTTGGGAAAATGATAATCTTACCTGTCGAATCAGGATATTTATCAAAATCACTCTTGAGCTTACAAACGTCGAATTTACAATCTTAAAAGGACTTAATCAGCTGTCATGCTACTTTCATTTTCCTGAGCTGGTGGAAGGCTACGTTTTAATGGCTACATTTCCTTTTGCTTTCTGTTATTTAGCAGTCGCGTTGAATGGAGAATTGTTTCTTTCAGTATCTGCCTCAAATTTTGTCTTTGTTTTTTCTATATTTGTCTCTGTATCCTCCTGGGCCTTTTTCACATTCTCCAACTCTCTGGCTGTCCATATCCCTCATTTCCCATTTCTGCTCTTGAAAAGCATGACATTCAGAGACAGTTTGAGACTCGAACTGCTGAGAGGCTTTCTGACGCCTGGCTGGAGTCGGTCGAAGTCGTCTCACATTCTCTGAATAATGCGTCTGTCACTTCGACCTGAGGCAAGGAGACATTTCTTCCTCAAAATCTAAAGACCCTTTCGAAGTTAAAGTTGAATTCCTTATCCAACAGAAAAAGAAAGTAATTACATGATAGCTGAAGAAGAACAAGGATGCATTTACTTTTGGTGTACAACAAATGAATGGTGACAGCAGAGAATGAGGGTGATCATGTCGTGGTGTCAGTGCCATTACCATAACATTCCCCGGGAATGCTGCAGTGTCTCCTGCCTCACCACTTAATTTCCACAAAACTGGGAATGAAGGAATGAGAATAAGAGGATGAGAAGCAAAAGTGCTTGTGGAACTGCGGGAAGAATCTCCAGGTTAAAATAGTAGTTAAAAAGAGCAACATACACTACTGGATTTAAACCTGGAAAATGAAGCCGGATCTCGAAATCAGAATATAAAGCAATTCAAACAGACACTGAGTTTCTCGATCAGCAACACAATACTTGCGAGAAATAACGAGCTTTCAATACAATGAGCAGGCACCAGTGTGATGGGAGGTGCTTTCACCAGCTAAGCAACGGCGCCACGTTAAAAGCCAGATTTCTCGTCCATATGTGCAATGTCTGAACTACTTGATCACAGGAATTCGAAAACGCGTTTTCTGTATTAGCGTTGCTCAGTATAAATGGCAATCAAACTCTGTTTGTGCAGAAACAGACATTTCAATGCTGAGCATGCCCTACTGAAAAGGCACAGAAAAAGACAGTATCCTTTTGCATTGGCATCCAACCGATATTTTCATCTGTTTAAACTGACAGAATAAACAGGATGTGCTCATCTCCTCTCGCGTCCCATTAACCACGTTAATACACACGCAGGGATGTTCAAACCAAGATGAACAGGCTCATTGTTGTGAATTGACAGCAGTGGTGTGTGAGTCATTGCGAACAGTGAGAAATAAATGCTGAACCAATAGCACTGACACTGAGCCTTGCACCATTAGCTCCACATTCACATCTTGTGTCATGTCTCCTCGGCATCAGTGCATTTGACTTTAATTATTCTACCCTGCACCTCTCCTCAAGTTATTCCCGTCCACTTGCAGTGTCGAATTAGTACATGCAATTATTAGAAATGCATTTCTGGGACACAGTTGTCTTTCAATGAGATAAGATTCACTGCCCATCCCTAATTATCCCAAAGATGTAGGGGACGAGTTACTTTTGTCAACTCCTCAAAGACGCCACTCCTGACGCCACTCTGTCAATGTAACTCACTGAGGGAAGAGCAAACTGACGCCACTCAGTCAGTGTTACTCACCCAGGGAAGGACAGACTGACCCCACAATCTCAGTGTAACTCAGCAGACTGATTCCACACTGTCAATATAAGTCATTCTCTGAAGAGCAGTCTGACCCCACTCTATAAATGTAATTCCCTCAGGGAAGAGCAGACTGATCCCATTCCGTCTATGGCACTCACCCAATGAATGAACACTAACCCCACTCCACCAATGTAACTCGCCAGGGAAGAGCAGACGGAAGCCAGACTGTCAACATTAATTATCGAGGGAAGATAATACTGACCCCGCTCTTTCTATTTCACTCAGGCAGGGAAGAGCAGACTGTCACCACTCTGTGAAAGACATTCGCCCAGGGAAAGGCAGACTGACCCTACTGTATCTGCGTGACTGAAACAGGTAAGAGCAACTAACCCAACTCTGTCAACGTATCTCCCTCAGTGAAGAAGACCCTGACCCCTCTCTGTCCATGTAGCTCACCCAAAAAACAGCAGACTTACCCCACACTGTCTATTTAAGTTCACAAAAATCCTCTGAAGTACGTCCTATCCAGACACTCCTATTACAGAGACATCACTGTCTCTGTAACCGTGTGCGTTCAATGGCGATTCCAAATAACCTGCAAATGTTTGGAATGTGGTAGCAAACCAGAGCAACCACACAGAAATTGGGCGAATGTGCAAACTTCCATCAGGCTGTCACCTAAGCCTGGAATAGAAACCAAACCCGACAGCAGTCGTGATTATAAAATGGCAGAACAGAAACCTCGCAAAAAGAATTGCGTCCCTGTGTGTTGCAACGATTCTGAGTATTAATTCAGCCCCCCTTACTGTAGTTAATTTCCATTTTCATCACTGCCAACCTTCTTCAAAGCAAAGCACGCACTTGTTTTTTTCAGACTTCCTATATCCCGCTCTCATCCCGCTTTTTACCGAATCAGATTTCTGACTTTACAAACTACGTCATAACAGGTTGACAACTGCAGAATGAGCTTTGTTCCGTTCTCCACTGATGTTGATGGTAGTAATCCGGCATATTCGAGTAGGACT
Organism: Chiloscyllium plagiosum; assembly: GCF_037043375.1. NCBI lineage: Eukaryota > Metazoa > Chordata > Chondrichthyes > Orectolobiformes > Hemiscylliidae > Chiloscyllium > Chiloscyllium plagiosum. Next base: position 108,134,319 of record NW_028270177.1, read on the forward strand.
TGAGGCACTTGCGGGTGGTGTATTCGCGGCATTTTGGCATCTTTTTTTCATTTTCGGTCTACTATTTCGAGTTCATTGCGCAGACTTCTGAAGAAGACTTTTTGGAGTCGAAATGGTAACTGTGTTTTCTCTCGAAAGACAGACGTAGCTTTATTTCTGTTCTCTTATAAATTGATCTTCTTCTGATCTTTGCAAATGAAGTAGGGCGCATTACTATTGCTCGGTTTGAGTTTTAAAATCAAGAGAAACATGAAGGAGAGAATATCAAAGAACACAAAGTTCTGAGTTGTTAACATAATTTTTCCAGCAATGGTGGACATGAAGGTCAAATTAAGATAACGGTTCAAGAACATTTAGTCTGTGGAAGTGGTATGTGACTTTAGTTCCAAATATATGTTTCCGTTCTTCCAGTACATCTTTTTGACTCCCAGAAAACATTGATTGTTTTCTGTATTCACTTTGTTTCGCGACATCTGTCTTCTGGTCGACCAGGGACAACTTGAATTTGCGTCTGCATTGAATAAGATTTCACTCTTTCTTTCGAGAAGCAAACCTGTGCATTATGTACCACTTATCATGCTGATGGCGAAGAAGTTCAAAATGAATTACGGTTTACGGATCGTGAGCAAGAATGAAGTGATCCACTTGCGAACAGATGTCACCACGCCCTATTCCTACATCGGGCCTGAACGGTCTATTGGCAGAGTCTGCAGACAGGAAATGTCGAAGTGACTAGTCCTTTGTTCAGTTTGATTTGATACCAATGGTAGTGCTGTTCTGGTGCAGAAATGTGTCAACATCTCTGACGTTAAAGTCAATATTTAAGTCACATCTACTCCATGGAGTGTCTTCTCATATCTGAACATGCTGACACGAAAACATCTAGCTCCGATAGCAAAACTTTTTTTCATTAAACTGGGAGTATGTTTAACTAAGCAATTCAGACAGCCATGATGAATAATTGGCATTTGGTTCTTCAAGCTGACCTCTCCACACCAACTGCTCCAACGAAGGCCGTGGATAAGTTCCCCATCGATTATTTTGGTCAATTTTAGCCTCAACAACAACCAATTGTTCTGAACAATGCTACACCACAAACAGAGGGCTAAGTCTGATTTTCATCGTTAATTTTCAATTTCAGTTCTTAATGCACAGTTTCTTATGAATGTGGACAGCAGAAGACCGTTAACATCCCATTTCTAATATTTCCAGAAAATTCTACTCCGCTGATATCGCCTTGCCTTTTCACATCGCAAGCCAGGAACCTGAATCAGTCGAGTTCCTTTCCACACATGGAATTGCTTTTTTCTAATTCATTGACTGCTGATATAATAGATTATTGGCCTTGAGAGTCAGCTGTAAATTAGGTTGAACTTTCTCAGCTTGACTTTCAACTGATCCTGAAAAAGATGTCATCACCTGCAGGTAAATGTATTGCATTGCTTCTTGTTTTGCTGAATTCCACCCCCCAAACATCCAAATTTCATGATAGTTCGACAAATGTGTTGACACTGATTCGTGTTGGAAGTTGGTGGCTTTTTGTGTCTCGACACATAATTTATTCAATTAGATGACTGGGTCAGTCTTGAAATTACTTCGGATTCTTCACAGTTGAAAACTTACTTTCGATTGAATGCAAAGCTCAAGCTCCACGAAATTCAAATTCTGCAAATGAATTAATGACTTTTAAAAGATTCTACGCTGTGAACAGGATTCGAACCTGCGCAGGGAGACCCCATTGGATTTCAAGTACCAACGCCTTAACCTCTCGGCCATCACAGCTGCGGCAAGTCTGTCAATTTTCATAGTAAAATAACTGAATTCATTTGTTGGAAGAACAAATTGTCAAGACCCAAAGATTTCGCCAAATCCTTTGCAGATGCCCAGACGAACGGTACCTTCGCAGATTGACAGGCTTTCACCGCAAACTAGATTCTGACACAGCTGAAGTTATGGGAATGATTCTTCGTAGAATTATAGAGTCACGGATGTACACCACACGAAGAGAGGATCATTGTCTCACTGCGTCCGATCGATTTTGACTCAATTGCTCATCATCTGGTGCCAAATTAGATATGCTGTTGTGTTTTAATATTCATCGAAATATGGTATTAGAAATATTGATGCTAAGTCCATAAACACTAGCTACATTCGTAAAAACAATATCGGAATTAGAAAGAATGCAGAACCAATTTACATGAATGGATCCAGCAACTAATCCATAAGTTCTGACATCAGGTAATGAATTTGTGAGCGCAAAAGGGGAAGATTAACCAAAGATTTGGAACTTGAAATCGTCTTGACGGAATTATTTGCAAAGTTTTTGCGGTTGTTCTAGAGTCATCAAGTCCTTGAACAAAAGAACACGGAAAGTGGTCCTTCTTTCCAACTTGACCATGGTGGACAGTTATCCTAAATTAATAGGTCCCATTTGCCAACATTTGGCCCACATCCCTCAAAACCTTGTTACTCTATATCCATCCAGATGCCATTAAATGTTACAGTTGTACCAGTCTACAACAATTTCTCTGACAGCTCATTCTGGACACGACTGAAAAAGTTGCCCCTGACGTCCCTTTTAAATCGTTACCCTCTAAATGTAAACCGATGTTTTCTAAATTTTGACTTCCTCACCAGCCGGAAAACACCGTGACGAGTCAACCTATCCATGTCCCTCATGATCTAATAAATAGCAACGATTTGACTTTATCATACTTGTCAGGAGGGAAATGTGTGGAGATTATTTGTCGAAGGTTTGAAGTAGAAAGTCTGATGTACAGATGTTTAGAAATGCATCTTGGAGAAGTTTTTAATAAGTCATTACAGTCTAGTAGCCGTTGTAGAAGTCTGTTGTGAAAGCTGCAGAAGGATTTCAGGGCACGAGAACGAAGCATTATTTCCAATGTATGGTGGCTCAGTTCAACCGCACTTGGACGACAGTATGAGGAATTACAATCCTCAATTTAGGAAAGATACTAATGCCATATGAGGAATACCACGAATGGTGTTTCGCCTTGATATAATGGATGAACGTTAGTCCTCTGAATTTTAATTGGGCAAATCCAGCCTTTTTTTAACAGTTTCAAAACAAGAGAGGTAATCTCATTGAGAGTTGCAAAATATTTGAAGAGATAAACAGGGTGGTGCAATTAAATTTTGTTCCCTCATTGGTGAATCTAGAAGCAGGAGAGGAGAATTTTAAAATGAAGCATTGTGATTTATGACCAGGATGAGAAATATTGATTTTTGTCTTAGCCTTGAGAAGTCTCACTAATCAGCGCTACAGTGAGCCTTTTATATTTGGTCTTTGAATGCATCACTATCAGCCTGACCCGCCGACACTTACTGCATCACTATAGACCTGCCCCTCACACTTACCGCCTTAATATCAGCGTGAACCCCTCAAACTTACTACATCACTATCCATCTGGCGCCCTCACATTTACTGCGCCACCTTCACTTCGAGACCATCATTTTGACTGCGTCACTATCAGCCTGACTGCCAAGCACTGACTTTGTCACTATCAGTCACACCCTTACACTTCCTATGTTACTATCACCCTGACTCCTTACACTTACTGTGTCACTATCAGCCTGACTCCATCACACTTATTATGTAAGTATCAGACTGACGCCTCACACTTTCGGTGTCACTACAACACTGCCTCCTCAAACTAACTATGTCACTATCATCTTGACCCTCTCACATTTACTGCCTCACAATCACAGTGACCACCTCACACCTTCTGCTTCACTATGAGCTTCAACACTCACACGTACAGCATCACTACCAGCCTGACTCACTCACACTTATCACCTGACAAGCAGAATTACTCTCTCAAATTTATTTCATCATTATTAGGCTGAGGCACTCTCACTGACAGCGTCACTAACAGCCTGACACCCTCATGCTGACTGCGTTGGTATCGCCCTGATCCCCTCAGAATTACTGCGTCACAATCACTCTGACCCCCTCATACTTGATGCGTCACTATACTTCTGGCACCCTCATACTTCCTGCATCACTCACACCCTGACACATGCGCACCTACTGCATCCCTATCAGCCAAACCCCACTCACTCACGGCGTCACTCTCTCTCTAACCTGCTCACACTTCATGCGTCACCATCACCTTGATACCCTCTCACTTAGTGCATCAATATCAGCCTGACCCCCTCACGCTTACTGCATCACTCCCAGCCTGATCCCTTCAAATGTACTGCGTCACGATCAGACTGACCCACTCATACTTACAGCATCACTATCACCTTGAGCCCCCAAACTTAGTGCGTCCAGATCACCCTGAACCTTTCACTCTTCTTGCGTCACCTTCAGCCAGACCCTGCACACTATCACTCTAACCTCCTCATACTTGCTGCATCACTATAACTCTATCCCACTCACACCGTGTGTGTGTCACTATCACCCTGACAACTCATACTCACTGCACCACTATTATCCTGACTCCATCACAATTAATATATCATTATCAGCCTGACCCCTTACACTTACTGTGTCACTATCAACCTGTCCCCTCACATTTCCTGTGTCACTTTCAATCTGACACCCTCAATGTGTCTGTGTCACTTTCACCCTGAACACGTCGCACTTACTGCATGGGTGTCTACCTGAAACCTCGCACATGTTGTGACACTATCATCCTGAGCGGCTCACACTTACTGCGTCACTAGCACACCAACACTCTCACCTTCACTGCATCACTATTAGCCTGACCCGCTCACACGTTTTGCGTCACTACTACCCTGACCTCCTCACAATTGCTGTGTCGCTATCAGCCTGAGCCCCTCACTATCACGCTGACCAAGCTCACAATTACAGCATCACTATCAAACTCACCACCTCACACTTCCTCTGTCATTATCACCCTGACCCTCTCACACGCAATGCGTCACTGTCATACTGAGACACTCACATTCTCTGCGTCGTTATCAGCCAGACCCGCCGGCACACAGCGTCACTATCAACCTAGCCCCTCACACTTGCATGCCTCAATATCAGCGTGAACCTCTCACACTTACTGCGTCACTGTCCATCTGCCTTCCTCACACTTACTGCACCAGTTCCACCTTGACATCCTCATTTTTACTGCATCACTATCAGCCTGACAGCCCCACAAATATTGCGTCACTATCAGTTACGCCTCGCAATTCCTATGTTAATATCACCCTCACTCCTAAAACCTACTGCGTCACTATCAGCCTGCCTCCATCACACTTTTTGCGTCAGTATCAGACTGACGCCTCACGTTTACCATGTTACTAAAACTCTGCCCCATCACACTGACTGCGTCACTATCAGCCTGACTCCTCAGACGTACTGCGTCACTATCACTCTGAACCACTCACACTTTTTGTATCAGTTTCAGTCTGACGCCTTGCACTTACTGCGTAACTAAAACTCTCTCCCCTCACACTGACTGTGTCACTATCAGCTCGACCCCTTCACACTTACTGCGTCAATATCAGTCTGACCCCTCAGACTTACTGCGTCACTCTCACTCTGATCCTCTCTCATTTACTGCGTCACTTTCACCCTGACCTCCTCACATTTACTGCGTCACTATCACCTTGACCCACTCACACAGTCTTTGCCATTTTCACCTTGTCGGCCTTATTTTTACTGCGTCACCATCAGCCTAACCACCACACACTTATTGCTTCACTTTCAGTCACGCCCTCACACTTCCCATGTTACTATCACCCTGAATCCTTACTCTTATTGTGTCACTATCTGTCTGACTCCTCACACTTACTGTATCACTATCAGCCTGACTCAATCACATTTATTGTGTCAGTATCAGACTGACGCCTCACACTTATCTTGTCACTAAAACACTGCCCCGTCACATTGACTGTGTCACTATCAGCCTGACCCCCTCACACTTACTGCTTCACTATCGCAATGCCCCTCTCTTACTTACGACGTCATTTACACCCTGACACCCCACACTTGCTGTGGCACTATCACACTGAGGGCCTTACACTTACACTTACTACGTTACTATCACACTGGTATCTCACACCCACTGTGTCACTATCATCCTGAGCCGCTTACACCTATTGCGTCACTATCATTTTGACCCCAACTGCGTCAGTCTGATACTGACACAATAAATGTGATGGAGTCAGGCTGATAGTGACACAGTAGGTGTGAGGGGTCAGACTGCATCAATATCAGCCTGACCATCTCACACATACTGCGCCACGACCAGGCTGACTCCCTCACATATACTGCGTCACTATAAGACTTACCCACTCATGCTTACTGCGTCACTATCACCCTGACTCGCCACTCTTGCTGCATCAAGATCATTGTGCCCCCATACACTTACAGCGTAACTATCATCCTGACAATGTCATACATACTTCGTCAAGATCAGACTGATCCCCTTAAACTTAATGCGTCAGTATCAGCTTCAACATTCACATTTACTGCGTCACTTCTAGCACTACCCCTGCACTCTTACTGCAACATTATCCACCTTACCCCGTCGCATTTACTTCATCACTATCAGCCTGAGACACTCACACTTACAGCTTTACGACAACCTGGCCCTGTGAGTGCATTTACATCACTGTCACCCTGACCCCTTGCCCATACTGCGTCACTATAAGCCTGGCCCCTCAAATGTTCTGCGTCACTATCACACTGACATCTCACACTCACTGCGTCACTGTCACCCTGACCCCATCACACTTGCCATGTCACCATCACAATGACACATTCACACAGTCTGTTTCACTGTCATCCTGACACCTCACACTCACTGGATCACTCCCATACTCCCCCTCATACTGACCTGTCACTGTCATCCAGAGCCGCTCACACTTATTGCGTTCCTATCACTCTGCTCCCAACACACTTACTGCGTCACTATCAGCCTGACACTCGCACACTTCCTGCATCACCTTCAGCCTGACCCCTCACAATTTCACAGTGTCTATCAGTCTGACTCCTCACATTTCCTGCATCACTGCCACCCTGTCACTTAACACTTACTGGCCAGTATTAGCCTGACGCCCTCAACATACTGCATCAATATCAGCCTGAACACTCACACTTACTCCGTCACCATCACGCTGACCCCCTCATACTCACTGCGTCACTATCACCCTGTCCCCTCACATTTCCTGCATTAGGATCACTCTGACTCACGGACACTTACTGCATCACTATCAGCCTGACCCCGCACACATACTGTGACACTGTCAGCCTGACCCCACCACACTTACTGCTTCACTATCAGACTGACCCCTCACACTTACCGCATCACTAACAGCCTGACACCTCACACTTACTGCGTCACTATTCCCCTAACACCTCACTTTTATTGGCCACTATCAGCCTGATGCTCACAACTTACTGTGTCACTGCCAGCCTGAACGCACACACTTACTCCCTCACTATCACCCTGACTGTCTCACACTCACTGCGACAGTCTCTGCCTGACCCCTGCACACTTACTGCGTCACTATCACCCTGTCCTCTCCCACGTTATGCGTCAGGATCAGCCTGACATAGTAACACTTACTGCATCCCTATCAGCCTGATCTCTCTCCAATTACTGTGTCACTATCAAACTGACCACTCACTCTTACTGCGTCACTGTCACCCTGACCACCTCACACTTACTGCGTCACTATCGGTCTGATCCCTCAGACTTACTGCATCACAATCACTCTGACCCCCCCAAACTGCGTACATATCTGCCTGATCCACTCACATAGTCTGCATCACTACCACGCTGACACCTCACCCTCATTGTGTCACTATCATCCTCACTCCATCACACTTATTCAGTCACTGTCAGCCTGATCCCCTGTCATGGAAAATTATCATGTCTTGTGAAATCAGTTTGAAACAAAGAAGTATGGACCTAACTTTGCAAAAACACTGAAAAAATGTAAATTTCAACCTAATTTTCAGCTGACTCTCAAGGCCAATAATCTATTATATCTGCAGTCCATGAATTAGAAAAAGCAACTCCATGTGTGGAAAGGAATTCGACTGATCCAGGTTCCTGGCTTGAGGTGTGATAAGGCAAGGCGATATATAGTATAAAGGGAATATGTGAAAACCGTCAGGCGTCCATTTTATGAGGCGTCTTGCGAATGTGTCGGGTCCACTCTGCAAATTTCAAAATTAAACTTTTCCTTTGCTCTTGGTAGCATTTGAGTCGAATCGATTGAAATCCCACGGCAGTAAACTTGGGGGCTCGCCTGGGACCCTGCGACTGGGTAAGATTTTGAAGATTCCCAGGAGGTGTACGCGCCACTGCCTTGAAGGTCTTTCACTCCATCTCGAGCACTGAATTGGCCCCTTTGCATGAGAGAACTGGGGATAAGTGGATCGCTCCAGAGTCGCGTTCCGAATCGAATAGGGTCGGGGTAAGAGTTGTGGCTAAAGTAATCCGACATGGAGACTCGTTCGAAGAGAATACATGAACCAGGAAGCGGGACCAGTGAACTCTCACGCGATATTCGAGTAAAACTCAAGTGAAAGGATTGCCGTCTCGAGAGAGTTTAAGAGACAGCAAGATTAACGTCGGTATAGACTTGAAGCCACCATGTGCCACGTTGGAGTCGCCAAAGCTGTACCGGTTACGTGGGTTCTTGGTTTGTGAAAACCAAGGCAATGAGGCGGTCGCAACCAATGAGAGGGGACCTCGGCAGGTAAAAACAAGTTATATTGGCAAAGAGAAGATTATGGTATCGTGAGAGAGAGAGACAGACAGACAGACAGAGATGTTCACTTTTCCAATATCCATGAAAATCGGCTCCAACAAGAGCGAACAAAAAGACGGTCGACAGACAACTCGGAATGGTCAAGAAAAAATACAATATATGATAAATAATTATGGCCCAGTTTCTGTAAAGCAGTTAAAAATGTAAATCAAGGAATGTGGTTTTCTGGAGGAAGGAAGTTTTAGTAACATGCAGTTGCAAATGCTGAGGTCACCGTTGGAGGAGAGAGAGAAGGAGAAACGGAAGGGTAAAATAGAACCTGTGAATTGGAGTGCTTATAACATGTTGAAGGCTGAGCCTGATTTCAGGGAAAGAAAATCTCGAATAAAGGATAGATCAAGTACACGTACAAACACCAACGCACATGCACACACACACGGAAAACAACCTAATGAAATTGTACAGTGTCTTAAGACTGGATCAGATCCAAGTCAACGGTCGCCACATCAGGGTCTTCTGAATCACCAATAGCATATCGTACCCACAATCAATTGAAGCAAGAATCCCTAAAGAAGTTGAGACAATGTCCCAGTACCTTAAGCGCCTCACGAACGTCGATAACGTCTATTGTGGACTGATACCACCCAAGGACATAGCGACGGCAGACATCACACCATATGAGGCAGACCTGAGGAGCAGCTTCATCAATAGAATGAAGTATGAAACAACAAAATAGGTAAAATATACGGGTATTACCGGGGACACGGCAAAGCTGAATTAGATAGAACAATATGTGATACATGCTGAAAAATCGCTGGCCCAGGAGAACCATAAACGGAAATTAAAGATGGAACAGCAATCACATAAACCTCAGCTTATTATGATGCAAGTGGTCGTTCAGCCGTTGGAGGGAGGAACTGCGGGAAAAGGGAGAGGCACAGGTGGAGTTCGCAAAAGAGGAAGGGATCGCGGAAGTGCGCTTGCAGAGATAGATCTGGCTGGTGCTTTGTTTGCGGAGCAATGGACCACTGGTCGAGACAGTGCCCGCATAGACAGCCTCAATCAGGCCTGGAGGCTGTACAGCATGGTGACTGACAGGGGACGAATGAGGTTGAGGTGGGCAGGCCACAAGGTACAGGTAAACCGCTTTCCTTTATACTTGGCAACGGAGAATCCCTTATGCTAATGACTTCTACTAACCTAACGGGCACTGAGATGTGTCCCAACTCTACAGTGAACATTGAGATTGCGAAGTGTGGACAATATGTTCAATATAACAATGATACGTATATGTCAATGCCTACCTCTATGTTATATGTGGAAGGTACACCAGTTACCTTTTTGGTAGATACATGACCAGCACATTCACTCCTCAAATCAAGACAGTTCAGAGAGTTGACGCCAATAACGATGAGTGGAATGTTCCTGAACTCAATGGAGGCATCAGGCGTCGTGATATGAGAGACTTTTACCGCACGCATATTGTGTGAAATAAGTAATGTGTATACATTCTAATTCTCAATTTTGTTAGCGGAATTATGTCCTTTACATTTGATGGCTCGGGATCTCATAGTGAGACTGGGGTTGTATTTGCTCAGTACTCCGACGGGTTTGCAGGTAATTCAAAGGGAAGATTCACAAGTGTAAACTGCAAAATACAACCCACGACCCCTGGTGTATGTCTATGAGTGGCGATTAAGCCAGAGAGCAATGAGTTCAGTGAGCAATTCACTCGCCTTGGAAGCAGGTAACCATGTTAATCCTATTAACACCGATTTTTGTTTTGCGGGAATATGCTGCACTACACAGCACACATACACCACGATAGCCTTGAGGAACCATAAGAGAAGTATTTGTTCAGGAGATTGTTTAAACCAGGTCAGTTGTTATTGTGCGAATTTTATTGAAGGGATAGCAGATGTGCAGTCAGTGTGAACTTATATAAAGTACCTGCGACGGCAAGTAAATTCTATATTTTTGATGTGGAAGTCAACGCTCCTCGCGTGTCACTGGCGAAGGTGTCCAGTGACTGGTGGCAGGATTTGGGGCCATTGATACTAAAGGCATAAAGAACGAAATGTTGGGTGTTCTGGGACGATGTGGGTATGTGGTTCAATGCAGATGTGCGGACATATAGGAAGAAATTAATTTGTCTAACTCAGGCAATAGAACAGTCGAGATAACCACCGCTAGCTCTGAAGAGCCTAAAAGGCTGGCCTGGCGTTTCCCGAAGATAAACTTCACAGACCCAAGATTAATAGCGGTCCCTACTGAATTATGGGTAAAAGGCAAATAGGATGTGGGGCATATACGAGGTTGTGAATCAATACGAGTAACCACGAAGTCGGAGTATCGTCATTGCAGGACACAATACCCGTTAAAACCCGAGGTCATGGACGTAGTTACTCCAGTCTTTCAATCCTTCCCAAAGGCTAGAGAGATAATCACCTACGTAAACTCACCGGTGAGAACTCCCATTTTTCTGATCAAAAAGGCAAAAATTCCAAGTGAACCGGAGGAATGCAGGTTTGTTCATGACCTGCAGGCAGTCAACAACAGTGTTGTCCCGCGCGCAACAAATGTTACCAAACCCCATACTGTATCAGTTCAATTTCCACCGTACAGTAAATGGTTCCCTGCTGTGGATTTAGCAAATATGTTCTTTAGTGTAACGGTGCATCCAGATAGTCAATTCTGGTTCGCTTTTTCATTCAAAGGGAAATCTTATGTGTTCACACGACTTTGTCAATGTTACTGTGAGTCACCCACCATATATAATGAGGCTCTACGCAGGAGTCTGGAGACTCTTGTTTTAACCCCTGGGTCTGCGCTTCTGCAATCTGTAGACGATTGCTTAACAGTAGCACCGACAGAGGAACAATGTGAGAAGGATTCCTTTGCATTGCACGAGGGAAGGGCACAAAGTCAGTCTCGCAAAGCTTCGATTTATGCAACAACAGGTGCTGTTCTTCAATCACTTAAAATCTGAGCAAGAGAAGGCCATTCGTGAAGACAGAGTGCGAGTAATTCAGCAAATTCCAAGGCCTCACATGAAGAAACAATTGCTGTCCTTTTTGGGGATACGCTCCTACTGAAGAATGTTTATCCCACATTACACAAATCTTGAGGCGCCCTGAAGTGACACGGCCCATGGAAAAGGGGAGCAGAACCAAGGTCCGTTGCAATGGATCCCAGCAGCCGAGTTGAATTCAAAAAGACGTTTCAAAGTCCACCCACACAGGGGATTCCGAATGCAAACAAGCCTTCGGTCAAACGGTAGATGAGAAACATGGCTGCATGACATCTGTGTTGTTGCAGGATCATGGGAGAAAATTCAGGCTGGCAGCTTATTTTTCGGCGAAGCTAGACCTCGTAGCGGCAGGATTGCGTAAATGCCTGCGAGCTGTGGTTGCAACTGAAAAGGCTGTTGCAGTGTCCATGGATATAATCGGCTATGGCGACTGAACCAATTTGATCGCACATGCAGTATCCTTACTGCTTTCCGAGCAAAACACAGCACATACGTCGGCATCACGTTGACTCAGATACAATACTGTGTTATTGGAGAAGCCTAAAATTGCAATAAAACGATGTAACGTCCTTAATGCTGCTAATCCTCTCACTAGAAAATGAGACGGAGACCCACATGATTGTATCGCTGTAATTAATTAAATGTGCTGCCGAGACAAGACTTGCAGAATTCACCACTTCAGAATCTAAATATGGCGTTTTTTGTGTGGATGGGTCAGCATTCAGGAAAAAGGAGATAGGCCAGAATCTTATTGGGAATGCTGTAGTAACTACCCAGGAGGTATTCAAAGCGGGATCACTCGCTTGTCAACTGCCAGCGCAAGCAGCAGAGCTGATTGCCTTGACTGAGGCATGTAAATTGGCTAAGGGAAACACAGCAAATATTTAACCGATAGCAGATACGCATTCGGAGTTGCACATGATGTTGGAACCCTGTGGAAATACAGGGACTTCTTGACCTTCACCGGAAAGCCCATCACACACCGTGATCTGATTTCTGACCTCTTGGAAGCGGTCGTATTGCCTAAATCAATCGCTGTGTGTAAATATGATCCACACACGCAAAAATAACGATTCCGTTTCTCAAGGGAATGCAAGGGCAGACTCAGCGGGAAGGACGGCAGCCCAGCAGCCGGTAAATGATCAGTTTGACATGGGAATTACAAAAATCCTTACCCAAACAGCAGATGTACGGGAGTCACAGTCGAAGTCCAGGCTTGAAGACACGTTTTTGTGGGAAAAAGCAGAGTGCAGTTTGAGGTCAGGGGTATGGTGTGGTCCCAATGTTAAACCTTTTCTCCCACGATCATTATTTCCATTCTATGCCAAACTGACACACGGTAAGGAACATGTGTCAAAAGAGGGGAGATATGACAGCATTTCAGCACAGTGGTACACTGAGGGATTTACTCATTACTTCCAGAAATATTGTGAACGATGTGTTATCTGTGCCACAATAATGTGGGGAGAGGAATACGGATGAGTCATGTAGCACTTCCGAAACCCCAAAAACAATTTGAACATTTACAACTGGATTTTACCGAACTAACACACTGCGAAGGTAAAAGTTATTGTCTGGTAATAGTTGATATGTTTTCCAAATGGGTGCAAGCGTTCCCCACGTCAAAATAGAATGTCAGTGCCGGAACCAAAGCTTTCCCAACTGAAATAATTCCGAGATGGAGCATCCCTGAGAGGCTTAGTAGTCCCAAGGTTTGTGAAAGTTTATAGCTCCGGTAGAGGTTTAGGGTGTAGGTTTGCTCGCTGAGCTGTACGTTTGTTATCCAGACGTTTCATTACCTGGCTAGGTAACATCATCAGTGGCGACCTCCAAGAGAAGCGAAGATGTTGTCTCCTGCTTTCTATTTATATGTTTGTCCTGGATGGGGTTCCTGGGGTTCATGGTGATGTCATTTCCTATTCGTTTCTGAGGGGTTGACAGATAGTAAATCGATCTATGTGTTTGTTTATGGCGTTGTGATTGGAGTGTGAGGTCTCTCGGAATTCTCTGGTGTGTCTGCATATACAGCAAACTGACAAACACTGACCAAATACTTAACTACACCAGCAACCATCCCAAAACGCAAAAAGGAAGCTGTATCAGAACACTATTCAAACGAACCACCACACATTTCAGCACAGACGAACTTCGGAAAACAGAGGAGAACAACCTATACAACGTATTCAAGAAGAACGGATACTTAAAAAAATACAGTCCACAGATTCCTCAGGAACAAACCACGACAAGTAGACCGAACACAGCCAGAAACCCTATCGACCTTTCAATACATCAATGAAGTCTCAGAAGTGGCAGCCACACTACTAAGACCCTTCGGAATCCCACCAACAGTCTGAAACAAAACTAACAAATTTAAAAGACCCAGTACAACCCATGGACAAAACCAACGTCATATACAAAATTCCATGCAAGGACTGCCACAAACACTACACAGGACAAACAGGAAGAAAGTTATCCCCCAGGATACAGAACACCAGCTAGCCACAAAAAGACACGACCCTCTCTCCCTCGTAGCCCTTCACACGGATGAAAGATAAACACCATTTCGTCTGGGGCAACACATCTATCCTGGGACAGGCTAAGCAAAGACATGCCAGAGAATTCTTTGAGACCTAGCACTCCAATCACAACGCCATAAAAGACATATATCTAGATAGTATGTATCAACCCCTCAGAAAACGAACAGGAAATGGCATCACCACAAACCCCAGGAATCCCATCCTGGACAAACATATAACTAGAAAGCAGGAGACAACAGCTTCTCTTCACTTGGAGTTCGTCACTGATGATGTTACCTAGAACAAAGAACATAGAAAAATACAGAGCCCTTTGGCCCTCGATGTTGCGCCGATCCAAGCCCACCTAACCTACACTAGCACACCAACCTCCATATGCCAAGTAATGAAACGTCTGGATATCAAACCTACAGCTCAGCGAGCAAACCGACACTCTAGGCTTAGTAGTGACAGTGGGACATCATTTGTCCATAATGGCGTAGTTAAGTATTTGCTGAAGAGATTGGGGAGACACTGAATGAGTACGTTTCGTCAGTATTCACTCAGGAACAGGACATTGTTGCCGATGTGAATACTGAGTCACAATTAAGTAGAATGGATGGCTTTGAGGTATGTAGGGAAGATGTGTTGGAAAATCTGGAAAGGGTGAAAATAGATAAGTTCCCTGGGCCTGATGGCATTTATCCTAGGATTCTCTGGGAAGCAAGAGAGGAGATTGCAGAGCCATTGACCTTGATTTTTATGTCCTCGTTGTCTACAGGAGTAGTGCCAGAAGATTGGAGGCTAGCAAATGTGGTTCCCTTGTTCAAGAAGGGGAGTAGGGATAACCCTAGTAACTATAGGCCAGTGAGTCTCACTTCTGTTGTGAGCAAAGTCTTAGAGAGAATTGTAAGGGATAGGATTTATGAACATCTGGATCGGAATAATGTGATCAAGCATAGTCAGCATGGTTTTGTGAAGGGCAGGTCGTGCCTCACAAACCTTATTGAATTCTTTGAGAAGGTGAGTAAGGAGGTGGACGAGGGCAAAGCAGTAGATGTGGTGTATATGGATTTTAGTAAGGCGTTTGATAAGGTTCCCCATGGTAGGCTACTGCAAAAAATACGGAGGTATGGCATTGAGGGTGAGTTGGAGGTTTGGATTAGGAATTGGCTGGCTGGAAGAAGACAGAGGGTAGTAGTTGATGGTAAACGTTCATGTTGGAGTGCCGTTACTAGTGGTGTTCCGCAAGGATCTGTTTTGGGACCATTGCTGTTTGTCATTTTTATAAATGACCTGGAAGAGAGGTTAGAAGGTTGGGTGAGCAAGTTTGTGGATGATACGAAAGTCGGAGGAGTTGTAGACAGTGAGGAAGAATGTGGCAGGTTAGAGTGGGAAATAGATAAGCTGCAGAGCTGGGCAAAAAGGTGGAAAATGGAGTTCAATATAGCTAAGTGTGAGGTGATTCACTTTGGTAAGTGTCACAAAAAGATGGGGTATTGGGCTAATGGTCGGATACTTGGTAGTGTGGATGAGCAGAAGGATCTTGGTGTCCATGTACACAAATCTTTGAAAGTTGCAACCCAGGTAAATAGTGCGGTGAAGAAGGCATATGGCGTACTGGCTTTTATTGGTAGAGGAATTGAGTTCCGGAGTCTTGAGGTCATGTTGCAGTTGTATAAGACTCTGGTGCGGCCGCATTTGGAATATTGTGTACAGTTTTGGTCGCCATACTATAGGAAGGATGTGGAGGCACTGGAACGGGTGCAGAGGAAGTGTACCAGGATGTTGCCTGGTATGGTAGGAAGATCGTATGAGGAAAGGTTGAGGCACTTGGGGTTGTTTTCCTTGGAGAAAAGAAGGTTTATGTGTGACTTGATAGAGGTGTACAAGATGATTAGGGGCTTAGATAGGGTTGACCATGAGAACCTTTTTCCACGTATGGAGTCAGCTATTACAAGGGGGCATAGCTTTAAATTAAGGGGTGGTAGGTATAGGACAGATGTTAGGGGTAGGTTCTTTACTCAGCGAGTCGTGAGTTCATGGACTGCCCTGCCAGTCGCAGTGGTGGACTCTCCCTCTTTATGGGGATTTAAGCGGGCATTAGATAGGCACATGGAGGATAGTGGGCTAGTGTATGTTAGCTGGGCTTGGATCGGCGCAACATCGAGGGCCAAAGGGCCTGTACTGCGCTGCATTATTCTATGTTCTATGTTCTATGCCCTCCAGTAGATTAGTGAGTATTTGGGAATAAACATGAGATAACACTGTGCCTACCACCAAACGAGGTGTCGAGCAGCGGAAAGAGAAAATTCTACCTTAAAAAATAAATTGACAAAATGCTGTGAGGAACTAGGGTTGACATGGACAAAGGCACTTCCAATTGTGCTAATGCGTATGAGATCTAGGAGGAGAGGGAGAGCTAATCTTAGCCCGTTTGAGATTTTGTTTGGTAGGCCGCCAAACACAGGAATTGTCCCGAGACGTAATGGAAGCCAGAAAACAGGCCACTGTGAGGATGAGATATTGTGTTACTGCATGAAACTCTCTACACTTCTGTCCCAAATACAGAATCAAGTGAAGACAGAACTACCCCAATCAGCAGATGGGGAGATGTACGATCTATAAACTGGAGCCTGAATAGTGGCGAAAGAGTTCAGGAGGGAAAACAGGAAGGCAAAGAGGAGCCTGGGACCGTGACAAGGACGCCATACAGCACAGATAGCTGTTAAGATCGCCGGCACAGCCACGTGGATAAACTTGCAGCTGGGACTGAGGAGACATTGCACAACACCAAAACCAATTTAGAACAAGTATTTATCAGAAGACTTAAGCAAATGTGGGGCTGCCCCAGTTCACACTGTTGGCAAGCGCCTTGGTAGGACTATTCATCAGGGCAGCGGCGTCTGGGATGCAGCAGCTGACGGTTATCTTAACTGATAGGATGAAGTGGATCTTTACATGCTACCCATAGCCGTTCAGTAACAAGGACGACTATAAATTCGATCATTAAGATTTATGCAGGGATCCATGCTGCGCCGGTGACTGGCACTTAGTAGTAGCCACCACGGCAAAAGGGGCACCTGACATGGGAAATAGATATTCTATGATCAAAGTAAGACTCAGAAGAGCAATGAGGGAGTCTCGTGGTCTGGAATAGATAGATCCTTCTCCGACATCTGTAGACAGGTGAATATAGTGGTGCAGTCGCCCCACCCCCGCCCTCCGAGATGCAGTGCAGAATGTACGACAGACGACAGGAGCACTGGAGCATGGCAATCAATCAAACCACATCGTGGACCTAACCCTAAGCCGGTCAAAGGTCATTCCACTGGGACAACACTACTATCACAGGTCAAGCCAGACAGAGAACAGCCAGGGAATTCCTAGAGGCATGGCATTCATCCACAAACTCCATCAACAAACACATCGACCTGGACCCAATATACCAACCACTAAAGCGGACAGCTGAAACTGACAACCGGAAGCGACAGGGACAGACCACTATAAACACCGGAGGAAACATCAAAGAAGCGCTTCGCAGGAGGCTCCCAAGCACCGATGATGTCGCCTAGCCAGGGGACGAAACGTTTGCAACAAAAACTTCCAGGTCGGCGAACAGAACCACAACAACGAGCACCCGAGCTGCAAATCTTCGCACAAACTTTAAATAAAGCCTTTCCTTTGCTCTTGCTTGCAGTTGATTCGAGTCGATTAAATTTCCACGACAGGCGTCAGGGTGACAGGGTGTCAGGCAGTGGGAGAATTGTTGGGTATCAGTAAATGGGAGAATTGTTGCACAGTGCCAGTACATTGGAAAATTAGTACAAATTGCCTATTCATTAAAAAATTTGAGCAGAAAACCTCTAATTGGAAGAATAGGGGCATGGAATCATTGAAAACGAAAATTTTGCAAGCAGCAGTAAAGTCGAAATTCGAGTCCGCCCACCAAGAAATGAAAAGAAAACCTTTGGAGCAGGGAATCCATACGTGGAGGAAGTGTATCAGGAAACAACGCAATGGGACAATTGACGCAGGGCATCAATAATGGGAGAGTTGGTGCCGATGTCACGAAAGTAGAGAATTGGTGGAAGATGTGGGAGAACTGGTGCTGAATAATATTAAATGTGGTGGAGGTGCAGTTGCTGACGAAAAGAAGATTCGTGCAGGATTCGAAAATGGTAGAATGGTGCACGGAAGTGAAGCTGTGTTTGGGACAATTGTTGCACGAACCACAAAATGGAAAAATTGCACAGTGGAACGTTAACAGCGAATCGGGGTATGGCACCACTATCTCAGAGAGTCAGAG
Organism: Chiloscyllium plagiosum; assembly: GCF_037043375.1. Lineage (NCBI taxonomy): Eukaryota > Metazoa > Chordata > Chondrichthyes > Orectolobiformes > Hemiscylliidae > Chiloscyllium > Chiloscyllium plagiosum. The sequence goes on from NW_028270177.1 coordinate 108,152,878, forward strand.
TGGCGTTCCCCACACTGGGAGAAGTTGGTTTGGGTATCAATGAACATGAGAATTGTTTCAGGGCAATTTTGAATTCGAGAATTGGTGTGGGGTGCTTTAAGCATGCAGACTTGGAACAGAGCATATTTAAATGGGAGAACACGGGCAGGAATCAGTAAGTCGGAGAAATGTTGTAAAGTGCAGGAAAGTGGCCATTCGATGCAGGGCGACAATAATGAAAAAACTTTGAGCAGTATCTCATTATGTGGAAGATGTATGTCAGGAAACAGCAAAACAGTAGAGTTGGGGCAAGGCAATACTCAGTGGGAGAGTTTCTTCAGATCATGACAAAAGGATGGATTAGTGCAGAATTGGTAATTTGAGAATTTGATGCAGTAAACGCCAAAATTGGAGAATTACAGCAGTGGACCACGACATGGGAGAATCATTGCAGCTACATAGATAATGGAAGAAGTGATGCGGAGTGGACCTAAATTAGATATTTGATGCAAGTCACCATTAAAATGTAGAATTAGAGTAGGGCACTCCTAAATGCGAGATTTGAACTCGGGCATCAGAAAATGAGAGAATCATACTGGGATATATGAGGAAATGGCAGAATTAGTATCATTATATGAAAAAGCAGGAAAATTTAGTGTCGGAGCATGAGGAAATGGGAGAATAAGTACAGGGGCATGAGTAAATGGGATAATCCGTAAGTGGGAGATAACAAAATTGGTGGGAGTTCCAAAATATGAGAGAGTTGGAGCTGTACACGTCTAAGTAGGTGAATCGGGGCAGGGCATCAGTTTAAAGGAGAAATGTTGGAAGCAACAGCAAAACAGGTATTCGGGTCAGAGCACCACGAAATGAAAATAAAAACTGTGCAGGGCACCCATACGTGCAAGAGGTGTACAGGGAATAACAGAAGGGAATGAATTGATACAGGGCATCAATAATTGGAGAATTCACGCAGGTGCTGTTACATTCTAAGTGGGAGAGCTGGGGCTGGATAATATTAAATGGAAGAGTTGATGCTTTTCCAGAATTTGTGCAGGATTGATAAATGGGAGAAAGTGTGCAGCGTAGTGAAACACTGAATATAATGATGAAGAAGCGCTGCATAGAAACAGACACTCTGTCCAACTTGTGCATCCCTAATATTTATGAATTTAACAGTGCGCCAATGAATGGGACAGTAATTGTAAGGAATGACGAAATGGAACCATAGCCAAATGTTTATCTCAGTAAGAACATTTGGAACAGGGCGTCAGAGAATGGGGGAAACGGTTAGGTACAGCAGCGAATAGAAGATTTGGTTCAGGGCAGGAGTAAATCGGAGATTTTGTGCAGTGCAACAGTAAATGGAGCAGGACATACTGCATGGGAGAATTAAAGGAGAGAACCCATAAATGGGAGAATGCAACTAGGGTACTCAGACAACATCACAGCTCTAAATGATTTGGAGATGCCAGTGTTGGACTGGGGTGAACAAAGTTAAAAATCACACAACACCAGGTTATAGTCCAATAGGTTTAATTGGAAGCACACTAGCTTTCGGAGCGTCGCAATTTTTAACACAGCTCTGAATGTTTGACAAGTCACTCACTCAGGACTCAATCGCAGACAATAAGGCACGTCCTCATCACTGACCCTCCTAAAACGAAGCATTACCCCGCTCCAAACCTCCAAGCATCTCAGAATACTTCAGTACTGCTCCCCACAACTGCAGTGAAAAGAGCCAGTGGCTGTGTCTTGACTCTTTGTTAATAGTTCAGTTCCGCAGTTGCAAAGTGCAACAAGACCAGAAACGAAGGATTTCATACTATTGGAGTGTGAGGTCAGAGGCAGTACAAAAGCGCCGTCAAACGGCCAGTATCGTGTGCGTAAGCCCGCGCTTTCAGATGGCCAGAACTGAGGAAGTGCACTATTCCTGGAGATTCTGTCTGATACTTTAGTGTGAAAGGAGTCAGTCAAAATGAGAGGATCAGCACTGTGGTCAGCCTGAAGGAGGACTGCAATTTCACTCATGAGGCGGTGTCTCGCCGTTAGAGTTGCAGCCTGGAGGAATGCCTCATCATCAGAATGTCAGCCTGTGGCAGTGTCTCACGATCAAAGATCGGCCTGAGACAACGCAGCACCGCCAGAGTGTCAGGGTGAGGCAGTGCCACACGGTCAGATGGTCAGCATGAGGCAGTGCCTCTTTGTCAGAGGGTGGGTCTGAGTGCCTCAATGTCAGGTGAAGTGCCTCAGTGTCAAAGGGGCAGTGTAGCATTAAACGGGAACATTAGTGCAGTGTAGCACTGAATGGGAGACTTGGGCAGTGCAGCACTAAATGGGAGAATGTGGATGGTGTAGCTCTGAACGGGAGAATTGGGGAACTGTCACTCGAAATGGGAAAACACGGCGAGCACAAAACCAAAATGGAGAAATGGGGCAGAGAATGTTAAATAAGAGAACTGGACTGGGGCACCAGTAAATGTAAAAATTGTACAGGACAATATTGAGTGGAGAAACTCTTCCAGATATCAGGAAATGGGGAAATGGTATTGTACAACACTGAACTGGAGAATTAGTGCAGGGCATCAGTTAATGACCGAAATGGTGCAATACACTAATATCTTCGAGACTTGCAACAAATTGATGAACAAAAGCACCAAATCAGGAAATCGGATAAATGCTCAGGGTTAGTGATGGAGATTAACTAAAGGAAAAAAACGGACTGTCCAGATTCAATTTTTATAACTTTAAAATCACACAACACCAGGTTATAGACCAACAGGTTTAATTGGAAGCACACTAGTTTTCGGAGCGACGCTCCTTTATCAGGTGATTAGATTAGATTATTTTACAGTGTGGAAACAGATCTTTGGAAGGAAACCGGAGCAAACCCACGCAGACACGGAGAGAACGTCAAACTCCACACAGACAGTCGCCTGAGGCGGGAATTGAACCCCGGTCTCTGGCGCTGCGAGGCAGCAGTGCTAACCACTGTGCCACCGTGCCACCCACGGAGGGCTCGATCGTAACACAGAATTTAAAGCAAATATTTGCATTGTGATGTAACTGAAATTATACATTGAAGAATTGATGGTCTGTTAAGCCTTTCATCTGTTGGAATACAGTGATAATTTCACTTCTTTCATGTGTAAATCACAAAACCGTTTTGTTTAAAGTTGCATTCTCGGGTTAGCTGTTAACAATGGTGATAGCTAGAAAATATGCCAGACAATATGCTATCAACATATTGTCGAGCTATCATCATTGTTAACAGCGAACCCGAGCATGCAACTTTAAAAAATAGGGTTTTGTGATTTACACATGAAAGAAGTGAAACTATCACTGTATTCTAACAGATGAAAGGCTTAACAGACAGTCAATCCTTCAATGTCTAATTTCAGTTACATCACACTGCAAAGTTTTGCTATAAATTCTGTGTTACGATCGAGCCCTCCACAATCACCTAATGAAGGAGATTCGCTCCGAAAGCTAGTGTGTTTCCAATTAAACCTGTTGAACTATAACCTGGTCTTGTGTGATTTTTAACTTTGTATACCCCAGTCCAACACTGGCATCTCCAAATCACAATTTTAATAAAGCTGTTATTGATGTATTATGATACAGTACTCTACAAATGGTAGAGTTGGTGTAGTTCACCACTGAAGGGGTAATTAGTGCAGGACTGGCAATTTGGAATTTGATGCAGGAAACGCCAAAAATATACATTCCTGGAAGGGGACCACTAAATGGGAGAATTATTGCAGGGAAATTCTAAATGGAAGAGCCAGTTCACAGTGGAACTCAATTAGCGAAAAGGGGGCATGGTATCAGTGAATTGTAGTATTAGAGTAGGACACATCTAAATGGGAAATGTGAGCTAGGACATCAGTATATGGGGGAATGAATGTCAGGTTGTCAGCAAGAGGAAAAATTGGTGGGTGTCAGTAAATGGGATAATTTCACGGTGCCATTCCATTAGAAAAATGTAATGAATTGCGAATTCATTACAGAATTGGTGCAGAACACGTCTATGTCGGAGAACAGTGGGAGAAAAACGGTGAAAAGAAGCAATTTTGCAAGCATCAATAAATTAGAGATTCGAGTCCTTCCACCACGAAATGAAAAAAACTTTTAGCAGGGCAGCCATACGTGGAAAAAGTGCATCAGGAAACAACTCAATGGTACAAATGATGGAGGACGTCAGTAATAGTAGAATTGGTGCCAGTGTCACTAAATTAGAGAATTGGTGCAGGAAGTGGGAGAAATGGTGCTGGATCATACTCAATGCAGCTGGAGGTGCAGTTGCTGACTGAAAGAGGGTTTCTGCAGGATTCTAAAATGGGACAATGGTGCACGGAAGTGAAGCTGCAATTGGGAAAATTGTTGTACGAACCACGGGAATGGAAAAAAAACTGTGCAATGGAAGGTTTACAGCGAATTGGAGTATGGTACCACTAACTCAGCGAGTCACAGTACGGCACCCCTCGCTAGGAGAATTTCGTTTGATTATCAATGCACCTGAGAATTGTTTCGGGTAACATTGAATGGGACAATTGGTGTGGGGTACTCACAACATAGAGCATGGAAACAGAGCATGTGTAATGGGAGAACACGGGCAGGGAATGAGTAGGTCAGAGGTATGTTATAAAGAGCAGGAAAGTGAAGATTCGATTCTGGCAACACTAAATGAATAGAATTTGACATGGCACGATTATGTGGAAGATGTATGCAAGGAAGCAACCAAATGGGAGACTTGGGACAAGACAATACTCAATGGGAGAGTTTGTGCAGTTCATCATGAAAGTCAGGATTTGTGCAGGTTTGCCAATTTGGAGATTTTATGCAGAAAAAAAACCAAAATTGGAGAACTCTGGCAGTGGACCACCACATGGGAGAATCATTGCAGAGAAATAGTTAATGGAAGAAATGGAGCAGAGTGGAACTAAATCAGAAAATATGTGAAAGGCACCTTTAAATGCGAAAATGAGCGTAGGGCACCCTAAAGTGGGATATCTGGACGAAGGCAACAGGAAATTAGGTTATTTGTATCGGGATATGAGGAAATGGGAGAATTATTATTCTGTGCAGAGACAAACAGGGGCATTTTTTACGCTCTGTGACCTTTCTCATATGGCTGACTCTGCACTGAGTTAAATTTACAGAAGCGTGTTTTAGCTTGTTTCATATTATTGAATTTCCTGCGAAATCGCACAGATCGTTCAAGTAATCTAAAGCTACGAAAATTAACGGGAACATCCATTGTGATTACACCCGAGTTTACCTCGATTTATGGACGAAAAGCAGGGAACTAGATTTGTAGCTCGGGTGCTCGTTGTTGTGGTTCTGTTCGCCGAGCTGGAAGTTTTTGTTGCAAATGTTTCGCCCCCTGGCTCGGCGACATCATCAGTGCTTAGGAGCCTCCTGCGAAGCGCTTCTTTGATGTTTCCTCCTCTGTCCCTGCCCATTCCGGTTGTCAGTTTCAGCTGTCCGCTGTAGTGGTTGGTATATTGGGTCCAGGTCGATGTGTTTGTTGATGGAGTTTGTGGATGAATGCCATGTCTCTAGGAATTCCCTGGCTGTTCTCTGTCTGGCTTGCCCTATGATAGTAGTGTTGTCCCAGTCGAATTCATGTTGCTTGTTGTCTGCGTGTGTGGCTACTAAAGATAGCTGGTCGTGTCGTTTCGTGGCTAGTTGATGTTCATGTATCCGGATTGTTAGCTGTCTACCTGTTTGTCCTATACAGTGTTTAGTGCAGTCCTTGCATGGTATTTTGTACACTACATTCATCTTGCTCATGTTGGGTGTCGGGTCCTTCGTTCTGGTGAGTTGTTGTCTGAGCGTGGCTGTTGGTTTGTGTGCAGTTATGAGCCCGAGGGGTCGCAGTAGTCAGGCAGTCAGTTCCGAGATGCTCCTGATGTATGGTAGTGTGGCTAGTCCTTTTGGTTGTGGTATGTCCTCGTTCCGTGGTCTTTCTCTTAGGCATCTGCTGATGAAGTTGCGCGGGTATCCGTTTTTGGCGAATACCTTGCATAGGTGTTCCTCTTCTTCTTTTTGCAGTCCTGGTGTACTGCAGTGTGTTGTGGCCCTTTTGAATAGTGTCCTGATGCAGCTTCGTTTGTGTGTGTTGAGGTGGTTACTTTCATAGTTTAGGACTTGGTCTGTGTGTGTGGCTTTCCTGTATACTCTTGTAGTGAATTCTCCGTCTGGTGTTCTCTGTACCATCACGTCTAGGAATGGGAGTTGACTATCCTTTTCTTCTTCTCTCGTGAATCGGATTCCTGTGGGTGTGGCGTTGATGATCCGGTGTGTTTTTTCTATTTCCGTGTTTTTAATGATTACAAACGTGTCATCGACATATCTGACCCAGAGTTTGGGTTGAATTTGTGGTAGGACTGTTTGTTCTAACCTTTGCATAACTGCCTCTGCTATGAGTCCCGAGATTGGTGATCCCATGGGCGTTCCGTTGATTTGTTCGTATGTCTGGTTGTTGAATGTGAAGTGAGTTGTGAGGCACAAGTCCAGTAGTTTAAGTATGCCGTCTTTGTTGATAGGTTCAGCGTCCTGTTTTCTGTTCTGTATGTCCAGTAGGTTGGCTATTGTTTCTCTGGCTAGGGTTTCTCTGCCAGACTACTGCGACCCCTAGGACTCATAACGGCACACAAACCAACAGCCACGCTCAGACAACAACTCACCAGAACGAAGGACCCGATACCCGACATGAGCAAGACGAATGTAATGTACAAAATACCATGCAAGGACTGCACTAAACACTATATAGGACAAACAGGAAGACAGCTAACAATCCGGATACATGAACATCAACTAGCCACGAAACGACACGACCAGCTATCTTTAGTAGCCACACACGCAGACAACAAGCAACATGAATTCGACTGGGACAACACTACTATCATAGGGCAAGCCAGACAGAGAACAGCCAGGGAATTCCTGGAGGCATGGCATTCATCCACAAACTCCATCAACAAACACATCGACCTGGACCCAATATACCAACCACTACAGCGGACAGCTGAAACTGACAACCGGAAGCGGCAGGGACAGACCACTATAAACACCGGAGGAAACATCAAAGAAGCGCTTCGCAGGAGGCTCCCAAGCACTGATGATGTCGCCTAGCCAGGGGACGAAACGTTTGCAACAAAAAACTTCCAGCTCGGCGAACAGAACCACAAAAGGGAACTAGAGTTGAAATTTATCAGATTAACAGTGATCGGACTGAATGCTAGCGCAGATATCTGGTGATTGTCAGCTTCATGGGGGCAGATGTATTTCCTTTGCGGCTGTTGCTTCAAAAAGTGGGGGCCATTGATGTGAAACAGTGACGGTGATTATCTTTACTGGCTATTCAACTTGTGAAAATGAACGTTGTTGTTCATATTCGTGTTAACAACACTGATTTGCAGTTTGGATACATGCCGTAATGTCCTGGCCAGTGGCGCAATGGGTAATGCAACTGTCTACGGGTCAGGAGTTTGTAGGTTGGAATCCTGTTTGGCTCGACAGCAAGGCCTTTCGGCTTTACCAAACTGATGACGAGTTGCTGTGAGGCTAAGATGTGGATTTAATTCCTGATATGCAAGTGCAGGAATCCCTTCCATAAATTCCCTGAGTATACCATGGTCACCACAGAAGTGGAAGATGAAATAGTTTGTTCTTACTACTTTATATTTACCAAACCCAGCTGCTCAACTGCTGCAGCTCCAGGGAATGGCAAGGAAACCAAACAAATACCCAATCTCAAGTTTCAAAATCCTCAGAAACTTCTTTGGAAACGGAACTGGTGGAGAACAATGGCTGAAATGACCGACAGAGAAGGGACTATCCAGGTATCTTCCCCTTATGTCAGAATCCGACACATTGACACTCATGTTCTCGGGGTGATTAATTGAACCGAGGCTTCGAAAGGAATCCTGCCACAGATGTCATCACCACTTTGTGACGTGGTCAGTTTCATTGGCAAAGAAAACACATTTGTACACATGAAGCTTCCTTTCACCCTCTGTCTGCCAAGATATTGAATTTGATTACGGCCGATCTGATAAATTCCACATCGTCTCTCCTGTTGTTCCTCCATTATTCGAGGGAAACTCTAGCCGAATCACTACATCATATATCTCCTTTAATGTTCGGACTTTTAGATTACTTTAATGACCTGAACAAGCTTGCAGGAAATTGAATAGTCTGAAAATAAAAAGATTTTAAAAACCCTTCCAGAAAGGACCGATTGTTGAGTCAGACATACAAGAAATGTCAGAGAGCAATATCATTAAATCATTTTTCTCCCTGTATACGTGCTCAATCTTTGCGAAATGTTTATTTACAATTGAGACAATTCCCTGGGGCAAATCCTCTGTCAACCCACAATCATGTGTGCTGCGATAACCTATTTCAATTCTGATTAAAATCGTTCAGTATCTTACCCCCCCCCCCCCCCCCCACCAACCCAGTGCTCCCTGCGCCATGTCAATTCAAGAATGTTCAGGTGATATTAGACCTGCCAGCCCGATGTCCCAATGCTCCCTTCTCCAAGTGAATAGTAGTTGCTCCAGCTGAGGTTGGAGCTTCCAGCCTCAGCGTTTTATCGGCCCTATACTTTCATAGAAGAACTGCGTTCTCATGGATTTCATCACCGGACAACAGAGTAGAAACAAGCATTCACTCCACTCCCCATTTCCGATTAGATCATCGCCTCTGCGCCACTCAGTTTCTCTGATTCCAGACCTGGGAACCGGTGTGATGTGAGTGTGAACAATATTTACTTCCTTGTCTCGTGGAACTGATAAAATAACGATGTGAAACTTCGGTTCAACTGAAAACTACATTTCGACAATACCGTGAATTATCGCCTGTACATTTCATCTTTTGTAGGAACCTATCGGATTCAGTCTTCAACATCCTCAATGATCGAATATCGACAGTCTCTGGGGATATCGAAGAAAAGGTTTCAACTCAATCTCAGTATCCATACCTCAGTCCAGTATGTGAAAAGATTTCCTGTTGTTCATGCGGTGCTGTTCCTCACCTACCTCTGCCATTGCGTTTTTTGCTTTTTATATGTTGTGTTTTTTTCACATGGTCATATAGTGGTTCGTACTCTGCGTTGTGACTGCAGCAAACTCCGCTCATTTCCAAGTAATGACGTGGCACATTTGTTCCATGTTATGCAATGTAACCTGTGCGAAACACACACTGAAATGAATCAAACCATTTTTAACTTCAGTCTGCTCTCTGACGTCATTGCGATTCATATATCAGGATTCCAATTCACCCAATATTGGAGACTTCTCTCTCTTTCACAAACACTATCCCCCCTTTCTGTCAGTCCTACCATGTCACTGATGCATTCCACCGTCTAACACTCACTTTCACGTTGACACCATTAAGTCACTGTTGCTCGGTGAACGTGCCCCAATATCACCATCAGGACCTAAAAACCACTTAATGCACTCATATAAGGTGGTTGCATGATCACTCCTCACGTATAGTGATTTATTTGAATGGACCAGAGAGTATTGGAGCATCAGGTTCACGAAAAAGGCTCTGAACCGAATCGAAGTGAAGAGACTTTATTGTAAAAGACGAATTTTGGTGGTTTCTGCACATTTGTTTCATATCATCATTCAGTTTTCGCGAGGATATTGATTACAATTCTGCAATTCACATGATAGAAACGATATGACAGCTATCAAAACAGTGGAGAAGTGATTTGTCAAGATATTGTCTGGATTGAAGAAGCGCAGCTATTGAAGTGTTTCGACAGACTGGGATTATTTTCCTGAAAGCAGGGGAGATTGACAGGAGACATAATTGATATGCAGAAAATAATGAGGGGTATGGATTGGGCACATTGAGTGAAACGTTTCCCTATGATGGAGTTGTCAATCACCAGTGAACCGGAGATTTAAGGTAAGATGCAAGAACGTTTGAGTAGATGTATATAAAACTTAATCAGACAGCGAGTGTTTGGAATCTGGAACTCACTGTCTCCAAGCGTCAGAGCGGCAGAAACCCTAATAACCTTCTGAGGTGTTGACTTGTGAATTTGTAATGCTGACGGCACACAAGGCCAAAGGATGGAAAATGGGATGAGGAGAGTCAACCAGTTATTTTTAACAAGGTTACGAACAAGGAGCTGGGAGCTTGGCTAGCTCTGACCTCCTCCGTAGTGTGATATTTACTATCCTCACCTGTCACGTGGGTGTCCAGAGTTCATTTCCTTGCTGCCACGGCCCGGACTGTTTTGGGATTTCAAGGTTTGTGTAAAGATTTGTAAATCTAGTGCAGGTGGTGTTTAAATTTGGCGGTTTTGGGAAGTTGGTTTGCAGCCGTTTCCTCCCGTTTCTCGGCGACATCTTCAGGGGTGCTGAGACTCCTGTGAAGTGTGACTGTCCTGTGGCATTTGGAATTGATTTGAGTTCGTTTGCACTGCTTTCGTTTGTTGGTTCTGTCATTTCGTTGCAGGTCCCAGTATTTTGGGTTTAGCTCAACGTGCTTGTTGATGGAGTTCATGGATGAGTGTTGTCCTTCTAAAAATTCTCTGGCCATTCTCTATTTGGCTTCTCCTATTATTTATGTGTTGACCCAGTCCAACTTGTTTTTCCAGTCGACTGTGTGTATTGCGACGAGGGGCAGCTAGCCTTTGTTTTCACTGGCTACTCCAGAAATGCTTTGCCAGCAATAGATATTCCCGCAGAATCCTTACAGAGAAACAACGTTCGGAGGACATGCTATGACCCCCATATCCTAAGCACTCTACCTATTATATGAAGAGAATATCTCAGAACTGACAGCCACACTCCTCTCACCATTCGGATTTATGAGAGAACATAAATCGAAAGCCAGGTTCAGCCAACAACTCACCAGAACAAATGACCAATACCCAGCATGTGCTGGACACATGTGGACAAACAATACTCCACGCAAGGACTGCATAAAACATTGTAAAGGACCAAGAGGAAGGCAAATCGAGACCCACATTCATGAAGAACAACTAACCCCAAACACCACCGCGAGGTGTCCCCAGTAGGTGTTCTCAGGGCACTCAGACTCTCTGATTCCGTCGCTGGGAACTCGCATTATACGGCAGTCTGTCGCAGTGGAGACTTTGTTGCTGGAAAAAGACAGTATGTAAGGCAGCATCCAAGAAGCAGGAGAATCGACGTTTTGGGTATGAATACTTCATCAGGCTTATGCCCAAAACGTCGACTTTCCTGCTCTTTGGATGCTGCTTGACCAGCTATTCTTTCCAGTACCACACTCTCGACTCTGATCTCCAGCACATGTCGTCCTCATTTTCACTTCCGTCTGCAGCAGTGGTTAGTTCTTTCTTTGAGGGAACTGTTGATGTCACCAGTGTAACATTTGATTGCAGATTGAGAAACACAACCAGGTCCCTCGCAGAAAAGAGCATTTCTGTTGTGTTTCCGGTGCTATGCCTAGCACGGCCTCTGGCAGTGTTCTTATATGGAGTTTCCTAGCGTTTCGATATGTGCTTCTGTGATCGTACAGTTGTCAGTACTCTGAGATGTGGCTGCAGTCATCTGCGTTTGTAACCCAGTATCGATTGCTGCTGTTTTGCGTTGCTCTTCATGTGTGCATTAGTAACACAGTGATGGATCAATTGATATTGTAAACAGCCAGACAGTTGTGGGAAACGTCGAGGTTTGACTGACATTTGTACAATATTTAGACGTTACCTAGATGCAGGAGTTAAGATCATTGAATTCTTTCATGGTGTGACGAGAAACAGTGAGGGAAATAAGTCACCAGAGCGTGTAGTTTACAAGCTCACTCACAAGAACCACAATGCGAAATAAAACGTCCAAAAATTGAAGAAGACAGACAAAGGATGGCAGTAATCATGGATCTCCTTACTTCCACTCCCCAGCTCCCACAATTCCAACTCCCGACTCCATTGTAAACAAATTTTACAGAACCATACACATCAACATTGGCCAATAGAACGGCACAAGACTTTTCTTGCCTTCGTTTTATAGTTTCGATTTATAGTTTTTTTTCGGGAAAACATCATTCATTGCAACCTTTCGCAAACGAGGTCATACGGTTTTGTCCGAAAACAAATTACACAAAACTTTGTTTGCGTCAGGCCCAAGAACTCCTAGATTCCTCTGTGCTTCAAGTGTTTTTCTATTTTCCCTCTATTTTAATAATGCTCTGCCTTTTGACTCTTCCACCCTGACTCTCCCAACATGAAACTTCATCTGCAAAGTGTTTCCCCCACTCACTCAAACTATTTATACTCCTTTGCAGATTCCCACGTCCTCCCTTTATTGTCTATCGTCAGCAAACTTGGACACATTTCACAATGCCACTTGCTCCATGCTATTAACAAAGAGATAAGTAATTGAAGCCGTAAATATACCCAATATTGACAGACGTCTCTGTTGAAAGTAAGTACACGTATTTGCTCCCCTGAGAATGTGACAACAGCCTCCTCATCTGTGTCTTAATTGGGTAAACACTGCTCCTTTTTTAGGACCTCCAGTCCTATACTATCCCGGATAGCAATCAGAGCAGAACAAACGCTAAATGTAAGGCATAATCTCACTGGCGTCTCCAGTGTCAATTCTAAGTATTTGTAGCAGTTTCTTTTTAACTTCTGGTTGAACAAACTGCCCGGATTGGCACATTTGATTTGAAAACAACACATCTGCTTCAAATTTTCTTCAGTGCCTGGGACACAGATAGTAATATTAAGGCGCTTTAAAATACTATGACATCTTCATTTCTCGATCCATTACATTATTACTCATCTCTCTGGTCATAAAAATGCATCTTCCCAAGCATTCTATCTCTCATCAATATGTGTCGTTCAATCCAATTTCCTATCAGCCTCATCCATTTTAGTCACTTACAGGGGGACCCCAAATCTTGGAGTCATTGCGCAGACAGAACAAACCGAATAGTGTACTCACGTTTTCTCTTGGAAGCACCAATTTAAATATTAAGTAGCATCCCAGGGTAATAGTTGTGGCTGAGTGTGTAAGGCGATGTATTAGATATCTATTAGGGGTTCCCCGTGCAGATTTCAATCACAACTACGATTCCTTCACTGTTGATTTTAAATGACTTTCCAGTGGATACGTAATCCCTCAAACTACAGGAAACACGTCTCAATAACCCTACATTTTGTCAGGTCTGCTTATTTGTTGACATGCAGGAAACTTGGGTTGTGAACCGGAAACGGACCTGACTCAAAACGTTCGCTCTGTTCCTTCAATCACAGATAATGCCAGACCTGTGTAGCTTATTCAGAATTCGCAAAGTTTATTCGACACAAATGATGTTTTCAATTAAATGTCCTCAATCCCAGTCATCTGGGGAGTTGAACTGGTCAGAGGCAAATGTTCCTCCTGACCATCAACTCTCCCATCCCCGTTGTTCCCTCCAACATCGTTTTAAACTTCCTCAGGATATCTCCCATTAATTTTATTTGCTTCAAAGAGACCGTTCGTAGAGACGGGAATTTCTCCACAAAAGACAATTTCCTCATCTCTTGACCTGGTGCAAACCAGGGGATTGTGAAAAAGATGCTGGGAAAATATTGCGAAGTGGAATGTGGAAAAATCATCAAGAGGCAAACAAAAATTCCATTCTCCAACTTTGTGAATCTTTAGACATTCCTTGGGTAGCGGATTCAGAGGAGAATGAAGGGTGAACTGTCCGACTGAGCAGAGACAGTCCCGACACCTTCCCATGCTTTAAGAGGCCGATACATTGACTCTGATATTTTCTGGATAAGAACTAATCTGAAACATTGAATGACCTCCCGTGTTTGCACGTCAGAAATTCAAAAGTCATCTCAGCTCCGGGACAATGAGAAAACATGGGAACAGAAAAGGCACTGAAATTTTCGAAGGAAGACATAACCAGTTGTAGGACAGCTGGTTCCCAGTGACATGGAGGTGCCTTCAGGTTGTGGGATCAGATTGTTCTCTAGTTTCCAAAATTAATGTTCCAGACTTTAGAATGGAAAAGTAAAACCGATAGATGGCAATTGTTATTCTGCGAAGGCCAGGCAAAAGCTTGGATCCACTAACCACCTGCTTTATGAGATGCTACAAGAAACTTATTCCCCAGTCTCTGTGGTGCCATGGGTTAGCGCGTTCGGCAATTAATCGAGAGGGTGTTGGGTTGCACTCACTCCTGGATGGAATGGTCGCTGTACTTACTCCATCTGTTTCCTTTGCTGCACAGTTTTGTGTTTTTAATGTGGTCAGGGATATGTTCCCCAAACGGACACCTTACCCAGTGAGGAAGCATAAAAGCGTTTCCATATTGTTTTTGTGGGTACCAAGGGGCTGTGAATGCCCTGAATCAGAAACAAAAGCAGAAACTGCTGTAGAAACTCAGCCGGTTTGCAGTAACTGTGGGAGAAAACAGAGTTCTAACAAATCTTGGAAGAAGTTCTCAATCGTTGTCTCAGTTTCTCATTGCGCAGATGCTGCCAGACGTGTTTAGTTTCTCTGATATATCTGCTTCTGATTTTAACTTAATATCCATTCCAACTATCGGGATGGATCACACAGACCATAGATTCCCCGACATTTAACACTGTCGAAGCTGTACTGATTGAATGGAAACAAACCTAACAATGGTTCACTGTCCCTCAGCTCCACAGGGAGAGAGAACTGGCAAACCAGTTCAGCCGTGTGCTTCTGCAGTTGCTGCCAAATGGGTCATGTGATGAGTTTTACTACAATAAGGTTTTCTCGTGCAGTTTCACATCTTGCTGACTGTAATTGAGAGCCGTGACTAAACTGGAAGAGAGTGTGTTCTTTGCTTTCATGTTTGAGATTCGAAACACTGACTCGGTAAAAACGCACATAACCCAGATTGGGAATGTTGGGAATCTGGAACCATTGCTTTTCAAGGTTGAACAAGCAGAATCTTTCAGAAGACGTGAGACCCATTTACTTGTACACTTCCATTACTGACTTCATTTGCACCTCTGCGCCAAGTGCTGCAAAACGAGATAAGAACAGTGAGGGGATAACGTGGAACTGGAGCTGTCCTGGTGGGCCAAAGCACATTTTCTCTGCTAGTGATCACCATGACCATTTGTGGGGACCTCAGTTTGTGAAGTAACAGGAAATTGTTTGCAAAATGTTCCGGAGTGTTGAAGGGTTTGAACAACTCTCTCCTGATCTGTCTGTCAGTCACGGCATCCATTGGGAAATTTCCATTGGTAATAACTGGTATGGTGCACATTCCTGGAATCGGTCCACAGGATAATCAAGAAGATAACATCGTTGTGTCACATTTTCCAGCTGTGTGCAAGCCCTTGTGTCTTACATTTCCTGGTTATAGAACATAGAACAATACAGCACTGAACACGATGTTGTGCCGAACATTTGACCTAGCTTAAGCACCCATCCATGTACCTATCCAATTGCCGCTTAAAGGTCACCAAAGATTCTGACTCTACCACTCCCACAGGTAGCGCATTTCATGCCCCCACCACTCTCTGTGTAAAGAACCCACCCCTGATATCTCCCCTATACCTTCCACCCTTCACCTTAAATTTTCCCCTTGTAACACTCTGTTGTACCCGGGGAAAAGATTTCTGACTGTCTACTCTATCTATTCCTCTGATCATCTTATAACCCTCTGTCAAGTCACCCCTCATCCTTCACCGTTCCAACGAGAAAAGGCCTAGCACTCTCAACCTATCCTCGCACGACCTATTCTCCATTCCAGGCAACATCCTGGTAAATCTTCTCTGCACCCTCTCCAAAGCTTCCATGTCTTTCCTAAAGTGAGGCGACCAGAATTGCACACAGTACTCCAAATGTGGCCTAACCAAAGTCCTGTACAGTTGCAACATCACTTCACGACTCTTGAATTCAATCCCGCTGCTAATGAACGCTAATACACCATAGGCCTTATTGCAAGCTCTATCCACCTGAGTGGCAACTTTCAAAGATCTATGAACATAGACCCCAAGACCCCTCTGTTCCTCCACATCACTAAGAACCCTACCATTAACCCTGTATTCCGCATTCTTCATTGTCTTTCCAAAATGGACAACCTCACACTTGGCAGGGTTGAACTCCATTTGCCACTCCTCAGCCCAGCTCTGTATCATATCTTAGTCCCAAACTTAGTTATGCTTTCGAGATAATGATTGCTTGCATTATCTGTCTCTGTTTGTATCAAGCAGCTCATTGAGCACGGAGTTGGATGTTATGAGGAAGTTGGAAGTGTGGCAGGGACAAAAACAGGAAGAGACGAGACTTGAAAGTGCTTCGAATTTGCGTGTGTCGGTTGTTTTTAGTGGTACATGTCTGCTAAACGGTATCCTGTCAGATCCCAGGAGTCGCAGGGAGTGTTTGGGTGGAATTTGGAAATTTAAAGTTACACACAAGCAGTGCGTTGGACTATTTCAACTCACTTTCCATTTCATACCCAAGCTCCCAGCAACGGTTCACATTTTCTGTGGAATTGGCTAGTGTTGTACGTGAAGCTTTCTTTTCCAGAGAAACTTGCAGACTTGAAACACATAACGCTGAGGTTTCAGTCTCTGTCTGGAATGTGCTGGTGTGTCTGCCTGTGTGAGTGAACATGAGAATAAGTTCCTCAAAGGGGTTACAACGCAGTATGACCATGTCAATTTTCAGTCCCATTGTTGTGTCATGTAAGATCACAGAAAGAATATCATTGATATTTACCCTGGAAACATCAAAACACGTAAAATGCTACAAACTGGGACTGGAATATATGGACGCCTGATGACTTGCGCTGCACGGTGGACGAATGATCCTTTTCACCCACGCTTTTAAATTTCGAAGACAGAGAGAAACTGATCTGACGATAAACCCTTTTTAAAAAAATCTGACATGACCTTTTGTACTGTCCAGTCTACTACCAACCCTGATGTCATATGAAAACTCACTGACCATGCTTTCAGTATTTTAATCTAAATCATTTGTATGAAAGTAAAACGGAAGTGGGCTCAGCATTTATCCTTGTGGAACGCAGCTGGTCAAAGTCTTCCAGTCTGAGAACGACCCTCCACCACCGTTTCCATCCAACTACCATTTAATTAATTTTATATCTTATCTGAAAGCTCACCTTGAATTCGATGTGATCTAACTTTAAAAATTAATCGACCATGTGGAACATTTTAAAAGGATGTATTAAATCCAACTGAACAATGAGGACTGAACTCAGTCCTCATCAATATTATTGGTTACGTCCTCAAAACAACCAACCATGTTTGTGAGACACAAATTACATCGCACAAAACCATAGGGATTATCCCTATTCATTACTCTTCTCTCAAAATGCTTATAAATCCTATCATTCAGAATTGCTTCCAAAACCTTTGCCACGAGCTTAGCCAGCCTCACAGGTCTATGGTTTTCAGTTTTCTCCATTCATCCCTTCCTCAACAAAACCGCCCCCAAATTATTCGACACAGGACTCGCAGTAATAGATGATGCAAATATTTCTAACTAGGTCCCAACAGTTTATTTTCCTGATTTCCCACAAAGCCCCGGTTGCACGAGATCAAATCCCAGAGAAATATCCAACTTTATATCTTCCAAGTCCTCCAGAACTTCCTCTTTTCAATGTGAACTACTTTTAAAACATCAATGTTTGTAGCAGCCATTTTGCTCTCTATGGCATAAACTAATGCGAAATGAATTTTTAATATCTCTCCCATCTGCTGACGTCCAAGACAAATGTGAGATCTTACATCTTTCAGGGATCCTATTTGGTCTCCAGCTCTGAATGTAATTATAAAATCTCTTTCGATCATCCTTAACTTTGTGCGCTAAAGCGATCTAATATGCTCACGTTGTCTTCATGATTTCCTTTGAAGAACGCTCTTCCACGCCTTATATTGTTCAAGGGATTGACTTGAGAGCGCATGTTTACATTGAAACTGTGACTGTTTTAAAAAAATAAGTTCTGAGACGACAAGTCCTTCATCCCTGATATCAACGTTGTTCTAATAGAATCCCGACAATGTGGGAACAGGGAATTCAGCCGCAGAAGAACACATGAAATATGCGAAGATCATTTTACTCAAGCTCACACGTCTACCCGATTCCTGTAACTCTGCATTTCCCATAGCCAAATGACGTCATATCTTTCCTATGTTGTGGAAACCCAGGCAGACACGGAAAGAATGTGCATGTGCAGACAGTCGCCCGAAGATGAACTTGAACCAGTGTCGCTGAGGCTGGAAGACAGCAGTGCTCACCACTGAGTCAGCCACTGTAAACCTCCTATCCACCACTCATAATATATCTTCTCTGAGACATGGGTCCAAAAGCTTCTCCCGATTAGCCAAATGCATCTGACGAGAGCCTCTTATCGTGTCTGTTGCAAACCTCTGTGGTTGGTTTTTACCTCACGTGAATGAATGCTGACATTGTATTTACCCTCCTAACAACCAACAGAACCTGCATGTTAAACATAAGAGAAAACTCAACTAAATCTCTTAAGTGCCTTTGAACTATAGATCTCTGAAGCCTTTCCCCGTCACAAAATGGTCGAGGCCTCTAATCATTCCATCACTTTATGACCTCACTCTTTTTCACATAGTGTTCTATCTGCAACATTTTTAATCCAAACACTCAACCCGTCCACGTCATTCCGCAGCCTGTCTGCCTGCTCAATACGATCTGTCCTTCCACCTGTCTTTGTGTATTCTGCAAACGGACCAGCAATTCTGGAAAAACTCCCCTTCACCCAACTGTCTGCCTTCCGCCTGTCAACCAAATCTCAGGCCATGCCAGTACTTTGCCCCTAATACCAGAGACTCTTATTTCGCAGCTTCCGATACTGCACCTTGACAAATGCCTGCTGGAAATTCAAGCTGATCACATTCACAGAATAGACGTTTTCTCCCTTGCTCATTATCGCCTCATAAAATTCTAATATATTTATCCTTGAGAACCTATTCTGATGCTTCAAGTACTGCGTAATCCCATCCTTACGTTGACCTCTCATGCGTGATTAAATCCAAAATTGACGTGTTTGACATTTATCTAAAATACTAACACTTTGCTTTCAGTCCTGAATGTCATGAACAACAAAATCCATTCGCAGTTGAGATATGTGAACTTGCGCTGTCTCAGCAGGCTCGATGAGAGAGTGAATTCCTTCCCCCAGTGGATCTCTCTGCTCACTCAGCAGGGTCGATGAGTGAGCTAACAGTTTTTTTCAAATGAAGCAGGTAAATATGTTCTGCCCCGTGCAAACTCGCTGGTGTACTGAGAGTTGAGATAATAGCCTGAACGTAGTCCCACAATGAAAACCGTTGAAATGTCTCTCATTTTGTGAAAATATCGATGGAAGTTCAGTCCTGAAGAGACTGGGAGCACATCCCACACATGAGATGTTTGATTGGTGTCTCCTCAATTTGAAGACGTTCATGATAAACCGATCCCAATAATCTTGTATAGTGATTTCCACAGTTTGAGCGTTTAAAAGGTCTCTTCTTTGTGAACACGTTGATGTCATGCCATGCCCAGGAACATTTGCAGCACTTCCCACTCTGGGCGTTGAAAATACCTGTTAATAATGTTGATGGGACTTCATGTCGTTCGGATATTTGCAGCACGTTCTACAGTTGTGGAATTGAAGATGTCTGTCCTTCGGGTGAGTACGTTTTAAAGGACTTTCATTCGTGTGAGCACATTTCCCATGCATTAACTGCACAGAGGTCTGATAATATTTTCCAAAGTCTGGACAGATAAAGTGTTTGTCAGTAGTATGAGCATTGTGTTGGATAATCCAATCAACGGACGTTTTAAACCATTTGACGCAATCCAGACATTGAGATGATTTCTCCTCATTGTGATCGAGCAGGGGTCGCACCAGGTCAGAGAATGAGTGCATGCCTTGACACACAGAGAGCTTGTTCCTGATATAATTGCTTTCATGGGGTTCAAGCTCAGATGTAGAAATGAATCCTCAAATGTCTACAGTCTCACATAAATATGACCGCAGTTGTAGTTTGTGAGCTCTGATGATAGCAGAAGCCTTGTCCACAAACACAACAAGTGAACGATTCTCTCCTACTCTAACCGGAGCCTTTTCATTCCATGTTCTACCTTTGATCAAGTTTTATTTGGGATAAAATGCGTGATTTGACCAGATCATGGTGGAGTGATAGTTCTTTCTTTAAAGCTTCCCCTTCTAATATGTTCCGAAATTGATGTATATTTTCAAAAATCAAGAGAGTGAGAAAGAGGCTCTCATAGACTCTGGATTGTGCCTGAAGATAGGGATTGAAGTTAAGGGGTTTAGACACTAACAATTTGACTGGAATTCTGCCAGAATCTTTCATAAACACACCCTCCACTACTGAGAAGGAGCAGGTCAGCAGGTGGATGTGAACACCATCAACTCCCTGTTCATTCGAGGTCAAACACTGTCCGGAGTTGTCTGACATCCTGTCCGTTGGAGCAGACATTTCCTCTAACTGAATATTGGAAGATGAGGCCTCTGTCTTCAATCCCCAACACAAATCCACGGCCTCGCCACTGAGAAGAGAGTGCGGTCTTGGAAAAGCACAGCCGGACCGCCAGCGTCCGAGGAGCAGGGGAATCGACGTTTTAAGCAAGAGCCCATCATTTGAAATGAGGCTCGTGAACCAAGGCGGTAGAGAGAAAAATAGGAGGAGGTCTGGTAGCTAAGAGTGAGATAGGCGGGTTGAAGTGGTGGTAATGGTGATCGGTCGGAGATCATGGTGGAGCAGATCGTCGAGAAGGAAGCTGGACAGATAGGAAAGATCTTGAGATCGGTGCCAACTTGGAACATTAGAACTGGGATAAGATGGGAGGAAAATGAGAAATATATTGAAGTGCACATTGCTGCCGTGTGGTTGGAGTGTTCCTATGTGAAAGATGAGGCCTTCTTCCTCCTGGAGTCGGGTGGTAAATGTGTAGCGATGGTGGATGCCCAGGACCTGCATGTACTTGTCTGAGTGGGTGGGAGAATTGAAGTGTTCGGCCACAGGGCAGAGATGTCATTTGGTGTGGGTGCCCCAGAGATGTTCTCTGAAGCGCTCTGCAATAAGGCACTCTGTCTCCCAAATGTAGGGAAGACTGCATTGGGAGCAACGGATAGATTAAAGGTCATGTGTGGAAATGCAGGATATACTCTGATGGATGTGGAGGAATTCTTTGAGTCTTTGGACGGAGTTGAAGGCGGAGGTGTGGGTGGAATTTGCAATTCTTGTGATGGAATGGGAAGATGCCTCGAGGGGAGGGTGGTTTAGTGGTTGACGTGGACCTGACAAGGGAGTCACGGAGGGAATGATCTTCACAGAAAGCGGCTAGAGGCGGGGAGGGAAATACATCTCTGCTGATTGCGTCCGTTTGAATATTGGGAAATGGCGGAGGATGATATGATGTCAACGGTATTTGGTGGGGTGGAAGGTGATGACCGGGGGATTGTGTCTTTTTCATAGATGGAGGGGTGGGTCTTGAGTGCGGAGTTGCTGGAAGTGGATGTTGTGCGCTGGAGCGCAAAATCGGCCACATTGGTGGAGAAATTGCCTCACCACTGACTCAATCTTCCCCTTGATAATTGTCAGAGTCTGAACCAGTTACGTCATGACTATGGAGACATACTTCACCTCATTAACATCATACGGCTCTTCGATATCTCTGCTCATCTGCAGCTCAAATTCTTTTCCATCCCTTTGGACTAAATTATTGTAATGCAATTCCATCCGTCCTGTCACATTCCCTCTCTACTCTGGTCAAACATCCTCTGCCTCTATTCATGCGTGTACTTGATCTTTGTTCAGTGTTTTATTGTAACTTATTTGAAAGAAGATTTTACCACCGCCCATTTTCCCGACCATGTGCTGCTCCCATCGCAGCTTTATCTTTCCACACGGGCTCTCACATGGTGGAAGGGAAGGGGTTGTCGGTTGTTCACCCAATGTTGCAATCCTGAGGTTTTTGAACAACTCTGCTGCACGTAGGAGTATTCGCAACAGGGGTTCTTCACCGATCACTGCTCTGCTACTTATCAAAAATTTCGCCATTTTATTCAAATGTTTAAACTGTCTCCGCTCAATCTATTGTTGCAATGTCCTACAGCCCACTCAAGACCAATTAGAGATAGTCAATAAATGCCAACCCAGCCAGCGAACCACACCAAGATTTTATTTCTTTTTTTAAAAAAACTCTCTCAGATATCTACCTTCCCTCGAATTCCAACCTTTTGATCATGGTCGATTTTAACTGTTTCATGTCTGGCGCCCGAAAGTTCATGTATCAAGGCCATAAAGCATGAAATCACTTCACTCAGGAGATCGCAGAATGCCGTTAGAAAAGGAGTTCCTCACCAAGTGATGTAGAAAATCTGTCATACGAGTTGAAATCAACGGCAGTAAATTGTATAAATACTGCATCATGCCTTTCATATATGGAAACTTCAAAGCTTTTCCTCTGAAAGGAGTTTAAGCAAATTTTGATTGCAGTCGCATAACGAGATATTGGGAAGCTGACGAAGTGTTATAAGAAACAAGTGATCAAGCAAGGAGGAGTCAAGCAGAAGTTTAAACCACAAAACTCTGGTTGCATCACAAACCTCGGGTCATGGAGTTTGTTCTACTCGAGGCCATCATTTTCTTGTCAGTATAAAAGCAACACATCCGCAGCTCAGTGATTGGAGCTCTCGTCTTGTTTGCCAGTGGTTATGAAAAGTCCCACTGAGGCCTTGCTGCATTTTCTCACATATACTGCAGCAAACCTCCGAACGTGCTTTCTCACTGTTATTCGGAATTATTTCTGATGAAAAAGCGTGAAGTCATTCTCTCCAGGGCTAATGTGTTTGAGTTTGGATTTCCACTTCTGTGTTTCTCCTTCGAGGAACATGAGGATAACAAGCAACTGATGCGAAGAATGCTCCCGTTTGGCAGGAAGAACAACGTGACACAATAGAAGCCGTAGAGCAATGGGGAAACAGTGGAGGAGGAAAAGTACATGGAAGCGGCTTAATGTTCCTGTTCCTTACGTAGCGACAAAACAACTACGGGAATCCAAAGAAAACACGTAGGGTCTGGAAGAACACCGGAAGCCAGGCTGTCTCAGGAGGTACACGTTCAGCATGTATCAATACTTCATGGCTGGGCCTGTCCTCCAATGGCAGCCTGCTGCTGGTTTACCTCTTTGCTTACGTAAACAGACTCTGGTTTTAAAGTCTAAAGTGAAGGTAGAAGAAGCCAAATGATTAAAAACATTACAAAGGAAGCCACTGGGGTGGTGGAACCGACCAACAGATCACGTGGTGTCAAAAACTCAGTTGTGTCCACATGGAAGTTTTCCAGATGATGTGAATTTTGTGAGAATAAACAGGAAGGAATTTCCCACAGGCGGATGAATCTATAACTAGAGTTTAGAACCTCAAAACCAATGATGGATTATAAAGATAAATTTGGAGCACGGCTTGTTTTGTTTTCATTCTACAGTTATTGAAATCGGAAATGATTTTTTTCAGAGAAAAGTAGTTTCAATAGCTAATTCTAAAATATTTATAAAGGTGCGAACAGACACACAAAGAATGAATTTAAACGGGACAGAGAGTCTGCGCTGTACGGATGGGGTTGTGTTAAGTGCACATTCTCTAATTTGCTAAGGTTAATTGGAAAGAAATTGTATAGCACCGACAATTGAGTATGACTAAGTGTGAAAATATCCAATTGTTAGGAACGGTTTTGCAGCTTGATCTAATCAACTTCTACAAATTCTGTAAGAACTGAACTGTTTGTGTTAGCTCAACATTTCAGGAAAGCTGGTTAGTTCAGTCCGTTGCAAAACTGGTTACGATACAAAGTCATACCAACAGTGTGGGATTAATTCTCGCAATGTCTCAGTTTACCATTCTGATCCTGATAACCCCACTCGCCTAATCCATTAGCCGATGGCGAGAATCAAAGAGAACTTATACCATAGTGAGTTTGTACTGATCTGTCGATATCAAGCACCTTTTTGTTTTCATTTGTTGCCTTGAACATTTCGCTGCAAACACAGAGAAGGTATTGAGTCCATTTGCTGCACACTCGTTTTCCTCCAAAATATCCAGTGAAAAGACTCGAAACATATTCCTGTTTGAATTCTCCAAACTTTACAGCAGTAATTTAAAATAACTTTATCATTTCGATTCGAGTTTTTCCAACAACATTCAAAATGTCCAATGAGATAAGCATCATTCTTTTTGCATTGTTTTAATAACCGGTATGAGTATACAGCAATTGCAACAATATGAAAAATGCTCCGCGTCCTTTCCACAATATAACACAGTTGAAAAGTGTGGTGCTGGAAGAAGTGAAGGGCTGATGCCCGAAACGTCGATTCTCCTGCTTCTTGGATGCTGCCTGGCCTGCTGTGTTTTTCCAGCACCACACTTTTCAACTCTGGTCTCCAGCATCTGCAGTCCTCACTTTCTCCACAGTATGACACAGTGCATGATCAGCGTTATGAGAAAGCGAATCCATCTCAAACGTCATCTCGGTATCTCTCCTGGGGAGTATTTCTGACTGTTCGTAAGTAACGGAGGCATTTCCCAAGTACAGAAGACTCCACAAAATCAGAAGTTAAATTTTTAGAGTAAAAACTGTTTTATTCAACGTGGTTTTGCAACGTTTTATTACATATGCACGCACATACATGCATACATGCATGCACCCATTTATATTTATGTGTGTGTGTGTTTGTGTGTGTAAATATGTGCGTTTGTGTGTGTGTTTGTGTGTGTGTGTGTTTGTAAGAATTGAGATGGTTGGAAATAGATGGTCAGGCAATTGAATGTTCTTCCTGTAGAATGCGGGAAGTAAGAGTCACTAATAGTGTCCCAGATATCTGCATCAGCGGGAACTGCACCCAGACCTAGTTCCTTGGAAAGTGTGTTCGGGAAAAGATGCTAGACATTGGATCATTCGGGAGACTGAGGAGGTAATTGAAATGAGTTATAAGCAGTCGGTAACACCTCAGGTAAAAGAAAAAGGTCGATGGGTTTCAGTCGGGAAACGAAAAGGGAACTGCTGGACAGTGCATGCATCTCCTGTGGCCGTACTCCTCTGTTACAAGCATACCATTATTGATAATTTTGAGGGGGAGTCACTTACCAGGGGTTAAACATGGGGTACAGGTCTCTCGCACAGAGATTGTCACTTTTGCTCAGAACGGTAGAGGAGAGAGAAAGAGACCATTATTTTTGGAGACTTCATATTGAGGGGAATAGATTGCAGTTTCAGCGGGTATGGGACACGCGTACGTTTGGTGTGTTGCCTCCCAGCTCACACAGTTTGTGATGTCTCGCATCGTGTTTTTGCTATCCTTAAGAGGGCGGGGACCAGACCCAAGTCATGGTCCACATATGCACCAACAACACAGATAAGAAAAGGCATGTGGATGTAAGGCAGAAATTCAGGGAGCTAGTGTGACATCTTCGATCCAGATCGAACAGTTGTTCTCTCTGATTTGTTACCTCTGACACATCCTACAAAGATGAAGAATACAGACAGAGGTTTTGAAAATGTGGCTACTGGGATGGTGCCGGGGGGACGGATTCGAACACCTGGACAATTTCGTCTCTTTCTGGAGTAGGTGATACCTCTACAAATAGGATGGTTTTCACCTGAACCACAGGAGAACGTATGTCCTGCGGGGTGGGGGCGGGGATAATTTGCTAATGCTCTTTAGGAAACGAATTCAGCAGCCGAATGGGAACCTGAATTTTAGCTCAATTGTACACAGCTATGAGATTTTGAATTGTGAGGACATAATTATGTTTTCAGATTTGCAAGAGTGTACTGGCAAGGATGAAGATGGTTTGAAGGTTGTTTACTTCAACGCCAGGATCATCTGGAATAATGTAGGATAACTTATAGCATGGGTAGTTAACTGGGATTTCGAAGTTGTGGCCATTAAAGAGAAATGAATAGGGCAGTGAAAGGACTGGGTGTTCCTGGTGCCGCGGTCTCTATTTTTCAGTAAGAGCAAGCAAGGTGGTGAAAGAGGGTGAGGTGTGACATGATTAACCAAGGACAGTATTACGGTAGCAGAAAGGATATTTGATGAGCACTCTACAGAGTCTACTGTGCTAGAATGGTCTGATATCAGACTCAGTAAAGGAGAGATCCGGCGAATGGAATTTTCAGTAGCCCACTGAAACGTTCCAGAGATATAGAATAAAAGATCGCAAAGATGATTCCGGATAGGAGCGAAAATAACGGGGTAGTTGTTCTGAGGAACTTAACTGTCCACATATTGATTGGAAAATTTATAGTTTGAGTAAATCTGATCGGTGAATTTTTGTCCAATGTGTGCAGGAGGGTTTCCTGACACAGCATATAGACAGGCCAACAAAAAGCAAAGCCACATTGGATTTGGTACTGGATAATGATGCAAGCCATGTGTTCGATTTGGAGGGAAGTGAGCACTTTTGTGATAGGAACAGGTTTATATTGTAGGTTAAGAGATATTGCTGGGAATAAAAGGTGATTAGGCAAGAGTTAGGATGCATACAATGGAGAAATTAACTGCAGGTGTTGGGTACAACTGAAATCTGGAGCTTGCTCATGGAGGAGCGACTGCGTGCCCTTGATAAGTATGTATGCATCATGCAGGGAATATGTGGTCGTGTCAGGGAGCTGTGTCTACTGAAAATGTTGAATCTCTTGTCAAGAGGGAGAAGGAGGATGATGTAAAGATGAGATGTTCAGGCTCAGATCGGGTGCTTGAGAATTAGAAATGAGCCAGGAAGGACCTAAAGAGATAACTAAGTCGATCTAAGAGGGGATTCGAGAAGTCTTTGGCTGGCAGGATGGAGGAAAACCCTGAAGCCTTTTGTTGGTATTTCAGGAACAATTGAATGACTAGCATATGATTAGTGGGAGGTTGTCCGTGCAGACCGAGGAAAGGTAAGGCGCTGAATGAATATTTTTCATCAGTGTCACTAATGAAATTAGACAATGATGTCATGGAGAATATTGAGATGCAACCTATTGGAATACACGAAATTGATGGTCATAGGTCGCTTGTTTGGGCAATTCTTGAAAATGTGAAAATAGACCTGTCCCTTGGGCTTGATGGGATTTATCCTCGGATTCTCTGGGAGTCGTGGGTGGAGAGTGCTGTACTTTTAACTATGAACTTTGTGTCTTCCGTGTCTATGTGATTAGCACGAGAAGACTCAAATTTAGCAAATCTTGTCCCCTTCTACAACATGAGGAGTAGAGAAATCTCTGGTAATTGTAAAACAATGAGTCTTAGTTTCGGTGAAGGTGACGTTTTAGAAAAGATTGTGAGAGATAGGATTTATGATTATCTAATATGGAAGAAATGGATTCGGAATAGTCAATTCGATTTTGTGAAGAGTAGTTTGTGCTTCACAAACCTTATGGAGCTCATTGAGAATGTGAGCAAATAGGTGGATGAGGGTGAAGCGATTGAAATGGTGGATATGGTTTTCACGAAGGCATTGATAATATTCCCCACGGTAGGCTATTGCATAAATTACGCAGGCATAGGATTGATAGCTATTTAGCTGTTTGGATCAAAAAATGGCCACCTGAAAAAAGACAGAGTGGTTAGTTGATGGGAAACCTTCGTCCTGGAATTCAGAGACTAATGGTATACTAGAAGTTTTTTCGTTGATCTACTACAGTTGACATTTGTATAAATAACGTGGATTAGGGCATGGAATGATAGGTCAGTAAATTAGCCAATGGCTTGAAGCTCGATGGAGTTGTCAACTTTGTTAAATTCTGCTGCAGGTTGCAGTGGGACATGTACAATGTGCAGAGCTGAGCTCAGAGGTCGCAAACAGAGATTAATGTGGGAACATGTGTAGTCATTCACTTTGGAAGGAACAACAAGAAGAATAAATTTTGGGCTAAAACTCGTATTCTTGGAAGTTTAGTTGAGCAGAGAGATGTTGGTGCTAATGTGCATAAAACTCTGAAAGTTATCACCCATGTTGATAGGTTTGTTGGGAAGAAGCACGTTATGTTAGATTTATTGGGAGAAGGATTGAGTTTCACAGCTATGAGGTCATGTTGCACTCCAGAAATTCTCTGGCGTTGCTGCACTTGTGAAGTTGCGTACAGTTCCGGTCGCCACATCATAGGACGGATGTGCAAGCATTTGAAAGGGTGCAAAGGAGATTTACTACGATGCTGTCTTGTATGGAGGGAACGTCTTACGAATAAAGACTGAGTGACTTGAGGGTGTTTATGAGATATATACGAAGTTTGGGAAGTGATTTAATAGATACATACAAGATGATCAGAGGTTTGGTTAAGGTGGACAGTGAAGGACTTTATTCTTCAAATGGGCATGGTTGGAAGAAGGGCACACAGTTTAAAGTTAAGACTGATAGATGGCCAGGTAGGTTCTTTTCACAGTAAGTAGGAAAGGTGGAGAACGCCTTGCATTCAACAGTCGTAGACTCATCAACTTTCAGGGCTTTTAAATGATCAGGGGATAATCTTTTGAGTTACAATGATGAAATATCGTTAAGCTGTACTTCTGATTAATATCGCAGGTTGCTTTCAACATCAAGGACCAAAGACCCTTTATTGCACAGTACTTTTCAGTCCTCGAACTGTTCTTCAGCCTGATGTTGCAATCACCCCTGGTCACTATCAGTGAAATGAGCGCCTGGCGAGGATCAATCTCGCAATTTCGGCAGCTCACACACTTCTAATCTCTTAGAGAAGCACTGCAACCTGATCAATTTTCCCACTGGAGCTGGCAAAAGAGGACGATCAACGGCTCCTGATCTAGCCACTGAGGCCATAAATCCAATGACTCAATTTTTTGCTGTGGATCTAAAATGAAAATCAGCTTAGAGGTCGTTGTAATGAGAATGGATCAGGTTCAGGAAAAAGACAGAGAAAACTGGTGAAAAAAAGATGTTACTGAATATAAGTTTACCGTGCCTTCCTGCGTTGATCACGGACACTATTACATCGCCACTGTCATGGGATTTTCCTTCCATCGGTTTCAACTCGTCACATAATTCAATTCACTGACATTTCTCCGACTTCCTTTGGACAGTTCATACGACACAGTGACCCACATTGCACACGACGTCAACAATCTTCAGCATTACTACATTCAAGGGCACGTGGCATGGTTTGTATAAATAGTAGAGATGGAGCAACATTATGCAGGGGCAAATTGAATTTCAGGTTAGATTAGATTATATTCCCTACAGTGCAAAAACAGGCTCTTCGGCCCAAGCAGTCCACACCTCCGAAGAGTAACCCGCCCAGACCCATTTCCCTTTGACTGATGCATCTAACACTGCGGGCAATTTTGCATGACCAATTAAAATGACCTGCTCATTTTTGGATTGCGGGAGGAAACAGGAGTACCCAGAGCAAACCCACGCAGACACGGCGAGAACGTGCAAACTCCAGCCAGACAGTACCCAAGGTTGGAATCGAATCTGGAGCACTGTTGCTGTGGGGCACCAGTACTAATCACAGAGCCACCGTGCCACTGATGATGTAGATTCACACTGTTCTCATTATCTTATTGTTTAAAAAACCTGGGCCAGAAACAGCACAGACAGGAGGAACATGAGGAGGCCACGCCTCCCGGCCCGGCCATTCAAATTCCTCATGGCTGAGCCAGCATATTGATGTATTTTCTCAGCCTATCAACATCATCGTGTTGCCCATTGGCTAACAGATATTTATCGAGCTCTACCTTCAACAGACATCGACATTGTTCATTTGTGAAAAGTAGATTTTTCCCGTTTCAAGATAGTTGGGATTCTGCACGCATAATACCGGTTTTGCAGAGAGGCAGCCGAGTCTGCTCTGATCACGTTTCAAACCAAACTCGACTCTGGTGGAATTCGAACACACGACCTTTTTACAAAAGCTTCAATAACCACATAAAACGCCAACGCGCTTACCATTGCGCCACATAGCCGCAAGGGCCGATGCGCCTAAGGACACAGGGTTACCATGGACTCGGGACTCCCAATTCACGTACGTCTGCCTTCGTCACAATTTCCAGTACCTGCTGCTTATCCAAGTGTGCTCTGGGTATTCAAATGTTTGGCTATATACTGGTGAAATGTTCTGCTGACACTTAGCTTTACCACATTTTCACAGAGTGAATTCCAGACAAACAACACTGTCTGGGTGAAAACATTTATCCTGAATCTCCTCTTAATCCCTTGTCTCCTGCTTTTCATCTGTGCCACTGGTTATTCTTACTTCCTAAAAACAAGCTCATTTCTGTCACACATATCTGTCCTCTTCATAACATGTGCATGTTTATCAGTTTCTCACACAACCTTCTCTGCACTTACATAATCAGCCCCAGCTTGGCTTGTCTACCTTCACAATGGGAATGGTACAGACATTGTCATTCTTATCATCTCCCATGAACACCATTTCCTGCAATCAGACGCTTCCTGCAGCCGACAATGGAAAAACGTTCTCTGAAGAAAAGCCAAAACGTATGAACAAAATCATTCGCTCTTGGAAATCTGTGGAGAGAAAGGAGAGTTAATATTTGGAATTCAATGATCCGTCTTTGGAACTAATGGGACGTGTGGGTGGGGAAAGAATCTGGAAGAAGGCGGACGGGTTCTGAAATGATTGAACTCGCTGCTGGGTTCTGCAGACTGCATAGTCTGTCAGTAGAAAATGAGGTGCGATTCTTCCAGCTTGAGCTGTGCCTTGAAGTATCACTGCAGCAGTCCGGAGTCTGAAATCGTGCCTTTGGAACACAGTGCAACATTCAAGTGACAGGAGACTGGAAGATTGTGATAACCTTTGTTCCATATAGAGCGTAGGCGATCCCAGCTTTGTCACTGACTCTGTTTTTCACTCCCCATTGTGGAGAGATAACATTCTGAGGAGGAAGTACAGTTGCCTGGACTGAATGAAGTGCAGACAAAGCACTGAAAGGTGTCTCTAGAAAGTTACACAGTGAGGAGAGATATCGTAACCCAGCAGGTCTCATTGCTTAGAAGCTAGAACATTACAGTGCAGTGCAAGCCCTACGGCCTTCGATATTGCACTGACCTGTGAATAAAAATGTGATGCCCATCCAACCTTCACTGTTACATTATTATCCATATGTATGCCCAACGCACATTGAAATGCACATATACTCAGCAAGTCTACGACTGTTGCAGGCAGGCTAATCCACGCCCGTACAGTTATCTGTCCTAAATCAATCGCCATTCAATTTAATGCTATGTCTCTTCGTGTTGGCCTTCACCGTCCGAGGAAAAAGGCTCTTACTGTCTACCCCATCTAACCTTCTGATAATCATATAAGTCTCGATTAATTCACCTGTCAACCTGCTTCTCTCCGACGAAAACAACCTAAGGCTCCTCAGACTTTGCTCGTAAGACCTTCGATCCACACCAGTCAACATCCCAGTAAATCTCCTTTGAACCCTTTTCAAAACTTCCACATCTTTCCAAAATTCAGTGACTAGAATTGCATGTAATACTCCAGATGGAGCCCTACCAGGTGGTCAAGCCACACCTTCTGTGATTTTATGGAATGATGCTGTATGGGCAGTTGCTAGGACGCAAGGAATTCTGGACCAGGGGGTCGCGAGAGAAAATGTCCTGCAATGTGGTGGCAAGATGTGGAGTTCAGTGTGATTGGATATTGGTGAAAGTGGAACATAATGTATACCTTCCACCGCTTCCTGCTTCCAGTAAGCATTTCAATTTGGAACATATCTATCAAATGGCTTGCATTTCAACACGGGCACAGGGTACGGTTTCCAGAACAAACGTGTTTTCATGTTCACTGACACTGTGTCTCTCCGGGAGCTGCGTTCCTTCCCCACCCTGACTCATACAGCACCGTCCTTCCTGAAACATATCATATTGATCATGGAAGCAGATGTTTAAGTAACCCCCGTTTGGGAATGAAATGAACAATTTACAATTCCTAAACTTGTTTCATTTGTTCATTTGGCTAAAGCTAGAATCTTGTGTGAAGATCTGCAAGTCACATTTTCGGATGGGTGTTAAAAAATGAGGAAAAAAATATACAAACGACAAAACCTCGGAGGGAAAGAACTGATAGAATCCCTTCACTGCAGACAAAGACCTTTTCGCCCATTGTATCTGCACATTTAATCTGTGAGATACAGAACTCACGCATAAATCAGCCTTAGACAAAGCCTTGGAAACAAGAACAATTTATTACAGCCTTGCAAGTACCGGACACTTCTGCAATCAAGCAGAAATGCGCGCGAAAACAGAAAATGTTAGCTTTCTTATTCAGTTTACAAGTTGTGGAATCACGCCTCCCTTTTCCGATCCCATCATAAGCCGATTAGCTCGCTTGTTATTTTTCTCTCTAGTTATTTTATTTTCTGGCCATCCTGCTATCCTTGTATGTTTGCATTTTTTGTTCCTTGTTTGTTACAGCTTGTTCTTTCTATCCAATTTCTCTTATCATACTATATGCTTTATTGTGAAATGCCCCGCTGCTTCTTTTTGTGGTCAACTACAACACTTTAAAGTTATTTCCTAGCTTCAAACTATTTTCTTCAATAGACCCTCTATATTCATTAGAGTCTAAGCCTTAAGTATGCTAAATGCTACAAGAATTCCGCGACCGTTTGTATAATGTCCCACCCCCGCAACAACCCCCCCCCAACCACATGCAGAATCTACATTTCTAATCTCCCACAATTCCCCCGTTTTGTTTTTTATTTAAGAACTGTTGTTTATTCACTTATTAAGTCTCCTTTAATCCGTTTTCTTCTGTTCTGCCCTCTTACACTTTTTGGCGATGTGGTTCACAACCTTACATTTTACATTTTTGTTGTTCGTCCCTCGATCTCTAGAAGCATTCTTTGACTTTCAGTTTGTTGCATATCACCTGCTGATTGTAAAAGCATCTGATGATTTATTTGGGTTCCTTCCCCAAGGGATGTCATCAGTCGGCTCATGACTCATTTTAGGACATCGAACCCTACCACCAGACCCACTAATATCAACAATCCATAGATAGCTAGATTGACTAACCACCTTTCCCAATTCGTGCATAGGTACCACCTTTCTCTGCCAGAATATAATCTAATGCCATCCTGTTCTGAAGAGTCGTTAGCCCAGTGGTAATCATTTCGGTCGTTATGGATGTTACTTGGGATTGGGTTTCGGCCAACGCATCAGCAGTATTGTTGGCCAAATCTTCCAAGGAAGCCGCGAACTTTTGTATTTCTACTCCTGCTCGAGCGGTCCCATGCATAGGTATCAAAGTCCAGAGGAAGCGATCTCTTTCGGTCACTTTCTGGATTACTCACCTTCCTCCCTGTTTATTCCGAGTTATTTGTGGGGCTCTCTTTAACAGCCTCAAGTGGAGAATGATATAGGCAAGGTAGCAGCAGCCACACCATACTTTCTGGTTTTGAGGTAGTGTCTGAACTGGATGGTCCCAGCAGCCATTCCCGTTACATCCGCCACTCCAAACGTACTTCTCGCCGGCGATAAATGTGTAGGCCTTTAACCAACCCACCCAATATGTCCCATTCAACACTTGGGGAGTGGTTGTGGCAGTGGCTTGTCTGGTGTAGACACAAGATGATTTTCCTAATCGGAAGGGTGCGACATCATTCTGATTACAGAAACAAGTGGTTATTACTGCTCCTTTCGGGGGCGAAACTCTCAGGCCATCGATAGTACCCAGAATTTTTGGGGTTGGTCGATGGAACCATCCTGCAAAGTTTTAATTACACCTGTCAGATCTCCATTTTGTATTGTTTGAGCCCGAGTCAAATTACTGTGCATCGTACACTTCTTTTTTAAGTGGTACTACCGTGAGAGGAATTCCAGATTCACCATGGTGTGGGATCTCCGCATATACCCAACAGTCGGTATGCCCCTTTGGTTTAGCATAATTCTGACATAAAGTGGTAAAATGACTTTTCCCACCCCCTTTGGCAGCTAGCGCCAATATTATCGTGACAATATAAAGCTGACCACTCATTTGAGCTCACAACCCTGTCTGTCTATTCCCTAACCCTTTGTATGCCAGGGAGGAGTGAGTCCATGCAATACTTATAATTGTTTTGGGAGACAGTTCTTTTTAACTAATACTTAATAGTCTCTTATCTCAGTCCATTCTTTTTGCTCAGCTTGACTTTCAGACAGTCGTCTGTAGCATGAGCTTGCTACTCTGTCGAAGGGCAAGGAGCGTCCACCGGGCACTGAACACGAGTGTGATGACTCCACCCTTTTTCAGAAGTTCGGACGGCTGTTACAGTAGTCAGGGGGGGTTAGGAACGGTCCCGCGCAGCTTGTGTGCAGTTTGGTATCTTTCCTGGTTTTGATCAGGACTCAATCACCCGGTTGTATTCGATGTACGGCGAACTCAAGTGGATGTGTCTCGGTCAAAAGACCCTTCTTCCTAAGGACAGACGAAGAAGAGCCGAGAGCCACAATATAGTACTTTAAAAACTTATCATTGAACTCTACAGTTGGTAATTCTCCTCATCAACCCAAGAAAAGTAATCCAAACATCATCTCATAAGGAGAGAGGCCTATATCACGCCTCGGTGCAGTCCTAATGCGTAGCAACGCGATAGGTAAACATTTTGTTCATGGTTCTGGATTCGTAGTGCTGGAAGAGGACAGCAGTTCAGGATGAAGGGCGTTTGCCCGAAACGTCGATTTCGCTGCTTCTTGGATGCTGCCTGAACTGCTGTGCTCTTCCAGCACCACTCATCCAGAATCTGGTTTCCAGCATCTGCAGTCATGATTTTTTACCATTTTGTCCATGACAAACGAGTCTCTAGGACTAGCTTAGACAATTGCTTCTTTAAGGTTTGATTCATTCGTTTCATGAGTCCAGAGGAAGGCAGGTGCCAAGGAGTGTGGAATTCCTAAGAGATTTCTAATCCCGCCATTACTCCTTGTAGGATAGCAGAGGTAAAATAGCTACCTTCATCTGAATCTATACATTCCTCCACTCCATGTCGAGGAATTATTTGTTCTAAAAGGGTTTTCACTACACCCTTCGAGGTAGCTGAGGACATTGGAAATGCCTCCACCCACCCAGTTAGCTGATCCATTAGGACTAATAAGAACGTTTGTTTCCCGACTTGGGGTAATTCTGTGTAATCCACCTGTATTCTTCCACCTCTTGCCTCCCCTCCCCCCCCCCCCCCGTTAATTTCTTATTAATCTTTTGGCAAGTCGGGCATCCTGCGCATACCTGCTTGACTAATGTGTATATCCCTTTACGTCCGTACTTCCTTAACACTATGTCACACATAGCTTGTGGGTACCAATGGCTGCCTTGATGCAAGGTGGTTAGGATGTTTCTCATGACTGGTTTACTTAATAACTCCCTTCCATCTGGGAGGACCCATCTTCCTTGGGATGTCTTAGCCATCGTTACAGTTACTGCACTATCCTCCACCCCAACGTTTAAGCCCAGCAATATAATCAAATCCCTACCTAATAGATTACTTCCAATGTCAGGAATATATAGTAATTGTCCTATCACTTCCTCATCATTTCTTCTAGTTAGGGTTGGTTCAAAAATAGACACCAAGACCTCCTCGCCATATACGCCGGAAACCCTGAGACTCTTGTTGGTCAGTTTAATACCAGTAGTTCTAAAACTTATGGATGATCGTCCGCTCCCGTGTCCACCAAAAATACTGCCTCCTCCCCTTCAGGTTCCACCTCTAAATTTATCAAGGGTTCCCAGTGGGTCGCAGGAGGATGGAAACCCTGACTCCCCTAGTCTTCATCTAAGGTCATTCCGGAAACGGCTTCCATTTCTGTGCTAATTCCGGGCATTCCCGTTTAAAATGCCCCACTTTCCCGCAATGATAACACCCTGCCTGTTGCCTCCTTCCCCAGATGTCCGACCTTTGTCTTTCGTGTCCTCCCCTATCCTTCCTATTATCCCTTGATCACAGTCTCCTTTTTGTTATTTCTTCTACTGCCTCCACCATTATTTTAGCATTCTTTTTCTGCTTCTCGTCTCCCCTTTTGACATAGACTTCCTGTGCCTCACATAACACTTCTTCCATCTGTCTCTTTCACTTCCTCCATCTAATTTATGTAATTTCTTTGGTATGTCCGGCCATGATTTAGTTACAAACTGGGCCTTTTCGAGATCCTGTGCCATCGGATTATCGGGATCCATTCCCGAATACTTTCTTGTGGCCTCCTTGAGCCTTTTAAGAAATGCAGAAGCGGTTTCATCCTTCTCTTGTCGTACTTCAAAGGCATTAACAAAGTTTTGTGATCTAGGTGCCGCCTCTTTAGTTCATAATATTACCATTTCTCGTAGATCCCGCATTGACTCCCTATCTTCTCTGTCATTATTTGCCTAATGAGGGTCAACATTTGGGAATTTCTGTTCTGCCTGGAGCCCCTTCTTCACCAACTGGGTGCTTCTTTTCCCATTCCTATAAAGCCGCTCTCCTAATCATAACTCGTTCTTCCCCTGAAAATAACGTTCCTAAAATTGCCATTAGTCCTCTCCAGGCATATAAATTAGGCCCTAGGAATTGATCTAATTGTTCGGCTAGTCCAACCTGATCCTCTGTTAAACTTTTCAGTTCCTTTTGAAAGACCCTTACTTCGCTGGGCGTTTACATATCCGATTGTACATTCCCCAATCGGAACCTCTCTTAAGGGTCAGAATTTTTTGCATTTTCCATTATCTCTGCACCTCCTTTACGTATGGTGGATCGAGTGATTCTGTGCCCCCGAGGTTCTGTGTGTTTTAGTTCAGAGTCCGTTCCCCTTTCTGTGTCTGGACTCTGTTCTACTTCGGGAGCTGTAGGCTCGTGCCGGGGTGTAGTATATGGGGGCGGCAAACACGTTAAGGGATCCCATTGTGGTTGCCTTGTTCATTCTTTTTCTGTACATTCCCTGATTCCTCCGTATTCATGGGGCATAATTTTACTCCCGCGCTCCCTACCCAACAAGCTGCATAATCGGACCTTTTTTGACTGTATGGTTCTTTTCGATTGACATATATATTAAGATCTTGACACAGCCAATCCTAATCGGACCCATATTTGGGCCAAAAAATACCAGGTGCCTTAATACTTTCTCTAGTTCAAATGAAACAACAATAGTTTATCATTGTAGCCTTATCTTACTCCCGCGTCCGGGAGTTGTGTTACCAATTACTCAACATTCTCCCCAAAGAACTGTCGGGCGGGATATAACCCCTTTAACGTTACTTACAAATCGACCGTTACACAGGCAACTCCCCGTGCCTCCCATTGTTGATAATTTAATTAATCTTAACGAGGTCCGGTGTCACTTTCTTCCACACCCCCTTCAGGGTCCTGACTAGGCACCTTACTGGTCCGATTAATCTGACCAATTATATGCTTTTTTTAAAAAACTTAAACTGTTCTCCATAAATCACTTTTATGCAAGGATAAAAGTGATTATTTAGAAACTGATAGCAAGGCAGTCATGACCTGTAAAAATAACAGGAGTTTACATTTTATTTCATAATCTTTAAAGTCCTTAACCTTAAAAGAAATCATGTTAAAATTTCCATAGCAGAAATCATATTCAAAACAGTCCCGGATCTCAAGCTCCAAGGAACAAAGCACAAGCATTCAATCACCAACAAACAAATGTGCATTCAAACCGAATCACAAAGGGTTAAACTTTCTGCGAGCTGTACAGCTCTTTCTCTCTCTCTCTCTCTCACACACACACACACACAGACACCGTGTCTCACAGACACTTTGAGCTTCCCGCAACAACTCCTCGATCTTTTGAATATTTGTCTGGATGTCTGGCCATAAGTTAGTTACGAAGTGCACCCTCAGTAGCCCTTCAGATACTAGCCCTTCTGACACGGGTTGTTTTCCATTGACATATGCTTTATTTTATATATTGCCAATTTCCCGTACTTTCGTACGTCCCGACCACCAAGGCCATACTTTAAGGTCTCTTTTCTTACCATGGTCTGTGCACAGAGTAACCTGGGCGTTTCGGTGCGCCCCGTCCCGCGGCAATTCCTGCAGCAAATACCGCTGTCCTCGGTCACCCGGATGTACCCTTTAAGACCTTTCCCGACCCGGGTCTTGTGCACAAGAATTGCCCGACTGAACCCGCCGCGCCTGCCGCCTTGTTTTCAGCTTCTCTAAGTCCGGATCGTACTCGCCCGAACCGCGAAAGAGAAGCAAGGGAGTCGGGGATCACCGAAATCGGCGAGGTGCACCTCCCCCGTCGTCCCAAGAGTGTCGAGCGGTCGAAGTTTTGGATCCCGGAACGAGGCCCCCAATTGTGAGAAACAGAACTCACTCATAAATCAGCCTGAGACAAAGTCTTGGAAACAAGAACAATTTATTACAGCCTTGCAAGTACCGGACGCTTCTTCAATCAAGCAGAAATGCGCGCGAAAACAGAGCATGTTAGCTTTCTTATTCAGTTTACAAATTGTGGAATCACGTCTCCCTTTTCCCATCCTATCATAAGCCGATTAGCTCACTTGTTTTTTATTTATCTCTCGTTATTTTATTACCTGGCCATCCTGCTGTCCCTATATGTTTGCATTCTGTGTTCCTTTTTTGTTTCAGCTTGTTCTTTTATCCAGTTTCTCTTATCATACTATAATCTTTATTGTGAAATGTCCCTGCTGCTTCTTTTTTTGGTCAACTACAACACTTTAAACTTATTTCCTAGCTTAAAACTATTTTCTTGAAAAGACCCTCGATATTCTTTAAAGTCTAAGCCTTAAGTATGCTACATGCTACATGCCACAAGAATTCCGCGATGGTTTGTATAATGTCCCACCCCCGCAACACCCCACCCACCACATGCAGAAACTACATTTCTAATCTCCCACAAATCCTAAGAGCTTCACACTCCACGACCCTTTCTTTCCAACCCCGCACTTACCAAGCAACTACAAAAATAGAATTTACTAGAAATTCTCAGTCGATATGACAACATCAGTGGAGACAAATCAGAGTGAACACTTCAGTCAAGAACTGTTCTGAGGAAGGTTCACTCGAGTCGAAATGTTAACTCAGAATTCTCTGATGCTTTAATTCCTATTTTTGTCTCTGATTTACAGTACTTTCATCTCTTTCGAGTTTTATTTACCATCAACCTAACGTGCTCATGACTGGGTACTTTGAAGTAATCTAAGCAGCCAAAGGAAACCCATGCAGAATAATGTGCAAACTCCACATTATCAATCACTCCAGGTTAAAATAAATACTCGTTTCCTGGCGCCGAGAGACAACAGTGTTAACCACAGAGTTGCCTGAAAAGGCAAGCACTTTTCTCGATGGGTAACTGAACCTCGGATTTGTGCGGTGACAGGCAGACTTACTACCCAGGGCGACTTTGAAAAAGGTAGCGCCCTCAGCTTCTATGTCGGGACTGGGCAATAACAACTATTTCACTACCCTAATCCCTTTAAAACCACTGACACCATAGCCATGTGATGGCTTCAGAAATTCACACCTGAATAGTTCTTCAAGTGATGAGGGTTTCTTACCCTAACTGCGAGTTCAAGATTCCAAATACGTGATGGCTGAAAAGGAGTTTTTTTTTCACAAACACATACTCAAATCTTTCTGCCTCTTAAATCTCTGCATCCCTGGTGATTGACCACTTCATCAAGGGGAATTGTTTCTTTAACTTTAACCTTTCCATATCCGTCGTAACTTTATACATCTCAATCTTGTCTCCTTTCAATTCCTCTGCCATAAGAAAAATAAAACAGCTGAAACTCCTCAGCCCAAACAATATCCTGATAAATCTCTTCTGAACCGCCTCCAAAGCTATCACATCTCCTTTGTAAAGTGAATTGCAGACTGCACACAATAGGCCACCTGGAGCCGAATGAACAAATCAAATAAATGATCAGAAAGTCACATACACTTTTCCAGCAAACTCTCTTTTGCTCAATAATATCTTGTGTCCTTTTCATAGAATCATGGAACTTGTACAGTGTGGAAACAGGCCGTTTAGTTCAACAAGTCCACACTGACCCTCCGAAGAGTAACTCAACTAGACCTATTCTCCTGTCCTTTTATTGTATATTTACCACGAACTAATGCGCCCAACTTACACATGCCTGAACAGGATGCGAAATTTAGCATGGCCAATTCACCTAAATCTTCTAAGCTCCTGATGTTCGTGCTCCAAGAATCTCTGGTTCATGCCAGTTAAAGTTGCTACATGAGCTTTGTTCGAATAACCACGTCATCTAACAGGATAGATTAGTTGAAGTTGCCAAAGCTGAGATTGGAGCATGTGCACCCAGCAACAATGACTGCAGCCACACAGATTGAATGGGGTCAATGTGAAATTAAGTGTTAGATTGCGCAGTGCCTGAGGGAACTTGAAGAGGATATTGAGAGGAGGGTCAGAAAGAGAGGTAGAAAGACAAAAATATCCGACAATGGGTGGTTTCGAATCCTTATATATAACAGGCCGAGATGTGAGAGAGCAGATTCTGAAGAAAGAAAATCATCACCTTGGATAATATGTTCATGTGAAAACAACTGATTCCATGCTGTGCTGATTTAGTACATGCCACAGAGAGTAAAACGGGGGAAATATTACGTACCATAACTCGAATTCTAAACGTACTGATGCGGCCATAAACCAAGGTATTGACCACTGAATACTAACGTGGCATCACACAAACTAACGCACATAAAGAAAAACACTTACATTGGCAGAGGATATGTCAGAAACAACAACACAAACATAGGAAGACCACTTAGCGAAGTCTCGACTGAGATGTTGGAACTCAGAATGGGCTGAAACTTCAACTTCGATATTTCCAGAGGCTGTGGAGTGTCCATAATTGGGTATGAATGACGACTGAGATGAATTGTTTTGCACAGAATATCAAAGGCTGAGATGATAGCCTGGGATATAGTTGAAATGCATGTTTCAATAGTCATGTAGTTTAACATCATTTACTTCAGCCGTTACCTCACATGTGGAAGTAATCACTGCTGACAACGATCACATATATTTAATTACCATTCAGAGAAACTGAGTTATACGGCCGTGAAACTCCCAGATTAATGAGAATACTCGACATTTTTACTCAGCTCAACTTAACCTCGAGATATCGAGGAAAAGCACGAAAGTAGACTTAGAATTTTTAAGATCATCGGTAATTCCATTAAATGGCTGTGCAGCCATAGGGTGAATGAAAGCTTTATGAGAACAAGTGTGTTTTCTTTGCGAAATTGTCCGCTTCACAATGTGGGAACTATTGCAGTTAGTGGTGAAGTTGATTATATTTACTAGTTGTTCACCCTGAGACGGTTAAAATTGTTTCTCCTGTCCCTGATATCATCACAGACCTGCAGCCAGCGCACTTGAATCAGTGGCTTCATGATTTGCTTGTTTGCAAATCTGGGGGTTGTTCATTCGACTCTTCAATTTCACAAGAACACTGCCGCATTTTATTACACTTGCCAACTCATTGTCCCGAAGTCGAGATGTGCTTTGAGTTACTTATCTGCAAGAAGAATTTTCCTCAACAACAATGCACGACTTTCTTATGTACAAGAATATTTGAAATGCTGGGATGTCTAAACTATTGATATGAAGCTATGCCCAACTTCAATCTATTGTCCACTTATAAGTATTGTCGGCTGCCAAGACTTACTGTTGGCAATGTTTCAATCGATTATACCGCAATTCTTTGTCTAACAGATTCGCTTTTAAACAGAGGCTCAGTGTGGTAATAGAAAGTACTAACATGATGAACACAATTCCATCGAATCATTCAAAAGAATTGACGTCTTCATTAGAAGCATCTTGCAAAGTGAATGGTTTATCTTCTTAAACTTGATTTTCCTGAATATCTCTCTAAACTGTGCAGTTTCTGAGTACTTTGTAGTTAGAACATTTGTAAGAATTTCATTGTGTTTGGAATTAATTGTGGCAATTCTTAATATACCGATTAATGTCTCTGATCGATGAATGTAACCGAGAACATCAGAGTCAACCTAAAGGCGCTGTCAGAAGAGGGAAAGATGGAATAGTCTCGCACGCTGCTCTTTTGCACATTATCAATTTCAACCCAACCCAATCTCTGCAATCCCTGGGAGCGTAAATGAAACAATTAAACAGAGCCCAGTTTCAAATCTGTGAATCTTTCGAAACTCTGTTGGAGGGGAATGAAGGGTGACCTGACCGACTGAGCAGAGACTGTCAAGGGGCATCCCCCTTCTGGAAGGAGCAGGGGCAATAACTCTGATGTTCTCGAGGCATAAACTGATCTGAGACATTGAAAGGATCCCCATCAGTGCTGCTCCCCTCTTGTTGTTGTCACTGTCAGGAACAATAAAACCTGATTCCCTGACCAGGCACCCAACTTTGGCCGCGGTGAAGAAAACACCGACTCTTAACCATTACACCAGCAGTGCTGCCTCATGAGTTAATGGACAGCTTCTTAATGTCAAAGCGTATGGTGTTTTATTTATCAGGACATAAGTTTGAACAAGTCATCGACTGCTTACTGAACGGAAAGAGGGCCATCATCCAAGTTTTCAGCACTTGGCCTGTCCCCTTGTGTTCTCAGATTTTTCAAGCACTCGTCAAATGCTATTATCCAATCACGTTTTACAATGAATGTGACTGAAGGTTAAGATGGACAACCTGTGTTCATATCCCCTTGGTGAGCTGAACCCCATTTCCAATACAAAGGGAAAGACACAGACACGTTCTGGCGGAGGACTGAGGGCTCAGGAGAGATCAACCAGAAGGATGGATTTCACCCAATTGGCTTCTTTTGTCTCGTTTCAGATTTCAACACCAGAGTCTGGTGACAGCAAAGAAAGGAAACATTCAGCCATTCCCGTGTCTGTGTTCCTCCCCTATCAAAGCATTGAGCGACGGAGGCAGTGTGCTCTGAGAGAAGGATTATCACTCATTAGAAACTGCAACATAATAGATGATAGGATAGCCTGTGCATTAGAAACCAGTCGTAACAAAACCAAGTCAGAACTGAAGGCATCATGTGCAGAAGGATGAGAGAATATAATGCCGAATCAGACAGTGTCCAGTGTGAAAGAAACTAGAGACTGTCCCTGGAAGTCTCGTCATTTGGTTTCCGTGCTCT
The DNA here is from genome assembly GCF_037043375.1 of Chiloscyllium plagiosum. Taxonomy (NCBI): domain Eukaryota; kingdom Metazoa; phylum Chordata; class Chondrichthyes; order Orectolobiformes; family Hemiscylliidae; genus Chiloscyllium; species Chiloscyllium plagiosum. The sequence continues at coordinate 108,195,971 of NW_028270177.1, forward strand.
CACAGCCATGGCCTGCAAATCGTTAGCATTTATAGTTACCAATATGAAATGTTGCCTTCGTCTTAAAGTAAAATTATGAACCTGAACATACGCACATAAATGGTGAAATTGATAAAAATTGATCTGATTTTTTAATTCCATATTTGGTCAGAAAGAGCAACATGCAAACTCTTAGATTATCATTAAAATCCAATATTAAAGCCAGTTAGTGTTTTCACAAAACTACAAAAGCAGAGGAGGAGCTGGGAGTTTCATGATGGAAGGAGGTTACTGATCCTGCTTTCGACCCACAACTTTTCATTCCTTTCTCCCCAAGAACAAGTGCAGAATCAAAATACTGGCAATCTGATATATAAATAAAAAAAACAGAAAACGCTGGAAATATTCAATTTGTCTGGCAGCTTCTGAAAGTGTGGTCGAGGTCAACACATCACAATCTGATTGTCTTTACTTTGTATTCATGATAACTAATGTCCAAGTCACAACTCATTCAGACACGTTTCCTCGTCTTTAAAAGGAATGCACGCCTTTAGTTTGACAAGAGAAACGTTTTGTCAATTAATTCAGTACTGAATGGACAACCGTTTAAAGCTGTATGAAACGTGTTGCAAACGGTCAAACCAGTCAAAATGAGGTACCACGTGAAGAAATATGTGTTTCTGTCAAGAGAGCTAAAATAGAATTGTTCATAGAAGATTGTGGTGAACTGTCTGCCGATGTTTTTGATGAGGTAGGCAGACGTCTTGATGATGATAATCCAAAACGATCAGATAAATGTAGATTGGGGTAGAAAATGGCAAACGTTCCGTGAGCCCGCTATCCATGAAACCTGGAATGAAGGAATATAATTAAAGTAGCAATATTGATCATAAATTGGCTGCGTGATAGGTTACTGATGAAGGCTGCCTGCCTGAAATTCAATTTTCATGCTCCTCGGATGCCGCGTGACTTGCTGTGTGTTTTGAGCATCACTCTGATGCTGAATCTGATCTCCAGCATCTGAAGTCCTCATTTTCGCCTGCAGGAAAGGAAACAGAGTCATCATTAACAATTGTCTTTTGAACTGGAAGAATCTTTCAAGCGAAGTTTGGTTGAGAGTTGAGGTGTGCAAGTTCTGCTTAGCTTAATTTAGCCCAACAGCATTCTCTGATTTATCAGGGCTCCCAGCGCGCCGAAGAGTTTCTCTGATTGGTTGGAGGACGAGTGCCTCCAGCTTGGTCCTGTAGGGCCGCCTCTTCTTCGCAGTTGGCCATTATACGTCAACAGCAGCATGCATAGCGTTAACATGAACTGTGAGCATGCTCGCGGCGAGTGATCATTGGACCGAAATGTTGTTGTCTCCAATCGACAGTCGGTGAGTGAGGGCTCATGGGGAGGGAAGCGCCAGGTGCTATATCCCAGTTAGAGGTTTCATGTTTGGTCATTGTATGATTCTGGAACCAAATATATTGTATCTGGTGCCGCGATTTAAACCACAGAGAGCCTGAGCTTCTTCCCAGAAACACGCCCGCTATTCCTGGCTCAGTTTTATTTTGTTTTTTTTTTTAAATTTATCAGGTCACTGTTGGTTTATCTATCTTAAGTGTGAATAGAGCTGAAAATAAATAATATTGTTTTAAATCATTGCTGTTGTCCGTGATTATTTAATGTTTTTTGGAGACGCATATATGCGTATTAGTGACTGAGGTGGATGGGAAAGTTTACCCCATGAATATCTTTATCCCTTAACTTGCTGTAAATGTGACAGAGACGGAAATAATGGAGCAGGAAGTGGAGGGACAGGACTCCTGAGCAGGCTAACGGGTCTTGGGGTATTTGGAATTTGGGGTCATTCGTTGCCAATCCCAACACCAAAAAAAGACCCATTGTTTTACTCACTGTTCCTCTTCCCCACCCTATCCTACTACTCCCTCCACCCAGTATCAGCAACGTTTTAAAGACGTTTGCTTATTTCATGCATAATATTTCGCTTTTATCAAAGCATTCAGTAATTTGTGAACTGGATTGGAATTGAGAGACAGAGCAGCCAGTTTCTGAACATCAAAAATCATTTTGCACCTCCTCGAACTGCTGAAATTCTGTGCTAAAATTGCTCACCGATTGCTGTTTGGTAAGGCTTTACAGGATATTTTGTAATCTAGATAATGTGTTACTGATATCTGTATCAGTTCAAGACAATTGGTTTTTATATCCCACGTTTAACAGAATGGAAATTTAAAAAATCAGAACAGGACTGGCTTGTTGTGATGTTTGATCCTTCTCCATTAATCAATATAATCTTGGCTGGTCATTTCGCACAGTAACCTGCTACCTCTCTAGACCTGTACCTTTTGATCGCTCGTACCCTCAAAATTACGGACATTTTCATCTTGCAAACATTCCACGTTCTGGATTTAATTGCTTTATGTGGCAGAAAATTCCACTGATCAACCAATCTTTGATTAAAAAATAAAATCCTCATCTCAGTCTTAAATGAACTAACTCAAATCCTTAGAAGTGACGCCACCTTTCCACCCCCTAAGTTATGGACGTCCTGGTCATTGACAGCATCTTTCCTGCATTTACCTTGTTCATACATTTTAGAATTTTGTTCGTTTCTGTGACATCCTACTTCTTCATTCTAAACTTGATTGATTTTCATCCTCACGAATCCATTCTTTCCTCATACGTCAGTCCTACCACCTTTGTTGTGCAGTCTCCGTATGGAGAACATCTTTGTCATGACAGGATTACAAAACTGCACACAGCATTCTCGGTTGTGGTCTCAACAGGACCCTGCACAATTTCAACAAGTCATCCCTGCTCTTATGTTAAAATTCTCTCAGTACAAAGGCTAACACACCGTTTGTCTTCCTCAACTGCTGCTGCGCTGGCATGCTTACGTTCAATGATTTGGAAACAAGAAGACGAGATCTGTTTTCCTATTTTAGTTTCGTAAACTTATGATGGTTCTGTCCAATCAGTTACTGTTTTCAAGTGTGAGGCTAACTTCTCTGTCATTCCATGTTTGCTCACTATTTCCTTTTATAAATAGTCAGGTCACATTAACTGACCTCCTATTCATAGATAATGTTTCAGAGTCGATAGAATATTGAAATATGGAAATTAATTTGCTCTACGTATCCTCCACACTCTAGTTACACAAGGCATTCACTGCAATTCGGCTGACTTTAAGTACATGGTTGTTTGATTCGCAGTTGGTGGAATTTATTGTCTTTAATCACATCAATTTCCACAACAACATCTCCCTGATACTACTGATTTCCTTCAGTTCCTTCCTTTCTTTGTCTTCCCAGTAATTTAGGAATATTACTTGTGTCATCATTTGTGATGGCAAAAAACAATATACATGTTTGTTTGATATGCCATACATTTATCACACATTAAAACGTCCCCTGTTTCTCATTGCAAGGGATTTGTTTTCAATAATCGTTTTTTGACTCCCTTCATATACCTTCGGTAGCTTTAACAATTCATTATATGTTTCTCTGAAGCTTACATTTAAACGGAATTTTTCGCTCTGCATTAATTCTTGGATCATTATGTTGTCAATATTTAAGGGAGGCTCCCGGGAAGGATGTCTTTATTTACAGGGAGGCGATCCCTGGAGTGTGTCAGTATTCCCAGGGGAGTCCTGGGAAGTGTGTTGCTGTTTTGACGAGATGTGAAAGGGAGTGCGTCAGGTTTGGCATGTTGAGTCCCGAGGAGTGGATCCGTATTTACAATGGGATCCTGGGCAAGTCTCGGTATATATAGTGTGGTACCGTGGCATGTTTCAGTATTGACAGCTGGGTTCCGGGTATTTACATTGAGGTACCAGGGAGTGTGACAGTATTTACAGAATGATCGCTCGGAGTTTGTCAATGTTTACAGGGTTGTTCTGAGGGTGTATCAGTGTTGACGTGGTGGTCTCGGGAGGTTTTTCAGTATTTACAAGCCGTCACACGGAGTGTGTATCAGTATTTATCGGCTGGACCTGAGGAATGTGTTGGTATTTACATGGGGGTCCTGTGGAGATTTCAGTACATGCGGCGGGGTGGGGGTTCCCAGGCAGTATGTCAGTATTTACCGGGGGTTCTTGGGATTGTGTCAGTATTTACAGGGATGTTTCATGGAGTGGGTCGGTATTTATACCGCGTTCCCAGAGATGTGTCGGTATGTACAGGAGGTATTCTGGGAGTGTGTCGGTAATTTCAAAGTAGGGGTCACGAGCAGAATGTCGGTATTAACAGGAGGGGTTCTGGGGAGTGTTTTGTTATTTATAGCGAGGAATTTCGGGAGTGTTTTGGTATTTCCAGGGGGGCTGTCATTAGCAGAAGATCGGTATTGACAGGTGGGTTCCAAGAGCGTTCATCAGTATTTACAGGGTGGGTCAGCGAGTGTTATAAGTGTTTATAAGTGTTTCCCGGGGACTGTGTCAGTATGCATAGGTGTGTCCCAGGAAAAGTGTCGGAATTTTCAGGGGGGAGTTCTGTATAGTGTGCCAGTATTTTGAAAGCAGGGGTCACAGGCTTAATGCCGGTAGTAAAGATGGGGTTCTGGGGAATGTGTTGTTATTTGCAGCGAGGTAACCCGGTAGTCTGTTGGTATTTCCAGTGGGGTGTCATGGACAGAACGTCGGGATCGACAGCGGACTCCTGATGCGTTTTTCAGTATTTACAGGGCTGTCCCGGTGAGTGCATCGTTATTATTGGGTGGGGTTTGGGCTCCTGAGGACTGCACCAGTGTGTTAAAATGCTGGGGCACTGAAAAAAATCATGGGTATTAGCAAGGGATTTCCAGTGAGTGCGCCGTTATTTACAAGGGATACCCGAGAGTGTGTTGGTATTTCTGGGGGGTGTCACTCGAAAAACGTGTTGACAGAGGCTGTCCACGGGTGTGTGCCAGTGTTTGCAGTGGTGTGTTCAGTAAGTGCGTCGTTATTTATAGTTGTTTCCCTGGTAGTGTGTAGGTGTTCAAGATGGTGGTTCCGGGGATCGTGCTGGCATTCACAAGATGTCCCATGGAGTGTTTCAGTATTGACAGGGAGGATCCCTTGCAGTGTGTCAGTATTCACAGGGCGTCCCAGGGATTGAACCAGTGTTTACAGTGGATCTGGAAAGTGTTTTTGCTGTTTACCGGGTGTTCTGGGAGGCTGTCAGTATTTACAGTAATTTCCAGAAAGTTTGTCTGTATTTACCAGGGGCTCCTGGGACTGTGTTAGTGTTTGCAGGAGTTGTCCTGGGATGGGTGTCGATATTGAAAGGGGTGTTCTGGGGAGTGTGTTAGTATTTACAATGATTTTCCAAGGACTCTGTCAGTATTCATGAGTGGGCCCCGGGGAGTGTGTCAATATTGCCAGGGGGCTCCCGAGTAGTGTGTCGGTATTGATAGCAGGCTCCTGTGGAGTGTGTCCATATTAACAAGGTGGTTCTGCAGATGTGTCTTTATTTATAGGCGGGTCCCGTGGAGTGTATCGTTATTTCCAGATTAGCCCCATCGCGTGTGTTGGTATTTATAAGAAGGTTCCAGGGAATTGTGCCATTATTTTCAAAAGTGTGCCGGGTAGGGTGTCATTATTTACAGGGTTGGTTCTGGGGAGTGGTTTGGTATTTACAACGGTGACCCAGGTGTGTTTCGGTATGGACAGGGAGTACTGGGGACTGTGTCAGCATTTACGGGAGGTTCCCTTGGAATATTTCAGTCTTTACTGGAGTGTTCCTGGAGTGTATTTAAAAGAGTGCCCGTATTCTCAAGGTGTCACATGGAGTGTGTCAGTGTTCACAGGGCGGATCCCCGAAAGGGTGTCGGTATGTACAGGGGGGAACCAGATTATGTGTCAGTATTCACAGAGGGTTCCCAGGGAGTGTGTTGATATTTACAAGGTGCACCGGGGATGGTGTCGTTATTTGTAAGGATGCCCCGGGACTGTGTTGGTATTAGCAAGATGCTCTTGGGGAAGGTGTAATTATTTACAATGGTGCGCCGAAGTGGATATCATTATTTACAAGGGTGCCCCGGGTAGGGTGTCATTATTTAAAAAGGTGCCCCGGGGAGCTTGTCATTGTTTTCAGAGGATTCCCAGTATGATTATTTAGAAGTTTGTCCCAGGGCGTTTGTCTATCTTTACAGGCGTCAACCAGAGAGTGTGTCTGTATTTGCGGGTGGCCCTGAGTGTGTCAGAATTTAGAGGGTGCTGAGGAATTTGTCAGTAATGTCAGTAAATACTGGGGGGAGGGGGGGGTGGAATTCCCGGGGATTGTGTCAGTATTTACGGGGTGTCCCAGGGAATGTGCAGGTACTGTAAAGCGGTCCCGTTGAGTATATGCGTTTGCAGGGCAGTTGTCCAGGAAGTGTGTCGGTATTTATTTCCAACATGTGCGAGGAGAGTTTGTCAGTATCGACAGGGATTTCGCGGAGATTGTGTCGGTATTTACAGGGAGTCCCTGTTAAGTGTGTTGGTATTAATAAGGTGTTTATTGGGGAGTGTGTCGGTATTTGCAGCAAGTGTTCTGTCGAATGTGTTGATACTTATGGAGTGCCACAGGTGTGTGTCGGTATTTGTACTGATTCCGGGTAGTGTGCTGGTACTTAAAGAGGGTGTTCCGGGGCCTATGTCGGTAATTGCAGGGTATTTAGGGAAGTGTCTCGGTGTTTGCTTGGATTCCATGGAGTGTGTTGGTGTTTACAAGGTTCCCGGGGATTGTGTTGGTACTTAGAGGGGGAGTCCCGTGAGGTGGGTTGGCTTTTACAGAGTATCCCACAAAGTGTTTAGGTATTTGCGCGGATTCTGGGGAGCTTGTCGTATTTTCTAGGTGGTTACGGATTGTGTGTCAGTATTGACAGGGTCCTCACAGTGAGTATCACCGTATTCACATTGAAGGTCCCAAGGATCTTTTGATATTTACACGATGATCCTGGGAGTGTCAGTACTTACAGGGGGTCTCAAAGAGTGAGTTGGTATTTGCAGGGTGGTCCCAAGGAGTGTGACGGTATTTGCAAGGTCGTCCGGGAGAGCATGTCAGTATTTACAAGATGGTCCCACAGTGTGTGTCAGCATTTACAGGGCTGTCCTGTCGAGTGTGTAAGTGTTTAGAGGAGGTTTCCATGGAACTGTGTCTCATTTACAAGGCTGCGCCGGGTGGGTGTCATTATATACACGATGTTCCCTGGGGTGGTTTGTTATTTAAAAGAGTGTCGCGGGTGTGTATCAGTATTTGCAAGGGTATACTGGGAAATGTGTCAGCATTTTCAAGGAGTCCTGGGGAATTTGACAGTATTTACAGGGGCTATAAGGAGATGAATCAGTATTTACATGGGGTTCAAAGGGTTCTGCGGCGATACTTACAAAGGTGCCACGGGGAGGGTGTCCTTGTTTACAGGGGATTCCCAGGGTCTGTGTCAATTTTTAAACGAATATCCCGTGGTGTTTCTCTGTATTTACAGGGGGTCCTGCAGAGTGTGTCCGTATTAAAGTGGGGTCCTGGATTGTGTGTCAGTATTGACAGAGTGTTGTTGGGAAGTTTTTCAGGAAATATAGGTAAGGGGAAATGTCCTGGGGATTTTGTCAGTATTTACAGGGGAGTCCCAGGTCGTGTGTCAGATTTTACAGGGGTGCCCTGGTGAGTGTCTGTACTTGCAAGGGTGGGAGTACGGGGAGTGTGCAAGTATTTGCAGCAGGGTCTATGGGAGTGTGTCAGTATCGATAGGGAATACGTACAGAATGTATCGATATTTACTGGGTGGTCCTGGGAAGCGTGTCGGTACTCATCAGGTGTTTACCAGGGAGTGTGTTGGTATTTACAGATTTGTCGCGGGAAGTCTGTCATCATTTACAGGAGGGGTCACTGGGATTGCGTCAGTATTCACAGGTTAGTCCCGTGGAGTGTGCAAGTATTTACAGTGGGTTCCTGTGGAATGTGTCAGTATTTGTGGAGCTGTTCTAGACAGTGTGCTGTTATTAACAGGCAGTTTACCGGGGAGTGTGTTGGTATATACACGGAGTTTACTGGGGATTGTATCAATATTTATCGAGAATCCCGTGGAGCGTGTCAGTATTTACTGGGTTGTCCCAACGAGTGGTTTGTTATTTACAACGGTGTCCTGGGGTGTGTATCGGTATTGACAGGACAGTGCTAGTGAATGTGTCATTATTTGCAATGGGGTCTTGTGACGTGTGTCGGTATTTACAGGCGGGTCCCGGGAGTGTGTCTGCATTTACAGGGGTGTCCCAGCGCTTCTGTCACTATTTACACGTGCGTCCGGGGCAGTGTGTCAGGATTTACAGGTGGATCCATCGTGTTTTATTTGATTTGTGCAGGGGCGTCCTGGAGAGGGTTTTGCGATTTACAGGGGGTCCCAGGAAGTGTGTCGCTATTTATAGCAGCGTCCTAGTGGTTGTGTCAGAATGTGCTGGGGTGCATTAGGGAGTATGTGCATATTAACATGAATGTCCTGGGGAGCATGTCAGTATTTTCATAGTCAGTAGAGCTTGTGTCTGGAAAAGACTAGATGAAGTGACGCTGTTTCCACTTGCATATGGGTCTCAACCACTGTCAGGTGTGCAGATTACAAAAATGGGAATGTCTGAGAGAAGAGCAGGGAAGATACAGCTCCCTAAAATGGGAATATTGACGAGAATAGGTGGGATGATAAAGTTTCCTAAACTGCGAATTTCAGTTTGATCAACCAGGATTGCGTAGTTCTCTAAACTTGGAATATCGGTGTGAACAACGGGATGATACAGTTCCCTAAACTGGGAATCTGAGTGTAAACAGCTGGGATGATCCAACTCTCTAAACTGGAAATCTCGGTGTGAACAGTCGGAATGGTTTTAATCTCGAAACTGTCAATCCCCGTGTGAACATTTGGAATGGTTCTACTCTCTCAACTGGGATTCTCAGTGTGAAAAGGTGGGAAGGTCCATCTCTCTAAATTGGGAACATCAGTGTGAACAACCATGATGTTCCAGCTCTTTTAAATTGGAAACTTAGTGTGGACAGTGGAATGATCTAGCTCCTTAAACTTGAAATCTCGGTGTGAACAGGTGCGATGGTCAGACTCCCTGAACTGGGAATCTCAGTGCGATCAGCCATGATAGTCCGTGTTTCGAAATTAGGAATCTCATTGTTTGCACTGGGATTGTCCAGTTCCCTAAACTGAGAATCTCAGTGTGAACAGCCGCGATGACCTACTCTCTAAACTTGGAATCTCGTTGCGAACAGCTGGATGATCCAGCTGCATAAACTGGGAATGTCAGTGTGAACACCCGAGGTGGTCCCGCTCTCTAAACTGAGAATTTCCTTCTGAGCAACGAGGATGGTCCAGTTCCCTCAACTTGAAATCTCACTGTGAACAGCCGGGATTGTCCAGCTCTCTAAACTAGGCTTCTGAGTGTGAACAGCCGGGATGATCCAACTCACTGAACTGGAAATCTCGGCGTTAACAGTTGGGATGACTGTGCTCACTAAATTGGGATTCTCAGTGTGAACAGCTGGAATTTTCCACCTCTCTAAACTGGGATGCTCATTGTGAACAGCCAAGATGGACCTGCTCTCTAAACTGGGATGCTCAGTGTTAAAAAGGGGGATGATCAAGCTCCCTAAACTGGGATTCTCAGTGTGAACATCTGGAATTGTCCAGCTGTCTAAAGTGTGCTTCTCAGTGTGAACAGAGGGATGGTTTGGCTCTCTAAACTGGAAATCTCAATGTGAACAGCCATGGTGGTCTACCTCCCTAAACCGGAAATCTCAGTGTTAACAGCCATGATAGTCCAGCTCCCTAAACTGGGAGTCTCAGTGTGAATCGCCGGCATGGTCCCGTTCCCTCAACCAGGAATCTCGTTGTGAGCAGCCAGTTTGGTCTATCTCCCTAAATTGGGAAACTTGTTGTGAACAATGGGATTATCCAGCTCCCTGAACTGGGAATCTCAGTGTGAACAGACTCAGTGTGCTCGCGCTCTCTAAAATGTGAATCTCGTTGTGAGCAGCTGGAATGGTCCAGCTCCCTCTACTGGGGATCAGTGTGAACTGCCGGGATCTCTGAAAACTCGACAGAGGCGTGAATAGTGGGATAAATGGATTGTGGGTGAGGGCTTATCGTGGAATGTGCTTATATAGTAGAACGCATGAATTGTTGCAAGCAGGTGGCAACTGATGGAGGTAGATGGCAGGGAAGGTGGAGTTGATGGAGTGAACAGAATGTTGGATGATGGACATGTTGGAGGGACGAGGCTGATAAATTGCCCACAGAAATCAGGGATGTGTAGGTTAGGTGCATTAGTCGGGGTAAAATGAAGAGTGATAGGGAAGGGGAATGGGTCTGGATGGGTTGCTCTTTGGAGGATCGATGTGGACTAGTTAGGCAGAAGGGCAGGTTTCCACAATGTAGAGATTCAATAAAAAGTGAGAAGTTGTGCTCTCAACACTGAGCCTTGCAGAACACCACATGTCACCGGCTGCCAGACTGAGAAAAACTCTTTTATCCCCACTCTCTGTTTTCTGCTAAACAGCCAAACTTTTCTCCATACCTCTGACACCATGGACCCTTACTAAGTAGCTTACTGTGTGACATCTCGTGAAAGACCTTCTTAAAGCTCAGGCAGATAACATCCATTCGCTCTCCTCAGTCTTACCTGTTCGTTTCTTCTTCAAATAAATCGAGCAGATTGGTCAGGCATGAACTTCCCTGAATGAAACTATGTCGACTTTGCCATGTTTTACCATGCAATTCCAAGTATTCAGAAATCTCATTCTTCACAATAGATGCCAGGATTTTACCCGCAACTGAGATTAGGGTAATTGTCCTGTAATTTTCTGTCTTTTGCCTTACTCCCATTTTAAACGGGAATATAGTTTTGGTGATTTTCCAGTCCTCTCAGAACTTCCCTGATTCTACAAATTCCTGAAAGATTGCCAACAACGCCAAGACTGTCACTTCAGGTATCTCCCATAGAACCCTGGGGTGTAGTCCAGCTGGAACAGGGGTTTATCCAACCTCGGGCCATTCCGTTTTTCTAGCATCTTCTCCTTCGTGATGACCACCATACCCAGTTCTGTCTCCTCACTCTATTGCCGAGAAGTGTAGACCAACAACTAGGAATGTATGGCTGCATGGCATACAGGTACTGCCAAGGAAAGTTACCCAGTTCACATCCCAGATCAGGCTGCCTATCAGGGCTGCTCCCTTGCTACATGAGCATTCATTTCCCTGCCTCCAAGCATGCCCACAGCATGCTTTACCTTGCCCTGTCAGCGCCTTGTGATGGCAGTTGGCACTGACACACAACCAGGCTACTGGCTGTACTGTGTCATTGTCCTCAGTCAGGGACATTTTCACCTGTTATATATCACTGTTCCATGTCATTCTAACCCTTATGCCACATGGCAAGAGTGATCGTACCAAACACACTGCATCTGCAACAAAGACTCTGATACGTCTGATAGTCTCAGGGGAACGGACTGCAGGGAAATGCATGGGGCACCTTCAGCCGGTGGCTGGGGTTTCTAACTTGGTTTTCAATGGATTGTTGTTTCATTGATCATTTTGAATGATTTATAGACTCGTACAGTCAGAGATGTATAGCATGGAAACAGACTCTTTGCTCTATATCCCTCTAAACCACTCCTATTCATATACCCATACAGATGGCTTTTAAATGGTACAATCATACTAGCCTCCACCACTTCCTCTAGCAGCTCATTCCATACACGTACCACCCTCTGTCTGAAAAAGTTGACCCTCAGGTCTCTTTTATATCTTTCCTCTCTCACGCTAAACTGATGTCCTTTCATTCTCGACTCTCCCACTCCAGGGAAGAGACTTTGTCTATTCATCCTATCCACGCCCTTTAAGATTTTATGAACCTCAACAAGGTCACCCCTCAGCTCCTGACTCTCCAGGGAGAACAACCCTTACCTATTCAACCTCTCCCTATAGCTCAAATCCTCCGACCCTGGCAACATCATTGTAAGTCTTTTTTGAGACCTTTCAAGTTTCACGACATCTTTCCGATAGGAAGGAGACCAGAATTGCACGCAATATTCTAAAATTGGCCCAACCAATATCCTGTACATCCGCAACATCAGCCCAACTCCTATACTCAATGCTCTGACCAATAATGGAAAGCATACCAAGCATTTTCTTCATTATGCTATCTATCCGTGACTCCAGTTTCAAGGAGCTATGAACTACAGTCCAAGGTCTGTTTGTTCAGCATTACACTGGAGGACCTTACCAATAAGTGTATAAGTTGTGGTAAGATTTGCTTTCCCAAAAATGCAGAACCTCGCATTTATCTAAGTTATACTCCATATGCCAGTTTTCAGGCTATCGGCCCATCTGATCAAGCTCCCGTTGTAATCTGAGGTACCCTTCTTCGCTGTCCACTACACCTCCGATTTTGGTGTCATCTGCAAACTTACTAACTGTACCTCTTATGCTGACATCCGAATCATTCATATAAATGACGAAAAGTAGTAGGCCCAGCACCGATCCTTGTGGCACTCCACTCGTCACAGGTCTCCAATCTGAAAAACATCCTTCCACAACCACCTATGTCTTCTACCTTTGAACCAGTTCTGTATCCAAGTAGCTAGTTCTCACTGTATTCGGTGAGATCTAAACTGGGTAAACAGTCGAATCTGTTCGAACAACTTACTGAAGTTCATATCGAAGACGTCCACTGCTGTGCCCTCATCAATCCTCTTTGTTACTTCTTAAAAAAAACTCTATCAAGTTTGTGAGAGATGGTTTCCCACGCACAAAGCCGTGTGACTATTCCTAATCAGTCCTTGCCTTTCCACATACATTTACGTCCTGTCCTTCAGGACTCCTTGACAAGTTTCTCAATCTTCATTTACAGTCAAACATTTTAGTCTGTTTATCCAATCTTGGTCAGTTCTCCCCTCATGCCGTGTAATTGGCTTTGTTTTGATTTTGGATGTTTTTGTGTGTTTAGAACGATCATTCATTTTATCATTTGTATTCATTTGTTGGTCATGTTGCAGACCCAGATCCATAATGATAAAATTAAACAACAGTCCAGTACAAGAACAGGCCTTTCAGCCCAGCAAGCCTGCACTAACACATGATGTCATTCCAAAGTTAAAACAAAAGTATTTGCTCCAATACCTTCTATGTCATTCTATTCCTTACTAACTCATACTCGTGCCAAGATCCCTCTGAAACCTTGCTATATTGGCTTATTCCCCTCTAACAGTGCATTCCAGGCACTTTCACATTCTGTCTGGAACAGCAAAAAAAAAACACTTACCTATCACATCTCCTGAACTTTCTCCATTTTACATAAAATCTACGGTCCTGAGTAATTGATACTTCTACTCTGGGGGAAAAAGCCTCTAACTGACCTTCTATCTATGCCTCTGACAACTTTATAAATATCTATCAGGTAGCCTCTTGGCCAATGATGCCCATGTGCAAACAAACCATGTGTGTTCAATTTCTCCTTCTGGCTAATACCCTCCAAACCAGACAACATGCTGGTAAAGCTTTTCCATACCCTCTCCAACATTTCAACATCGTGTGGAAACCAGTAGTGTACACAGTATTCTAGATCAATGATGCTGGAAAAGCACAGCAATTCAGGCAGCATCCGAGGAGCTTCAGCAAAATCGACTTTTCGGGCAAAAGCCCTTCATCAGGAATAAAGGCAGAGAGCCTGAAGGGTGGAGAGATAAGCTAGGGGAGGATGGGGGTGGGGAGAGAGTAGCATAGAGTACCATGTGTGAGTGGGGGAGGAGATGAAGGTGATAGGTCAGGGAGGAGAGGGTGGAGTGGATAGGTGGAAAAGGAGCTATGCAGGTCGGACAAGTCCAGACAAGTCAAGGGGACTAGAAGTTTGAAACTAGGATGAGGTGGGGGAAGGGGAAATGAGGAAGCTGTTGAAGTCCACATTGATGCCCTGGGGTTGAAGTGTTCCGAGGTGGAAGATGAGGCGTTCTTCCTCCAGGCGTCTGGCGGTGAGGGAGCGGCGGTGAAGGAGGCCCAGGGCCTCCATGTCCTCGGCAGAGTGGGACGGGGAGTTGAAATGTTGGGCCACGGGGCGGTTTGCTTGATTGGTGCGGGTGTCTCGGAGATGTTCCCTAAAGCGCTCTGCTAGGAGGCGCCCAGTCTCCCCAATGTAGAGAAGACTGCATCGGGAGCAACGGATACAATAAATGATATTAGTGGATGTGCAGGTAAAACTTTGATGGATATGGAAGGCTCCTTTAGGTCTTTGGATAGATGTGAGGAAGGAGGTGTGGGCACAGGTTTTACATTTCCTGCGGTGGCAGGGGAACGTGCCAGGATGGGAGGGTGGGTCGTAGGGGGGCGTGGACCTGACCAGGTAGTCATGGAGGGAACGGTCTTTGCGGAAGGCGGAAAGGGGTGGGGAGGGAAATATATCCCTGGTGGTGGGATCTTTTTGGAGGTGGCGGAAATGTCGGCGGATGATTTGGTTTATGCGGAGGTTTGTAGGGTGGAAGGTGAGCACCAGGGGCGTTCTGTCCGTGTTACGGTTGGAGGGGTGGGGTCTGAGGGCGGAGGTGCGGGATGTGGACGAGATGCGTTTGAGGGCATCTTTAACCATGTGGGAAGGGAAATTGCGATCTCCAAAGAAGGAGGCCATCTGGTGTGTTCTATGATGGAACTGCTCCTCCTGGGAGCAGATACGGCGGAGGCGGATGAATTGGGAATACGGGATGGCATTTTTGCACGAGATATGGTGGGAAGAGGTGTAATCCAGGTAGCTGTGGGAGTCGGTGGGTTTGTAAAAAATGTCAGTGTCAAGTCGGTCGTCACTAATGGAGATGGAGAGGTCCTGAAAGGGGAGGGAGGTGTCAGAAATGATCCAGGTAAATTTAAGGTCAGGGTGGAATGTGTTGGTGAAGTTGATGAATTGCTCAACCTCCTTGCGGGAGCACGAGGTGGCGCCAATCAATGTAGCGGAGGAAGAGGTCGGGAGTGGTGCCGGTGTAATTACGGAAGATCAACTGTTCTACGTAGCCAACAAGAGATAGGCATACAGTCTGCCCTTCCTCAGCTGAGGGCCACACTCTCTCAGAATTGCAAAGGACCCACTCTGTACTACATCCTCAGGAGAATCCATACTCTCAACAAACAGTATTTCAATTCCATCTCAAACATCAAAAACTGTAAGTCCAACAAACTTTTATCCACCCACCTCCATAACCAGCGCTCCTCAAACATTCCAGAAGATTCCCCTGGCCTCGGAAACGCCATTAGCCATCCGGCTGATGCAGCTACCACCCCCACGCTGATTGATGATGTCACTTCCGCACCCATCATGGCCACTCCCACAGCCACTTCCGGCCCTCACATCATTGCTGATGCCAAATGCTCAGTGACTTCCGCCACCCCTACTGCCCCTCCCCCACTCACACATTGTACTCTATGCTACTCTCTCCCCACCCCCATTCTCCCCTAGCTTATCTCTCCACGCTTCAGGCTCTCTGCCTTTATTCCTGATGAAGGGGTTTTGCCCGAAACGTCGATTTTGCTGAAGCTCCTCGGATGCTGCCTGAACTGCTGTGCTCTTCCAGCACCATTGATCCAGAATCTGGTTTCGAGCATCTGCAGTCATTGTTTTTACCTACACAGTATTCTAAATGCACCTCGAACTAAGTTTCTCTACAGCTGCAATATGACCTGTTATTATTCATATTGCGTGCTCCGATGCATGTCTTCCGTCAGTCTTCTTGATCACCCTATCCACCGTGTTGCCACTTTCAGGGAACTGTGGAGCTGTACACCAAGATGCCTTCAGATGTTGATGAGATCAGTAGTTTTCCCATTCACTTTATACTTCTCTCCTGCATTAGTCCTTCCAAAATGCATCACGTCACAATTGTCCAAATAAAGTTACATCTGTGTTTTCTCTATCCAAGTCTGCAGCTGACCTATATCCGGCTGTATTCTCTGGCAATCATCATCACAATCTGCAACTCTGCCAATCAATCTACAGATCTCTCGTCACAAAATCACTGTTCCACCACTACTCTGTCTTCTATGGCCAAGCAGTTCTCTATCCATCTTGCTAACTGACCGCTGATCCCGTTTCACATCACATTCTGTATGAGCCTGCCATAAGGAACCATATCAAAGGCCTTCCTAAGGTCAAAACGGCCAACATCCAGACCCATGCCCTCATCAATCAATGTTGTCACTTCCTCAATATAATCAATCAATTTTGTGAGACATGATCCTCCCCACACAAATGTGTTGCCTGTTGCTAGTCCATACTAGAGTACTGTTGGAGCTGCACTCATTCAGCCAAGTGATTTTTGCATCATATTCCTGACATGAACCTTGGAGAGTAGATTAGATTCCTTACAGTGTCGAAACAGGCCCTTCGGCCTAACCAGTCCACATCAACCCTCCGAAGAGTAACCCACCCAGATCCATTTCCCTCTGACTAAAACACTTGACAATCCAGTATGGCCAATTCATCTGGCCTGCACATCTTTGGACTGTGGGAGGAAACTCACGCAGACACGGGGCGAGGGAGGGGGGGTGGGGAATACGCAAACTCCAAACAGAGTGTCGCCAAAGGCCAGAATCGAACATAGGACCTTGACGCTGTGAGGTAGCGGTGCTAAACACTGAGCCACCGTGCCTCTCTTGATTGTGTCTGTAGCGTAGGAGATACGTCGGGCCGTGACGGTTACTGTACAGTGGGACGTATGTCAGGCCGTGATGGTTGCTGTACAGTGGGGCCTATGTCGGGCCGTGATGGTTACTGTACAGTGGGAGGTATGTCAGACTGTGATGTTTACTGTACAGTGGGAAGTATGTCAGGCTGTGATAGTTACTGTACAGTGGGAGGTATGTCTGACTGTGAGGTTACTATGCAGTGGGAGGTATGTCGGGCCGTGATGGTTCCTGTACAGTGGGAGGTATGACGGGCCGTTATGGTTACTGTACAGTGGGAGGAATGTCGGGCCAGTATGGTTACTGCACAGTGGGGAGTCTGTCTGGCTGTGAAATTGCAGACTGTATGAGCTGTACAGAGTATGATTCTGCTGATGTCGATGGCCCTCTGCACCTCATGGCTGCATCATCATTGGTTATTCAATCTTTGTCAAGTCTGTTCCATTCAGTACTCATGGAGCTACATATCATGATGTGGAGGGTCTGCAAAATGCGAAGGTAGCCCTTGCTCCCCATTGTGCAGTGACCATTCTTCCTGATGTATGAAATGGAGGGGTGTATCTGCAGCAGGCAGATACTGATGTTGTCAGTTATATGTTGCCCTTT
This sequence comes from Chiloscyllium plagiosum, assembly GCF_037043375.1. NCBI lineage: Eukaryota > Metazoa > Chordata > Chondrichthyes > Orectolobiformes > Hemiscylliidae > Chiloscyllium > Chiloscyllium plagiosum. Next base: position 108,213,227 of record NW_028270177.1, read on the forward strand.
TATTCATTCCACCATAACCTGCCACAGAGCAGTCTCGCAGCCACAGGATCCAGCATCAATGCTGAGTACTATCATTAGATTAGATTCCCTACAGTGTGGGAACAGGCCCTCCGGCCCAACCAGTCCACACCGACCCTCAGAAGAGCAATACACACCTCTCTGAACACTATGGGCAGTTTAACATGGCCAATTCACTTGAGCTGCACATCTTTGGACTGTGGGAGGAAACCCACGCAGGCACAGAGAGAATGTGCAAATGCTGCACAGGCAGTTGCCAGAGGCTGGAATCAAACCTGGGACCCTGGTGCAATGAGGCAGCAGTGCTAACCACTGAGCCACCATGACAACCTTGACTGTATACCAAGGAGATGTCCCCCTCTGCCTGTCTGTGTCCTGTCAGTGGGATAGAACCTAACAGAGAGGGTGGTGATATTGCCTGGGACATAGTCCTGTTCACAGAATCCTGCTTTACAGACAATATCTGACTGTTACTTGATTAGTCCATGGGAAATATATACCTGGTCACTTTCACATTTTCTGTAATGAAGAATTAATATCACTTTATTTCTTACATATTTAAAAAAAAAACAAACATCATTGTTTTTCAGTTGAAAACAATTGAAGTGTACAATAATTGAACTACCAGAGCGTACACCTAACTAATACACAATTCAGTGACTGGAGTAAAGAGCCGCTTCATTTTCAGATCAGTGAACCCACCATCTTGCAGGCAGCAAAGCTATTGAATATGACTTTGAGGAAAAGCCTGGATTCCGATACAGTATTACTAGCCCTCACCACGACCTCCAAAACACTGACCATCTCCAAAATGTGTCCAGAGAGCTTCCAAACTGGAGTTACTCACACAATCCCTCACAATAGACTGGTTAGAGACATACCTGAACAATAGGGAGATGTGTGTGGGGCAGACTGGTCAATGGACTAGCACATGGCGCTGGTCCAGACGCAGTTCAATAAAAACCTCCTGTAAACAGCCATGTCTTGCAAATATATCTCTTCTTGTGTGCCAACTAAACTCTGTAATTCTGAACCTTGGCCCTGATCCTGAATGAAGGTGTTGTAAAGGTGATGGACTCCCGCAGCATATGGTATCTTACATTGAATCCGTCATAAACCATATCCAATGTATATTAGCCCATAATGTTAGTATCCAAACAGAATTGTGCAGCTCCATTGATGCCCAGTATGATCCCAGCCCAACGAGCTTGTGTGTGACTTGAGCTGGAAATTTCTGTGTAAATGTGTGCCGCATTTTTCTAACCGTTAACAGCCATTAAGTACTGTCTCTTTACTAAAGGTCCGATATCCTTTCGTAATACCAACTTTTAGATTGTCCAAAAAGCACAAAATCACCCAGTTATTCAGTACACTGTTATAACAACAATATGATGAAAAGTCACAGTAATTAGCATAGAAATGATGAGTCTTATTGCCACACCCAAGGCCAAATTATTATTCAGTACAAGGACTTTGAAAATATACAATTATTTTCCCTTGTATTAATACTGTTAACTAATAGTCGATTCTCCTGATCCTCAGATGCTGCCTGAACGTCTGAGTTTTTTTCAAAACCACATTTTTTGACTCTGATCTCCAGCATCTGCAGTCCTCACTTTCTCCCTGCTAATAATCATAATCATTTTCATGGCAACAATGTCACCGTGTGTTTAAACATGCCCCAGTCAGATATGAGTACATTTTCAGTTGCTCCTGTCTATCTTAGAGCTCAGTAATGTGCGATGAGAATGCCAGTGTCTGGGATGCTCGGTATGTAGGCCATGCCTTTGAGAGACTGACAGATTGTTTCAAACATCATATCCCTTCAGCTGTTCACAACAAGCAAGGTACTGCCTGGACCAACCACCCTGAGTTCTCAAAACCCAAAACCGTGTCCAGCATTGAACAGGTCTAGACAATATTCTTAATGTTAATTTATTCATGCAATGTGATTGAGACGGCATTTATTGATAGATAGGGAACTTGAAGCAGTGACACTGAAGGAACGGCAATATACTTCCCAATCAGGATGGTAGATGGCTTGGAACAGAACGCGAAGATGGTGGAGGGCGCGTGTATCTGCTTCCCTTGTCCTTATTGATGTTCGGGGGTTCAGAGGTTCGTTGTCAGGAGCCTTGGTAAATTTCTGCAGAGCACCGAGTAGATGGCAGGTATTGCTGATACTGAGCATCAGTGGATGAGGGGTGAAGCTGCACTCACACAGGCAAATGGAAGTATTTAATCATACACTTTCAACATGTGTCTTAGCAATACGGGACAGGCTTTCGGAAATTTTGAGGTGAGTTATTCCTGCAGAATTTCTAGCCTCTGACATATTCTTGTAGCCAATGAATTCATATGCGTCAAAAAGCTGGAAAAACAAAACAGGTCAGGCAGCATCTGAGGTACAGGAGGTTCAATGTTTTAGCATAAGCCCTTCACAGGAATGGGTAATTGAATCATATGGTAGGTCCAGTTCACGTTAACGGTAATCCCCACGATATTGCTTGGTATGTGTTCAGTTATGGTGGTGGCATTGACCGTTAGAGGATGTGGTTTAATTTTCCATTGTTCGAAGTAATCAGTTGTCTGGCACACGTGTAATGGAAATGGTATTGTCACTGTGAAACACACACCTGCATATTTCCAGGTTCTGTTACATTTGGACAAGGACTGCTTCAGTATCTGAGTAAATCACGAATGGTGTTGAACATTGTCCAATCATAGGCAAACATCCCCAGTTGTGACTTAACAATGTAGGGATTGTCATTGATGAAGAAGCTGAAAATTATTGGGCCGAGGGCAGAGAGCACTCTTACAGCTTACTGATGCTGTCCCTCGCTCTGAGCTCGGAAGCTGGTTTCTAGTTCCACCTCCTGCAGAGGTATCTAACAACATATCTGAAAACAATAATGTTACAGTAGCTTCCCCAAAGAGCTGGGTGAGGACTTGGCTACCTCAATCAGTTGGACCGCCGGTTTGTAATGCAGATTAATGCCAACAGTGTCGGTTCAATTCTGCACTGACTGAGGTGACTGAAAAGGGCTGTCCTATTCAACCTCTCCTTTACTTGAGGCATGATGACTGTCCAGTTAAACTGCCACCAGTCGTCTCTGTCTAAAGAGAGAGCAGCCCCATCATCCTGTCGGGGTATGGTGCCTTACCTTTCCACTTCTGATCTACAGGTTTACTCAGAAACCCCTCCCCTGGGGAACTGCTGCAGAGCTGTCCTGAAGCTGAGATGGATGCTCTCCTCCAACCCCAGCCACCTTCCTTTCAGGTATAACGTCAACCAGTGCAAACGGTTCCTATTTGCTCCAGTTTTGCCATTAATCCTTGATAGGACACTTGGTCAAATGCAGATACGATGATGTTAAGTGCAGTCACTGTTGCCTCACTTCTAGAATTCAGCTGCATGGTCTCTTGTACATCGTTAAACCAAGGCTTCAATGAGCCCAAGGGATGAGAGCCCAAACTGAGCTTCAGTGAGCAGGTTGTTGCTGAGGAAGTGCTGCTTGATCCCACTGTGAGTGACATCTTTCATCCCTTTATTAATGATAGAGATGAGAGCAATGGGGTAGTCATTGATTGTCCGATGGTTTGTTTGTGTGTGTACAGGATACACCCGGATAGTTTCCCACATTGACAGGTCGATGCCAGTGCTGTATCCCAGCAGGAACAGCTTGAATGGAATGTTATCAGGGCCCACAGCCTTTGCATTCCCCATCTCTCCAGTCGTTTGGAATTACCACACACAGTGAATCGAATTCGCTGAGGACTGCCGTCTGGAGGAGACTAACATAGATCCTCCTATCGATACTTCTGTCTGAACTTTGTTGTGGTCGTTTCAGACTGAGCTTTTCTATTGTTGTGTTGGGCCATTCCATCATTGAGGAAGATGATAAGTGGGGATCCTCCTCATCCAGAGTTGTTTGATTGACACCACTATTCGACCTGACTGCATATGATAGGATTGTAGCGATTAGATCGAATTGTTAGTTAGATCTGTCTGTCACTGGCTGTTTATGCTATTTGGTGAGTAAGTGGTCCTGTTCAGTAACGTCGCCTCATTTTTAGGTGTACCTGTTGCTGCTCCTGGTCAGCCCTCCTGTATTCTCCATTGAACAAGAGTTTATCCCATAGCCTGATGGTCAGGGTAAAGTGGAGCATATGCCAGGCACTGACAGTGAAAATTGTGCGAGAGTACAATTCTGCTGCTGATGACTCGAATCACCTCACACAGGCCAGTGCTGAGTTCTAGATCTCTTTGAAATCTGTCCCGTTAAGCTCGGGACATGTGTATCTCATATGTGCGCTGATGCGTGTACACACACACACGCGTGCACACACACACGCACAGGCACACAAAGTAAAAGTGGGACTTTGTCTCCAGATATACTGTGTGCGGTATACACTGTTCCCAATGTGCTCATTGATTAATGTCTTTGCAGCCGATAGGTTGGTGAGGATGAGGTCAAGTATGTTTCTCCCTGTCAATCCTTCCCTCTCCACCCGGTGCCGAACCAGTCTCGCAGCTATGTTCGTTTAGACTCGACCATCTCGATCAGCAATGCTACTGCTGTGCCCCTCTGGGTGGTGGTTTTGAAATGGCCACCCAGTATACATTCTCCAGCTCATTCACTCTGTCAGTGAGTCCTCCATGTGTTGTTCAATGTAGAGGGACACTGATTCATCAACTGCGGGAAGGGATTCAGCAGGAGGTTTCCGTGTCAGAGTTTGATCTGACAACGTGAGGTTTCATTATGTCACATTGTTGC